>NC_090646.1:69754697-70084697 GCF_040937935.1 Hyperolius riggenbachi | reverse complement strand
GACATATGGGCATATACAATACGTGAGTTTTAATTATGGAGGCATGTATTATTTTAAAACTATAATGGCTGAAAACTGAGAAATAATGAATTTTTCCATTTTTTTCTTATTCTTCCTGTTAAAATGCGTTTACAGTAAAGTGGCTCTTAGCAAAATGTACCCCCCAAAGAAAGCCTAATTGGTGGCGGAAAAAACAAGATATAGATCAGTTCATTGTGATAAGTAGTGATAAAGTTATAGGCTAATGAATGGGAGGTGAACATTTCTCTCGTGAAAACCACGGAACCTGAATGGGTTAATTACAAGCCCATATTTGCAAAAATAACAGTAACATACCCTCAAGACATACATAAAAAAAAATCTATGCCCCTGGAGCTAAGATGAAGTTTCTGGGGGCGTAGATATACTGTATCAAAATCATTAACTGGTTAAAAGGAAATAAATGTGGCTACCTTCATATGTCTCTCACCTCCAGTTCCTTTAAAAGCTATGTTCTTCCCAGTAGCAACATATGGCTTTGAAAGTTATGCTATAAATAAAGTTATGCATACAAAAATTGATGCTTTTGAATTGTAGGTGTAAAAAAATCTACTGAGAATTTCCTGGACTGCTAGAAGGTCTAACAAGTCAATAATTACAGAAAAGGGCCATTGTGTTCACTAGAAGGGCTAATTATATTAAAACTCAAATACTTTGGTCACATAATGAGACCGGATTCTTTGGAGAAATCTGTGATGCTTGAAAAAATTGAGAGCAAAAGAAAGAGGGAAGGGCAGGGGCTAAATGGATAGACAGCATATGTGAAGCTATGAACAAGCCTATGCAATAGGTGAACGAAGTACATATGGGGCTTGATTCACAAAGCGGTGCTAACTGTTAGCACGCCTGTGAAAACCCCCTTAGCACGTCTAAACAAGCTTTTCGCGCATAAAACTTTATGCGCGCAAAACTTTATGTGCATAAAACTTTACGCGCGTACTGCACAGAGCGCAGGGCGCTCCGTGCGAAGTGCCCATTAAAGCCTATGGGACTTATCGCGCATAAAACTTTGCGCGCGTAAAACCTTGCGCGCGCAAAGTTACTGCGCGATCTGATTGAGAAATCCGGTGCTAACCTACTTAGCACCCTGGTTAGCGCGTCTAAAGACTTTAGACGTGCTAAGTAGGTTAGCACCGCTTTGTGAATCAAGCCCATGGTCGCAAAAGAAATGGAGACAACTAAACAAATGAGTAGTGGATACAAATACACATGGTAATTTAATTAGCAAAGCATATTTATCAGTACAGACATTCTGACCACTAAAGTAAAAAAGAGGGCTGTTGTTAGTGTAGGCACAACAGCAACTAATACAACTGAATACATTTATTGAAGGGTGCAATGGTCATACAGATGGAAGCTTTTTTTAACCTCCCTGCCGTTCTGATTCCCACGGCCCTGCGGCCGCAGGAAGGTTTTTTTTTTGCATATTTTTTTTTCTATCATGTAGCTAGCCTAGCGCTAGCTACATGATGCCCCCTCCTCCCTGCGGCGTCCCTCCCACCCCTCCGATCGCCGCCAGCGCGTATGCCCATAAGGAAATCCGTTCTGAATGGGATTTCCTTTAGGGCTCCCCCCGTCGCCATAGCGACGACATCACCGACGTCGTGACGTCAGCGGGAGTCCCGATCCACCCCTCAGCGCTTCCTGGCACTGATTGGCCAGGCTGCGAAAATCAGTTAGGGGGGGCCCTTTAACGTGGCGGGTAGTGGCGAATCGGCGGCGAGAGGCGGCGATTGCGTGATGAACGCAGCAAGCAAACTGCTAGCTGCGTGCAACAACAAAAAATGATGTCAATCGGCCCACCAGGGCCTGAGAAATCCTCCGCGGCAGGTTACCCTGAGCTCAGCTCGGGATAACCAGCAAGGAGGTTAAATAGGAACACTGACCACTTAAACCATACATGTAAAGCTCTGGCCCACGGGCCAAATCTGGCCCACAGAGCTACCAAATAGCAAATGGTTTCCCTACTTTGCAATATGTTTGGAACACTCAAGACCACCAGGAAAGCTATAATGGGGATATAGTCCTAGATTACCAGGGAAGCCATATGGGGAGAGAGGGCGAAAGCACTAGACACCAGGGAACTGTATAGGGGAGGGAGGGGTCACTAGACACCAGGGAACTGTATAGAGGAGGGAGGGGTCACTAGACACCATGGAACTGTGTAGGGGAGGGAGGGGTCACTAGACACCAGGGAACTGTATAGGGGAGGGAGGGGTCACTAGACACCAGGGAACTGTGTAGGGGAGGGAGGGGTCACTAGACACCAGGGAACTATATAGGGGAGGGAGGAAGGGAGGGGGAACCACTAGATGCCAAGAAATTGTTTAGGGGTGGGAAGAAGATCACTAAACACCAGGAAACTGTTTAGGGGAGGGAGTCACTAGGTAAAGGGGAGGGGGGGCATTAGACACCAGAAAATGGTTTAGGGTTGGGAGCAAGATCAATAAACACCATGGAACTGTATAGGGGAGGGAGGAAGGACCACTAGACACCAGGAAACTGTTTAGGGGCGGGAGAGGGATCACTAAACACCATGGAACTGTATAGGCGAGGAGAGAAGGACCACTAGACACCAGGAAACTGTTTAGGAGTGGGAGGGAATCACTAAACACCCCGGTACTGTATGGGTGAGGGGGTCATTAGACACCAGGGAAATGTATGGGGGGGTCCACTAGACACCAGGAAATGATTGAGGGGTGGGAGGGGGATCACTATACACCAGGGAACTATATAGGGGATGGAGGGGGTCACTAGACACCAGGGAACGGTATACTGGAGGGAGTTTGACTTAAACCATATGGGGACCGTGTTGAAGAAGAACACAGGAGTTGTAATTTATTCCTGTATTTCTTTAGGTCCTTCTCTATGTATGACCTGGTTTTGTGAGGTTATGATTGGCTCTCAGTTGTACTCAGGAGACATATGTCTTCTTCCATTCTACATAATTATGATTTTCTTCCACTGCTGCAGACAGCTCTGGGAATCATATGAAAAGGTATTTATTAAGGAGAGTGTCCCTGTTGCTCATAGGAAACAATGAGATTCCAGCTGTCCTTTGTGCTGCATGGGAGATGGAAGCACCAATTACCAAATGCGATGACTTCCGTACTTTGTGAACGATGCTTTAAAAGAAGTACCCAATTTTATTTGCAAACTGCTGCGTGACATTAGCGAATAACGCAGTCGCCAAAACAAGTCTGGATGATTTCATTCCACTTTCTATAAAATGTAAAAAGCGGTTTGTTCTTGGAATATTAAAGACACATTCAGAAAGCCTGAGAGAATGTTGTTTCCCAAAATCAATATTTTCATTTTCTAGTTTAGTTTTACAATTTTTTTTTTACAGAGGGTACATTATGAATAATAAATAGTTAGAGTTAACAAGAAAACTCTAAAAAAAAACTTTTTAAAGTATGCTGACGTTGTGGTCACTGCTAATCTGGGACAAATCCACTTTTGGTCTCTTTGTGATCCCGGAGAAACCATCAAAAAAGGAGGAGCCTGCATTGCAATGTGGAGGCTTGTTCAGAATCAGAATCGGTTATTTCGCCAAGTACAAACTGGGGGATGTACCTGGAATTGGTTTTGGTTGATACAGGTTCTAGAAGGAGGAGGGGGTAGTGTCCGAAAGCCAAGAACTGAGGCCACCATACTACAGCGCCACCAGTCGCACTTGGCAATCATCTGTCATACGTAAGGGGCAGAGGGAGGCAAAGGTTCGGCAGTGATGACCCCAGTTCTTCATAGCTGATGCTGCTCAGGATCCCAATTGCTGACTTCTGGCAGCTCTGGCCAAGGTGTTCGAGTTCAGAAAGTGCAGTAGTGTTCATTTCTGTGATGTGTCCCGACTCCTGGTCCTGGGCAGCATTCAGCAGAGCTAGTCAAGATAATCTGGCTGTCACAGAAGCATCTGGCTGCGGCAGCCCTTACTTCTGGTTTAGTGGCTGGCATCATGAACGGGCTGAACCAGAGGTGTCCCTTTATACAATCAGCGCAGTGTCTGGAGCCCTGATCTTCTGGGTAGCAGAGCTGGACTCCACAAGGCCTGTGCCTGCACAGACAACAGACCCAGGCAGAGACAAGGTGGAAAAAACTCAAAGTTCCGGACTCCCCACAACCCACACCAGTGTCCCAGGCTACAATGGACCACACTGCACACCTTCAGGGGGGAAAACACAGAGAATTGGTAGGGAAAAGGGAAGAAAAACAAGAAAAAGACAGAATCCTGTGGCAAAGGCTGCCAATTAAGGCGCCATCTTATTGCCACCCTAAAGGTATTTTTAACATGGGACATGGTCTGAAATATCTGGGAAACCCATATAAAGTATTTTTAGGGGCTCATTTAAGACCCCCCCACCACAGAGTAATATTGTTGGCCTTTCCCATTGGGGAAAATTGTTCTCAAGTAGCAGGGTGTCACCAGAACCCTGGGAAATCCGGGGCACCCTTGGACACCAAGAAGGTGGGAGTGTGTGGTGCAGTTTCAGCACATATCCCTCCAATTCAATACTGTAATTATAGACAGCCTAGGCATGTGGGATGGTCATTCTGCTCCTGCTCTGCAGAAGAATATTTAGTTCCACAGAAGAATCGGGGGCACTGCTGATGATGAGACTCGGGGGTTCATGCCCCCAATCTTTGCCCTGAACAACATGCCTGCCAAATAGAGAGGCCTGAAGTTGTGAATGTTAACAGACTCTGATCTCTTACAAACCATGTTCAGGGACAGTTTCTTATATGCTTTCATTGTTTCCAATGCATTATGCATTAAATGAATGTTTGCAGTTTTTGCAAAACAAAAAAAAGGAAAATAATTTTGACACAAGTTGAAAGAACTTCAGTGACTAATATGCATATGTATACAAAAAGGTCTAACATACCTTAATTTCCAGGTAAATACTCTGCTCCCATTCAGGCTTGTAATAGGAGCAGAGCAGGATCATCCACCAGGTAACTTAGGCAGGTGCCTGGGGCCTAGTGGGTGTCGAGGGATCCACCTGCCACCTTCTTTAACCTCTCTCCTCTTCAGCTTACCAAAAGGACCACAAAGGGTCACAAATCTACTACCTTGCCTTGGGCCCCATTACATCTATCTCTGGGTGGGAGCCATGGCCAAGCAGTCACCTATCAAATCAGGATGCAGGATTTTGATGTGGGCAGTCTGCCACTGAGCCTCTCTCCCATTAGGATCAACGGAGGATGTAATTTGGCATGTAGCGGAAAGGAAGGGGAGGGGGGGGGGTAACTTAAAGGGATGCTTAAAGGATACCCAAACTGACATGTGACATGATGAGATAGACATGTGTATGTACAGTGCCTAGCACACAAATAACTATGCTGTGTTCCTTTTTTTTATTTCTCTGCTTGAAAGAGTTAAATATCAGGTATGTAAGTGGCTGACTCAGTTCTGACTCAGACAGGAAGTGACTACAGTGTGACCCTCACTAAAAAGAATTTCCAACTATAAAACACTTTCCTAGCAGAAAATGGCTTCTGAGAGCAAGAATGAGCTAAAAAGGGGGAATTTCTTATCAGTGAGGGTCACACTGTAGTCACTTCCTGTCTGAGTCAGGACTGAGTCAACCAATTGAATACCTGATATTTAACTCTTTCAGGCAGAGAAAGAAAAAAAGGAACACAGCCTAGTTATTTGTGTGCTATGCACTGTACATACACATGTCTATCTCATCATGTCACATGTCACCCTTTAAGTCTGACAAAAAAAAATGAGTTTTACTCACCTGGGGTTTCTACCAGCCCCCTGCAGCTGCCCGGTGCCCTCGCAGCCTCGCTCCGATCCTCCTGTCCCCGCTGGCAGCTACTTTCACTTTTGGTGATAGACACGACAGGCCTGACCATGCGTCTGCTTTTTTGTGTTCCTGTCCACAATAGCGCCCTCTACGGTGCTATTGCAGTCTGGAATGTGAAGAAGCATACTCGTGGCCAGACCTTTCGGGCCCGTCGCTGAAAGTGAAAGTAGCTGCCAGCGGGGACAGGAGGATCCGAGCGAGACTGCGTGGGCACAGGACAGCTGCAGGGGGCTGGTAGAAACCCAGGTGAGTAAAACTAATTTTTTTTGGTCGGACTTAAGTGTCCCTTTAAGTCATTAGTGGTCTTGTTTACATTAACGCAAAGGTATACTGGATCTTTCATAAATTGAACTAAAGATGAGAGTGATATGGTGGCTGCCATATGTATTTCCTTTTAAACAATACCAGTTGCCTGGCAGCCCGGCTGATCTCTTTGCCTGCAGTAGTGTCTGAATCACACACCTGAAACAAGCATGCAGCTAATCCAGTCAGACTTCAGTCAAACACCTGATCTGCTGCATGCTTGTTTAGGGTCTATGGCTAAAAGTGTTAGAGACAGAGGATCAGTCAGGCAATCAGCATTGTTTAAAAGGAAATAAGTATGTCAGCCAGAGGCCTAGCTAATGAGCTCTGGGCCCCAGTGCAAGTTTTGCATTGGGCCCCCCAGGGTGCACACATGAAAAAGGAAGCTAGTGATCAGGAGAGGTGTGCATAAAGGGAGGGGCTGCTTATAAGGATGATATGCATGGAGGGGGGGAGGGGCCTGCACATAAAATGGGAGGTGCACTGCTGTACATGGAGGGGGATCCTGAACATAATACTTTGCCTAGGGGTGGTGAGGCTGTGTTTAAATCTAAAATTGAAATTCCAAACGTAAGCGTTTTGCGATTTTGTGTGCAATTTCTTTGAGCGCCTCCCGGCGCTTGCCTGCGTACTGCATTTTTTAAAGCACTTTTCTAAGCGCTTTTGCAGAGCAATTTTTTAATTCACTGAGTGAACTGTTTGACCCGGAAAAGAATAAAAACGATGGGCTTGATAAACAAAAGGGTGCTAAGTGTTAGCTCGCCTGTGAAAAGCCCCTTAGCACGCCTAAAGAGACTTTGCACGCGCTAATACACGCGCAAAAAGTTTGCATTATGCAACAACGTGCTTTGCACGCACTGCGCAGCGCTAAACTTTGCACGCGATCAATAAAAGCTTTTAGGTGTGCTAACTGAGTTAGCACCCTTTTGTGAATCGAGCCCAATGTATTTATTCTTAGAATCGCGAACGCAATCGCTGCATAAAGCGATTTTGTGAGCATTTAGCGCTCTTCCTATACCTTCCGTTAGAGCAAAATTGCCCCACACATGGTACAGGCACCACTTTGCGGAGCGCAAAGCGGACGAAATGCGCTGATATCCACTCTCTTTAGAGATTCATTGCACAAGCGTTTTGTGGGTAATTTTGAAAATCGCTTGCGCCTGAAAAAAGGCTGAAAACACCCTTAGTGTGTACAAGCCCTGAAAGTATAAATCCTGCCTTGGCTGCTACAGCACGATGGTCTCAGCCGCTTTCCTTCACTTACTGACTGACACAGACAAATCTTAGCAAATGAGTTTGTTCTGCACCGTTCAATAGTTTTTACTTAAAACCACAGAAGTAGCTCCGAAAAAAAGGGCTTTTTTCCCCCCTACAGAGAAAACGAGATAGAGAATAAAACTGCAGCTCATCCCGCGAGGTTTATGAATAATACATTCAGCAAGAAATAGGATTGTTCTTTCCTACTTATTTTACTAAGATCCCAGGATTTAATGCTTGATTTGTTTTCAATTCCTTGTATCCATCCTGGCGCTGTGTATATGTACTGGGACTTATTTGTGCTGCCACAAACTGGGATTTATTTAGTTTCCGAGGGTCAGTGAGCAGGGAGCATTATTTTTACAAACTGGTATTGAACAGGAAAAAAACTGCATTAGAATGAGGGCTGCATAACAATAGACTGCAGACAGTGCAAGGGATTTTTTTTTCTCTCTTTTTGTCTTCCACTGTTGTCTGCCTGAGTACATGACGTGTTTTTTTATTTATTTATTTATTTATTTATTTATTTAGTATACCACCAGGTTAAGAGGAAATAGACTTACCAACAGGCTTACATAATAGATTGATGACAATACAGATTATTTTGTGCATTTGGTGTTCTATATTTACGACTTAGTGGTGAAATGTAAACCCCTCCATCTCTATGGGCTGGTGCACACCGAGCGGCTTTTTGGGCGTTTTCAGATCCGCTTGCGGCTGCGGATCTGCTTGGTCAATGTATCTCAATGGGGTGGTGCACACCAGAGCGGCAGGCGTTTTGCAGAAACGAAAAATGCCTGGGTGAGGCATTTTTTGGATTGCGGATGCGTTTCTGCCTCAATGTTAAGTATAGGAAAAACGCAAACCGCTCTGAAAAACGGCACTTCAGAGCGGTTTTGCAGGCGTTTTTGTTACAGAAGCTGTTCAGTAACAGCTTTACTGTAACAATATATGAAATCTACTATACTGAAAACCGCAGCAGCAATCCGCAAAACGCTAGCAAAACGCCTCATAAAAATAAAAAAAAGCGTTTAAAAATCTGCTAGCGTTTTGCGGATCTGCTAGCGGGTTTTGGTGTGCACCAGCCCTATCTCAGCTTCACTGAAAATTTTAGCAAGAATTTTTTCAACTTTTGACAAAATTCAGGGGTGGTTCACATGAGTGGTAAATGCGCCAGTTGCAGTGTTAGTTGTTTTCTGTAAAAGCTTGTCCTGTACTGGATGCTACATGCAGCATCCTGGATCAGCTACGTTTGGCGCTTCTGTGTCTCCCTGGGGGGCTCAGGGGGTGAGTAAATGTAGAAACGGCAGTAACCAATGCTAAAAGCTTCTCTGCTCATTTGTGCAAATTATTCTAGGCTTACCTAGGCCATGTGACATGCCCTGGTGTCATGTGGGTACAGGTGCTCACAGTGATGCCGTTGCTGTTGCTAGAGGAGGCAAGCATTTGCGATGGCATGACAGATGAGCCTTTAACACTGCACACGAGAATGGGGGGACACATAAACATTTGGCGGGACACCAGCCAAGGATCTGTCGGTTGCAGTGGCGTCCGAAGGGGGATTGGCCCACCCTGGGTCTCAGCGTGCACAACTGGCCCTCCTGCAGCCTTAGTGTCCGCCGCCAGAGTATAGCGCGCAGCGGAAGACATGCCGCTATCTCATCTGCTCCTCAGAGTCCAGCAATGACTTCCTTTCACAGCTAAGCTTTCCCTCTAGTGCTGGCATTGCTTCCTGCATGCGTATAATCACGTGATGCAGGAAGAGGTGCCAGGCAGTAGGGGAGCTGAGTGGTGACAGGAAGTTTGTAGACATCGGTGGAGTCTGCAGTGGAGCAGGTAAGATAAACAGCACGTCTTCCAGCTGCGCTATACACTGCATGCGGCTACCTACACTGGGGGCAACTTTTCCAGGCTATCTATGCTGGGGGCAACTATTCCAGGCTACCTATACTGGGGGCAACTATTCCAGGCTACCTATACTGGGGGCAACTAGTACAGGCTACCTATACTGGGGGCAACTTTTCCAGGCTATCTATGCTGGGGGCAACTATTCCAGGCTACCTATACTGGGGGCAACTATCCAGGCTACCTATACTGGGGGCAACTATTCCAGGCTACCTATACTGGGGGCAACTATTCCAGGCTACCTATACTGGGGGCAACTTTTCCAGGCTATCTATGCTGGGGGCAACTATTTGAGGCTATCTATGCTGGGGGCAACTTTTCCAGGCTACCTATACTGGGGGCAACTATTCCAGGCTACTTATACTGAGGGCAACTATTCCTAGGCTACCTATACTGGGGGCAATTATTCCAGGCTACCTATACTGGGGGCGACTATTCCAGGCTACTTATACTGGGGGCAACTATTCCAGGCTACCTATACTGGGGGCAACTATTCCAGGCTACCTATACTTGGGGCGACTATTCCAGGCTACTTATACTGGGGGCAACTATTCCAGGCTACCAATACAGGGGGCAACTATTCCAGGCTATGTATACTGGGGACAACTATTTGAGGCTACCTATACTAAGAACACCTATACCTGGCATTACCGACAGTGGCACGCTTAACACACCACACTTACGCCTTTTTTATTTATTTTTTTGGATTGGGGGTCATTGGGATATCGAACACAGTTACTGGTGTGCAAACAAGCCAGTACTGAAAGAGATTTTCCAGCATTCCTTGTTGACCAATATCAGCCAGAAATTGATCTAAAGGTCGACTGGGTGGCCATGTTTTGGCACCAATTCTCCTCCGATTCAGTAAAATTATCAGATTGGAAGGTCAATTGGCCCTCAAAATTAAGTCAAAATAAATCATGTATGTGCACCCTTAGTTCATATTTGCTGTAAATTGGTTTAGTCGTCAGTGAGTGTGATGCAGGTAAGCTCTTGGTTCCACCTTTATAGCTTTGACTCAAAAATGTATTACTAGACACTGGTAAACACAGGAATGTTTTGTTTTATAACTATTTTTGAGTTCTGTCTGAAGTTCAACTTTTATAGAGTTAATTTTCTCCCCATCTGTTCTCATTTGCTCTTGGCTTTAAAGGTCTCTGTAGCTCTACCAGCCCAGAGTCACGATTCGGAACCTTAGAAGTCTTGAAGGGTGTAAAAAAGGCTCAGGCAAGCATTCAAAGAGCTTCAGTGTTGGCTGTTACCTGGCCAAGGTCGATAGCAGCCAAGAAATCATTACGTTTTGACAGGTGTTATATTGCCCATGTGGGTGGAATGACTGGGTCCTTTTAAGATTGACTGGAACAGGTGTCTGTTGACAATTCATTTCACGCAATCAGAGGTGGGAATCTTCTCTGTGCAAAGACTCAATTGTTCCATTTTCCTGTTAGCGTCTTATCTCGATGGACCTGACATGCCTTGACAGTAATCAAATGTAATCAGCATAGTTCTGGGAATAACAGCTTGTTTAAAGTCGCAGTAGCCAATAAGGCTGGATGAGGCTGAGAATGCCACAGAGTGTAATCAAGTCCAGGATAACAGGAAGAAAAAAAGTTTTACTTGCATGAAATCTGTGCTGGAGTAAAATGTAATTATGATTTGACGCATACATTAATACAGTATAGTATAAAAGGTCCATGCATGTACCTAAAAACAAACCTGAACCGAAAATGATAAGTCAAAATAAACATACATACGTCATACTTACCTCCAGCATAGTCTACTCATGAATCTCTTTCTCCTCTGCTGGGTCCTGTTTGTCCACTGTGATCAATGGCATTCTCCGTCCTCCATTTTGAAAACGGCCATTACCCCATAACAGCTTCTGGGTCAGCACACCATAAACCTGTATTATCGCCCGCTTGAGCCAAAGGGAAACATGGACTTTACCTTGATCATCAGTTTTCTTTCAATTATAATTGACAGCAATTGATATACAGTATAACTGACAGCAACTGCTATATTATAGTTCTGACAAAATCTTGTCAGAACTGGAGGGAAACATTGTTAGAGGAAAATGATGAGCTTCTGATAGGAATTGATGGCGAGGTAAAAGTGAAATATTCATTAGCAGGGACAGGTGTTTATTTTACATAATTTTACTTGGTTCAGGTTCACTTTAAGCATAACTGTATTTATTTACATGCATAAAGTTGTTACCTTTTTCCTGCCATAAAACATCAAAAACTAAATTGGACTCCGTACATAAGATGGCAAGATATACTGCAGAGATTGAGCTACTGTAGCCAAGAAGTCTTTCAATCCATGCTTGCACTTGTTAATGTGTTGTCTACCCAAATTAAGTAAGCAGTAGACAGGAGGAGGGGCTTCTGCTAGCAAGTAGGATTGGTCATTGAAAGTCCATGGGTGTGCAGCTGGACATCCTATGTAGAAAGTACAACTTTCCTGATGCTCTTTGGGGTTTCAGGTATGCTTATCCTTTAAGGGTGGCAACACTAGTGTTGAGCCAAAATATGCGTAATTTCGTGTTTCCATAATTACGGATGTGAATTTTACCACTACATCGCAAATTTGTAATTTCGTAATTGCCATAAAATTAGTATTTGGGAATTCTGTAAGCAAAATTTCCACTACGTAATTTCGCGTTTTTACGCAAATTCGTGTTTAATGTGAAATTTCGTAATTTGGTGTTTTCTATAGAAACAGACATTTTAATTACGAAAATGGACGTAATTTCATTTTTAATTGTGATTATGCAAATTTAAGTAATTATTAAACGTGCTGTTTGCATGTGCTGTCGCTTTAAATGTATCAGGAGGATCTACCTGCAGCCACATCTAAGACAGGTGCTCTTTGCCAAGGTGCACTTAGTGGTCATGCATGCTGAGACACTTGGTTTTGGGCTTTGCAATATCTGATGATTGCAAAGGTCCCTGCACATGCTGTCACTTTAAATTTGTTGGGAGGCTCTGGACTGGAACACAATTTCAACGGCCAAACTTCCGCATTAAACACGAAATTCCGATTCGTTACCATTAAAAAAAATGTAACTACGGGAAAAGATCAGAATAACGAAATTCTGCATAAAATCAACAAAATTTACACTTACGGGCAAACTTGTAATTTTGTAATTTTACGAATTACGAGAAATTTTGCGTAATCGTAATTAGGTTACGCTCATCACTAGCCATCTTCTTGAAGGTGGGTAGAATACTTACCTTTTGGCAAAGCAATCTGGGTCATGATGATAGTATAGAACGGTAGCAGGAAAAAAGGGCGCCGGCTGAGGGTGGCCGAAAAGGGCGCCGCCATAGACTTTAATGCAATTATCGTTAATATGGCGAAAAAAGCAGAAAAAAGGGCACCGCAATAAATATTGTTAACAACATTAGATCATTATAGTTTTTGAAGTATATTATCATTTTAGAAGCTTGCAATGTTATAGCTTTTGTCATATTATTTTGTTTATATGTACAGATTTTATGTTATCAAAGATATTATTGTTACTATGTGTAAAAGGGTGTTTCTGCAGAGGGAGTGCTTAGGGTTAGGCACCACCAGGGGGAGTGGTTATGGTTAGGCTCCACCCGGGCGGCGGTTCGTTTTAGGCAACACTGGGGGGGGGGGGTTAGGGTTAGGCACCACTGGGGGGTTACATTTAGGCACCACCGGGGGGTGGTTTAGGGTTAGGCACCACCGGGCCGGGGGGTGGTTATGGTTAGGCGCCACCAGGGGAGTGGTTAGTTTTAGGCACCACCAGGGGAGTGTTCCGTGTGGGGGTTGGATTGGGTTAAGCTGTACTGTTGAATTACTTAACGATATTTAACGTTAATAAATTTTTGTTATTATTTCTCGTCTGTTTTTACAATGGTATTTATCGTTAATAAAGCTTGACAACAATTTTTATTATTATCAGATTTTGTTTATAACCGGCGCCATTTCGTTATCAAGTCAGGCCCTTTTTTCATGGCTCCCTTTTTTCATGCACGCAATAGAAACAAGTTAGTTTATTGGGACTGGGTCCATTATATTTACTCCATAAGGAAGAAAGCCTTTTCTCATTAATGGAATATTGCAGAGGCAACAGAAGCAAGAGCTTCTTGTGCTGTGTGAATTATCGTTGGGATCGTTTAAGTTAAGAAGTGATTTATAAGGTTAAAGTTTAAATTCTTAAAATAACACCAGAATTTTTAAGTTAAAGTCAGGATGTCAATTCACAGAGAGGAATGCAAGTGAAAAGTGTGTGAGAAGTCACCTGGCCTGAGCTGTCAAAAAGTGGTGTACTACTACAGACTGCAATGTAAAGTGAAGCATTCTGAGCGGCCTGCTTTGTTTTTTACTAGTATATGCAGTAGGGGACTCTGTATAGAGAGAAATATACATAGCAGGCACACAGAGAGGGAGGGAGAGACGCCAAGCACATATATATATATATATATATATATATATATATATATATATAGCCATACATACACCTACACACAAACGCACGCAGACACACACACACAGACAGACCAAGCCACATACACAGCCACAGCCTCTCTCTCTCCTTTCCTGGCTGTCCTACCCAGGCTAACTGTAATCGTCCCAGCAGCATGAGGGGTGGAGCTAATAAATCCTGCTGGCATGTGCTCCTCCTTTCCCTATTTACTGCATGTGAGAGTAACTACAGGCGTGATAACTTAAGGACTGGAGTGATGAGACAACACTCTCACTATGACAAGTTATCACTACATCTTAATAAGGCAAGCTTCTTCAGTGAATTAACACTTAAAATATGATGTGTGGTGATATGTTTTCACTTGCCTTATTGTCCACAGCATGATCTTAGTGAATTACATAGTTACATAGTTACATAGTTAATTGGGTTGAAAAAAGACATACGTCCATCGAGTTCAACCAGAGAACAAAGTACAACACCAGCCTGCTCCCTTACATATCCCTGTTGATCTAAATGAAGGCGAAAAACCCTTACAAGGCATGGTCCAATTAGCCCCAAAAGGGAGAAAATTTCCTTCCCGACTCCAGATGGTAATCAGATAAAATCCCTGGATCAACATCATTAGGCATTACCTAGTAATTGTAACCATGGATGTCTTTCAAAGCAAGGAAAGCATCTAAGCTCCCTTTAACTGCAGGTATAGAGTTTGCTATAACGACTTCCTGTGGCAATGCATTCCACATCTTAATCACTCTTACTGTAAAGAACCCTTTCCTAAATAAATGGCTAAATTGAGGCTACTGAGTAAAATATCAGCGCTTAGTAAATACAATAAATAAATAAATGATGATAGAGTACTCACAAACCCTGGCTGTTGCCAAGAAAACTGCTGTATTCATAAAAGGTGCAGCAGTTACTGGTTGATAATAGCAAAAGACTAGCAAGTTACACACACAGCCATGGGCCCAATGTAAATTTTACACTGACCCCCACAACTCTCAGTATACAATATATTAGCTGCACACAACGCTTGCTTTCCAAGGATGGCTATAGAGCTACAATGACCTAGGCATGGAAAGGGGAATAGTTTGGCTAATGATTAACACTATACCAATTACAGGGCTGGATTTACCATAAGGCACTGTAGGCGCGTGCCTACAGGCGCCTGATGATGGAAAGGCGCCTCCCTCCCTCCTTCCCTATGCAGAGTCCAGAACACAGTAAAAATGAGAGGTTATTCACCCAGCTCTCGGCATTTGACTGATGAGATCTCCATTCAGTCGGGGGCACCTCTAGCTACAGTACTTAACCTCCCCAGCGTTCAATTTCCCCAGGATTTCTGTGCAAACAGTGATAAAATGTATTTTTAAAACTTTTTTTTTCCTGTAACTTACCAAAATGTGTCAAGCAAGGGTCTAGTATACAGTGCAGGAGAGTATTGATGTGTATGCATGTTAATACTGTTCACAGCATGTTTTTTTGAACGGACATTTCTGTCCATACCGCTAGGGAGGTTAATACTGAGGGACACCTGTAGCTACCTATAATGGGAAAGTGAAGGAAGAAGTGACAGCTAGGACAGCCAACACACTTGCAGTTCGGTTCAGCAGGGGTTTGTAGGTTCATGGAGGGTAAAGTCTAGAGTGCCAGGACATCTGTGCCTATAGGCTCTTGTGATGTAAATCCAGGCCTGACCAAACACATGTAGAGATGATTACCATTATAGCACCAATAAGGAGCTTGTGTGACTGATAATCTCTGTATCCCCTATTGCTATGCCGCTGATTATAGGACATGATACAGCCCTGCCCATATCCTTCTGCAGAACACTCACTCATGACTCTGCATGCTTGGAAGAAGAGAAAAGGCTGTAAAATATGTAGTGAAAGTTTAGTGGAATGTATTGCTATTTGTTTGCGCAGGGAATGAAACCGCGCACAGCATTAGGACAGCGAGAGAGTCCCTTAAACTGATGTATTGACAGTGCTGGAAAATGACCTTATACAGTGTGCGATATGTCACCGGCTTTCTATTGCCCTATCACATGATTTCGGGGCTATTTGGATCACTCGAAATGCGGATAAATTGCACGAGCCGAGGCTGCAAATGGACAATAGAGAAAGCGGCAAATGGGAAAAAGCGTTTATCTTGTTATTGCTCTTTGTCTTGTTTGATCTGTATTGGAAGTTATGTTTCTATTCGGTGGCCTATTCATCCTTTTGATTGGAATGAAATTTCGAGGAATGGCCACAAAGGATTAGACAGATTTTACAGGAGAAGAAAGAATTCTTAGATATGCCTTGGAAACGAACGCGCTCCAGTGACCGCTTTATCTCCAATTTGTCATTAGATTTTATGATATTTGTTGTATGGCCGTGTTTTCCTAAAGGGAAAATAAGGGTTTCAGTCAATAGCCTATCTACGTTACAATGTGTGCCTCCTCCCCCTCCCCGCATACATGGCTTTTCGCCGCCCGTCATTTTGGCGCAAGGTGAGCCGAATGACCACTCGCCCTGCTGCGGCACAAATCCCGGTGGCGTTAATTTCTATTCCCCCTTCGAGTCATAGCAATTTGGAGGGAGAAGTAATTTGGGGACCGGCAAATCGTGGGCACCCGAATCACACTGCTGCGTGGCCATAGACATAATATTTCCATCGTTGATTGAAAAGCCCCCATTAATGCAAAGGAAAAAAATGGTTTTTTTAAAGAATGTATAGTTTTTGAGAAAATCAGCTTTAAATTTCACTCGCATCCACTGCAGGGAAAACCTTTGTTCGGGACTTGGCCATCCAGGTCCTGCCATTTTACGTTCTGGCTGGTCCTAAAATGTGGGTTAACAAGTTTCTTTTGCATATTGGCAGCATAAGCTGTTCACGTTGCACATTGCCAAGTTGGTACCCATGCAGCCATCTGATCTAATGCGTCCCACGTCACACTCCACATCACTCCCACGCTTCCTCCTTCAAGGTTGAAGGAGGAAGCGTAAGAGTGACTTGAATGCCACGTGGGACGCATTGGATCAGATGGCTGCATGGATACTCTAACTTCTACTTTCCTGCAGTCACAGCTGTCTCATTTAAATTTTTATTCTGAGTGGCTATTAGTATGTGTTTACTAATTGCAACACTTCAGAGTATATAGTCTTGTCACTTAACTGTCCCTCAGAGGAGCTCGCAATCTAAACCACAGATGTCCAACTCCTGTCCCCAAAGGCCATGTCCTTGCCAGTGTTCAGTGTCGCACTGGGAGGCGGAAAAGCTGAGGAAATCCACCTGCTGGCCAAGCAGCAGAAATCCTGTGTTAACACTCCCAATAGAAACCTGTAGCAAGTCATCACTGTGAGCAGCAACACATGATTACTTCTGCTTAGCCAGCAAGTGGATTTCCTCAGCTTTTCCAGCTCCCAGTCCGACACTGCCAGTGGTTAGGATAGAGTGGGAAATGGAGAAACGTGTTCTACTTAATATACCACAACTTTTCTTATTCAGCCTCATTAATGAATCCACCCAATCCTGAGGATTGAGGCCCTTGAGGATTGAGGAGCTGGACTTTCCTGGTCTAATCCCTACCATAGTCATATATACATCGTAGATCTGGCACGATTTTAGGGGGAAGCCAATTAACTTATCTGTATATTTTTGGGGATGTGGGAGGAAACTGGAGTGCCCGGGGGAAACCCACACAAACACAGGAAGAACATACAAACTATATGCAGATAGCGCCCTAGTTGGGATTTGAACCGTAGACCCAGCATTGTAAGGCAAATGTGCTATCCACAATGCCACTGTGCTGCGCACTACTGAGAGCATTGCCCCTTTTTCCCCTCCTTCTTTCCTGACTCCACAGCTGTTTTCTGATGGTTGCAGCTAGGCTAAACTAGCATTTTTGTGTCAGCGATCCGAGCTTAGATAATGATGTAGAAATGAGACATGTTTACTTTACAACGTCCATCTCTAGCTATAATGTAAAATCTTAGCAATCTCCAGAGATTGCATTCATATTTTGCTTACAAAAACCCTTTTGATTCCCTGCCTAGTCCTTTTAATCCGCACAGAGCACAAAGGCAAGTTTGCATGGCACTTTATATCAATAAGCGTTATTTTTCAGCTGATATTTAACATGCTCTTGTCAGCTTAAAATCCCCAAAGAGCGTGCCATCAGCAAAATCTAACATTTACACAACAAAGGGAGAACGTAATTAAATAAACCCTATCCAAAAGGTGTTCTTGGATTCCGACAGCAAATACAAATGAAAGACTCTTATTTTTTTGTCCTTATTAAATAGACAGGAAGCCAAAATGTCACAAAAACAAATAACAAGCTCTGTTTATGCCTGCATGAGAGGAATGTGCACGTTTGCCTGTGTGCGATATCGCTGAAGGAATTTTGAACAAGTATTGTTTCAGGTTGAGTCACTGTGTCACATGACAGTGCTGGTCTTAATTTCCCCTTGTCTAAACATAAAGAAACTCCTATCACAGAGGCGCTAGGCTGAAACAATAAAGACACTTGTTGCTGTATGCTCCATTCCCCTATTGCCTGATGAAGCGGGCCACACCTGCAAAACGTGTTGCAACTGTTTTCTGGAGTATATTAATAAATCTAAACCTTTGAAAATTGACAGTTTCATGTCTGCTTTGAGGAGCACCACTGCCTCCTCAGCAATTTTAAAGTTTTTAGCATTTTATCCAGTTGGCGCCTCTGTTCAATTCCAGTGATTGTTTCAGATTGAGTCACCATGTCACACAACAGTGCTGGTCTTAATTTCCCCTTGTCTAAACATAAAGAAACTCCTATCTTTTTATTATTATTAAGTTGTTATTAGAATTCAAGGATAGATTAGTATTTTATTTTGTGGTGTTTTCTTTTATATATTGTTGACCACACTGTTACTTCAATGCTATACCTTTTATAATGCTACATACAACATTACTGCAATGCTAAATACATTTGCATTAATTTCACGTTGGATCATATTTATAAAAAAAAAAGTGGTTCTTAGGTCATATTTTGGTCCCTGGTAATTAGTGTTTGATCACCAGTTGCCTGCTGGGGTTGATTCACAAAGGCAAAGCTTACTTATTTTTCACCTTATAGAGGAAATTCAGCCTAAACGAACATACTGTCATTAAATTACATTAGATATGTTAATTAAAATAGATAGGTAATATAATCTCTCACCCACCCTGTTTTAAAAGAACAGGTAAAGGTTTGTGATTTCATGAAGGCAGCCATCTTTTTGGTTGAAGGGAGTTGACAGGGAGCATGAGACACAGTTCCAACTGTCCTGTGTCCTGATCACCCCTCCCAGCTGCTAGGCAACGAGAACAACAACATAAGAAATCCCATCATGCTTTGCACAGCATCAGGGGAAACATGTCCGGGCAGTTTTCTTTGATGGGGTGGAGCTTAGCTTCCGTGCAGCAAAAATTGAGGCTTGGGTATAAAAAACAGTCCTGATGCTGTGAAACTGTTAAAGAAACACCAAGTTTTTTCAGTGCAGCTGAGTAGATTTTTAGTCTGGAGGTTTAAAGTAAACCTGAGAGCAGGAATCCAAAAGATTTTATACTTACCCAGGGCTTCTTCCAGCCTCCTGAGTAACCGCTGCGTCCCTCGTTGTCCTCCCGGGTGGCTCCTTTTGTAGTGAAGAGCAGACATTACATCTATGCGTAATGACGCATCGCAATTCGAAATGACGTGTTGTAATCGTAATGCAAATTTTTTGGGAAAAGTGTAATGAATGTCGTATGTAATTGTAGGCATTTGTAATTATGCATACATTTATGGGTAATGTACGCATGATTTTGTGTCGACTTTGGAGGTGAATAGCAATTTCAAAAAACGTCCAAAAACGGAAAATGGTTTTTAAACTGTCATCTTTCTGAGTTAAAAAAAAAAAAAAAAAAACTTTTTGTTTGAATTTTTAAAATCGGTTTTCTAAGTCTTTTTGAAAAAATTATTGCTTTGACTTGTACCCACTATTCCCCTTAATATACGTAGCAATTTTGGTAGCAATAGCATGTGTGGGGGGCTTTGCTATTCACCGCCAAAGTCAGCACTAAATTATTCGTAATTATGAATGCTCATACAAAGTCAATTGAATTAATAATTTGTAAATACGTATAGGCATAATTGCGTAAAATTTACCCGTAATTTTGCGTAATCATAATTATCTGATTATGATCATTACTATCCTTTCGGCCACGGTAACTAACTCCAGCACGTCCGTCAAGCTGTCGATAATGGGAGGTATAAGAAAAGGGCAATGTGCTAGAAAAAACGCTTTTGCCAGCAATTTAGTGGGCATTATTTTCCCTGTCAATTTAAATGTGAAGTGTTTACAGGATTTTTAGATCCTTTTCCCTTTAAAAATAAGGCGGACACTTAGAAATTGCAAAACGCCAAAAAAAGCGCTTACAAAAACGCTTACCAAAAATGCCCAACACACAGAAATCGCCGGAAATTGCAAAAAAAAAAAAAAAAAAAACATTTCGAATCCCAGCCAGGTCAACATCTACAAGGAGTTTGTATATTCTCCCCGTGTCTGCGTGGGTTTCCTCCGGGCACTCCGGTTTCCTCCCACATCCCAAAATCATACAGATAAGTAAATTGGCTTCCCTCTAAATAGGCCCTAGACTACAACACATACACTACACGATACACACACATAGGACATAGAACTATGGTAGGGACTAGATTGTGAGCTCCTTTGAGGGACAGTTAGTGACTAGACAATATGTACTATGTAGAGCGCTGCGGAAGATGTCGGCGCTATATAAATACTAAAAAAAACAAAAAAAAACGACCAACGCAAACGCTAATGCGATCGGAACGCAATGTGAAGAAGGCCTGATTGGATGTATAAGGCAGCAGATAAGCACTGGGAGCAGAGGCCCTGCTACCTCCAGGCTTGTGTGTGGTGTGTGACAAGGACACTTCAATAGTCAGCCTGACAACCTGACAAATTAGCATTGATCAAAAGGGGATAAAGTAGGCGACTCCTCCGTTCCTCTAACTTCAGGTTTCCTTTCAGTCAGTGGGAATGTTTCATTATCTTTCTTTTTTTTCTTTTTCTTTTTTTTTGTAGCTTTCAATGTCCAGCGGCTGGCACAGGTTTAAATGCACTATCTGGCAGCTTACCCGCCAGTGCTTAGACGTTATCTGTCCGTGTAAGTCCAAGATTTTTTTATAGCTAAAAAAGCCTATTTAAAGGGACTCCGAGCAGTGCAGAAACTATGGAAAGATGCACATCATTTTAAAGCTCTCTTTCTCCTCTTTCCAATGATATATAAACCGCCAACCTACGCCTTTTAGTTTTCTCTATTTTCGCGATTGAAATTGCAGCGGCCGCGATTTCGATTGCGAAAATAGAGAAAAGTAAAAGGCGTAGGGCGACGATTTAGGTATCGCCAGAAAGAGGAGAAAGAGAGCTTTAAAATGATATCCATCTTTCCATAGTTATATTGTATTACACAGGGCGACTTTTTGTCAAAGTCAGCAGCTGCATTCAGCAGAATGGAGCTGCTGACACTGGGGAAAGTGTCGTCCTGTGTAATACAATATAACTATGGCTTGATGGATATCATTTTAAAGCTCTCTTTCTCCTCTTTCTGGCGACACCTAAATCGTTGCCCTACACCTTTTAGTTTTCTCTATTTTCGCGATCGAAATCGCGGCCGCGGCAATTTCAATCGCGAAAATAGCGAAAACTAAAAGACGTAGGGCGGCGGTTTATATATCATTGGAAAGAGGAGAAAGAGATTTAAAATGATATGCATCTTTCCATAGTTTCTGCACTGCTCGGAGTCCCTTTAAAAAGATTTACTCTCTGACCTCCGGGAGCCCAGCTGAAATAGTAAAGTGGACCTAAACTCTCAGGACAGAAGAAAAACAGAGAGAAATGCACTCTGTATGTATTTAGAGAGTTTAGCCTGTCAAACCCCCCCCCCCCCCCCAATCTGTGACTTATCACCAGTGTAATTTGATCTCTCAGCTGTGTCACATGACTGCTATAACAGAGCAGCTAATTGGATGTTAATGATATGTCTGATTCCATGAAAGCAGGAAGTAGACACACTGCAGATTCATTGCAGAATTTGTATCAGCTGTAACAAAGAAATGTTTCTCTTTAAAGGTTATTATGCTGTCACTTATCTTTTATAGCAGAGAGGAGATTTTGAGTCCAGGTCCACAAGGATCTGAGGTTCAAATGAATGGAGCTTTTGATCGTCACTGTGTGGTAATTATTTTATTCAATCAAGCTACTTATTTTCTGCATCTATTCAGCATGCTGGAAAGATCTTGCTCAAAAATAGGCAAATTCGGGGGTTAACCCTTTCTGTGCTCCCAGGGTACCAGGAAGTAACTATTCTGTAGAATATCAGCCAGAGTTCTATAAGCTGTAACAAAGGCATGTTTTTATTTAAAGGTTATTATAGAGTTGCTTATTTTTTACAGTAGAGAGGAAGTTCTGAGTACAGATCCACTTTAACAACTAAATAGGTGAGGCTTCTGCTCATCATACTTTTTACCCACCAAAATAAATAAAAGAAAACTGTATTTTTCCCTTCCTGAAACAGCAGTGCAGTTTTTATCATGAGCTCAGATTTACTTTTATTCCAAAACTTATTGCAGGCCAGCCATTGTTTGGCAGATAAAATCGATAGCAGGCCTGATGTGTGTACAGCCCTCAGTACACAATTCTCACCTGGATTAGGAGGAAGATGTCCAGAGGAAGGTCGCCGGAGGTCGTAAAAAGTGGCGGTGAGTTTTTTGTTTTTTTTTTACCTCTTCTGCGATATTGGCTGTGGCAGATTTTTTTTTATTTATTTTACGGGCTTGTAAAAACAGAAAGCCATAAGGCAGCTTGTCTTGGTTTAGATGAACTCTAGTCCTGAGGCTTGAGGGGCTGAAGGAAATGCAGGTCAGGAGAAGTGTACTGAGAGGTGTCAGACTGACAATGGTTTGTACACCTCAATTACAGACATTTCTTGTCGAGCCGTTGAGAAATTCGCTGCTGGCAAATACGGGGCGAGCTCGGAGGAGAGTGCCACGTCTGCTAAGCTGCGTCACAGCAGGATGTCTGGAAGGTACAGTGAAAAATATACCATAACAACAGTCTATATCCTCCAGGTTCATTTTTTATTTTGTTATCAAAGTGCAGCCATATCAAAGGGGGGGGGGGGGGGGACTACAATTCATGCACCCCCCCCCCCCGTATAACTTTGATGGGGCCCCCCAATGTCCACAACCTCTCCCTTTTCTTCCCTTGGTTCCCTTCACAGCCTTGGGGTCCATATACCAAGGGTCATAACGGGCGTAACTAGAAATCACTGCCCCCCCCCCCCCTGCAAAACTTTGGATGGGGCCAAGTTTCTGGGGGTAGACCAGCGCTGTACACAAGACACTGAATAGGGGTTGTTTACAAATCTTTGTCTGCAAAACTTGATATGATTCCTTATCAGTGGCTGAGCAGATGCAGTCATTAGAACAGTTGTGCAGCGAGCAGAAAGTTTTTTTCTCTCTGTGCCCTTAGTTGTCAGTCATTCAGGGAAAGGCCTCTTGTTGCTTCTGCCCCCCCCCCCCCTACGGCTGCATCCCTTGCAGGGTCTATTGTTACGCCCCTGGGTCATAAAAACAAGTTTGGCCATCGTGATGTTCACACCCATAACAAGTGTAGCCACAAAATACCCGATTTGAAGTATCAGAGAAAGGGAAGGTTAGTACTTGGGCACCTCAGCAGCTCTGGCCTCCCTGGGATCGCAGGTGATGCTCCCCTCTAGTCAGTTACGGCTCTGGTTATATCTCATACAACCATTCCAGTGCATGCAGCATTTCTTTGGGGTGATTCAGTTTGATGGAATGTGCAAAGACACTCATACATGCAAAAAATTTCTCTAAAAATTGTTTTGCAAAATCAATTAGATAATTTTATCGAATTGCCGGAAAATCGGTCAGCAACATGGCATCCCAATCAATTTTTATGATCTATATCCAGGCCAAAATCAATTAAAGGATTTGCTCAAGAATGCTGTTAAAATCTCGGTTGCAAAGGTCCTCAGTGCAGAAATAGGATGCTACACTCGCACATCCACTTTAAGGGTGCATATACATATACTGTTTTGATTGTCCAATTTTACCAATTCAACGCAGTACAACCTGTTCAAACTAATCAAAATCTGTTTATCCTCTTACTGCACAGAAGTGGTAACATTGGCCAATCAAAACTGGATGATTGCGCACACCTTTAGGGTTTGTTCACACAGGGCACTATCGGGATTTTTTAAAAAGCGCTTAGTATCTCTGTAGTAGAAGATTAAACATAATAGAGAAGAATAAACATAACAGAGTAAATATACTTTGCCCAGTTACATAAATGTCCCCATTAATTATACAATTTAAGAAACATTTTCATCAATCAGATCAGATGTGTTGGTGGTACAAATCGGCATCAAATGATCATTTTATTAATGGTATTATCAATCTGTTTTGAGGATTATTTCTTTTTTAAATGATCAGATTGGTTATGCTTTTAATCCTATTTATGGCCCTGATCGTTTCATTTTGATCAATTATCAGATCAGAAGATCGATCACTTGCTGAAAATATGTTGGTAATGGAAACTTTTTAGATAGTCCCTCATATTACATACAAGTGGCAAGATTGTACAATCAAGATTGTGTCACTAGTGGGCCCCTTAAATGACAACTGATGTGAGAGGGATATGGATTTTTTTCCTTTTAAACAATACCAGTTGCCTGGCAGTCTGCTGATCTATTTGGCTGCAGTAGTGTCTGAATAACTTCAGAAATAAGCATGCAGCTATTTTTTTTCAGATCTGGTAAAATGTCAGAAACATCTGATCTGCTGCAGGCTTGTTCCGGGTCTAGAGCTAAAAGTATTAGAGGCAGAGGATCAGCAGGACAGCCAGGGAACTGGTATTGCTTAAAAGGAAATAAATATTGCAACCTCCTGCAGAACTACTGCGCCTGTGCAGTACAGCCCGAAGGACGTTCGATGATGTCAGCGCGACGGCGTGAGGCGCACTTTGGAGCGCAGAAGAGCCCGACCTGGAAGCCGGCCTGGCCAGGTCGGGTGCACCACTGGAGAAGACCGGGAGCCTGCGGAGCGGCACCGAGGGCACGTCCTGGCTGCCACGGGCTGGAGGAAGCCCCAGGTTAGTGGATTTGTATTTTTATTTTTTACAGAGCGACCGTGAACCTTCCCTTTAAGACAAGTAAAGTGCCTTGACACACTGTGTCTGGGGCGCTCAGGTAAAATGCAGCAGACAGCTGGTGAGGCACAATGGATGTGTAGAACATGCACCTGCGCTCTCAGACATGGACCCAGCACTAGGAAACAAAGCACATCTCCCTTGCATTACAATATTTCACATAGACCACCATATGTATAAAAATGCACATATCAGTGTTATGCGTGTTTGTGAATGGTCCCTAACAGCCACTTCATTGGAGTCCCACTCGAGCCTCTACAGCTGCTCATCTGATGTGCTCCTCTCTGCTTCTGCTTATTCATGACAGGCAGATCTAGGTGAACGCTCATAAAATGTTCATGAAATGGCAAAAAGCACTTTGTACTATTGTACTGCTGTTTTTACCATTAATGCCATTTTTCCCCACAAAGATGAGTAGGAGAAGGTATAAGGAACTACTGTACCTCTCTCCTTTACCAATTATCATTACAGCTCCATTTTGACAACACACGCAGCAAATTTATAGCTCCCGTCTGCCCATTTATCAGAGGAACAGTCCCTCCTTGGTAACCAAACCCCTCTGTCCCTCTTTCTTCCTCATGTGTCCCTCTTTAAGGACTGATGCATAGATCCTATTATTATTATTATTTAGCATTTATATAGCACCAACATCTTCTGCAGCGCTGCACAGAGTATATTGTCTTGTCACTTATCTGTCTCTCAGAGGAGCTCACAACCCATTCCTTACCATAGTCCTATGTCTCTATATGTATTGTGTAGTGTATGTATTGTAGTCCAGGGCCATTTTAGGGGAAAGCCTATCCTATCTGTCTGTTTTTGGGATGTGGAAGGAAACCAGAGTGCCCGGAGAAACCCACGCAGACACGGGGAGAGCATATAAACTCCATGCAGATAGTGCCCTAGCTGGGATTCAAACCATGGGCCCAGCGCTATCTGCAGTGATAGTTTTTGTTTTGTTTTTAAGGGGCCCACTGATGACACAATCTTAATTGTACAATCTTGCCACTTGTATGTAATATGAGGGACTATCTAAAAGGTTTCCATAACCAACATATTTTCAGCAAGTGATCGATCTTCTGATCCGATAATTGATCAAAACGAAACAATCAAGCCTCATAAATAGGACAAAAAACAATCCTTTGTGATATGCATGATGTGAGTTGGGGCATGTCTTAAAAAGTTTCCTATTTTCTTGTCTGAAAAAGTTGTGATGTGTGGCAAAAAAAGCTAGAAAAAAAATTGCTGCCTAAAATATTCAGCAATTACTGCTTTATAAATAACCCCTTACTCTACCGATCATCTAACCACAAACCCCTAAACCCTCTACCTCCTGGTACCACCTACCTGTTAAATCTTAAAGCTCACTTTCCATTTATGAATAGTTTGGAAAGGCGTTAGAAACTGCTTTTGCTCACATCACATTATGATTTGGCATCAGTAGAATTAAGATTATGCAAAGTTTGTGCTCAACACTACATGCCAGACCTGCACCCCTCTAGATACAGCTCTTCTTCAGATGCTTCATTTGAAAAATAGGTTTTGGCATTCGCATTGCTGTATTCAGATCTACAAGTGCATATCCTAAAGAAAGAATTACGGTAGATCCAATAACAAGTAATACTGCCTCCAAATTGCCAAATTAAAGCTGATATGTGAGATGACACCATCAGTTACAGCTTGATTCTGCTATTGTCAGAGTCACAATGGGGCAAATACAATAAGAAAAAGCTCAAATTGCATCACTGAACCATCTAATCGATGAGCTGACCAAACACGTTATTATTACTGAGATTGCGGAGCCATTGATCGAACCTTAAGAATTGATACCATTCACTGGGAACACAGAGAACTTTTAAAAAAATGAGGGGCACCTGATAGCGCACCATTAAATGGCGCGACCAGGGGAGAGAGGAGCCCCATTAAATATCACTGAATGTAAAGACTGCACGTGGCATGTCAATTTCTGAAAGACAAAATTACTGTTATCAAATTCTAAAAATTGTCACAGCCTAATGCATCCTAGATTCCTTGTGCGCCGGAGTTCAGAGACGCCAGGAGTGCCGAGCGGGATAATGCAGTCTGTGGGTTGTAATCTTCTGTCATTTGCAGCTTCTCTCAGACGTTTACCTCTTGTCTCCTGTTGGAAAACTATTTTTTATTGTAATTATGTTTTTGCTGTATGTAAAATGCACCAACAGCGGAGCAAGAGCCCTTACTGATATGGCATGAGGGTGGTCAAACACCACCACTGGTGGAAGGCTTGATCTGTGTCCAAGGACAGGTGCAACTAGGGCCAGATTTCTGTGCAGAAGAAGAGTATTTGGGTAGCACAACTTATTGTAAACCTATAATGAAGAAAAAAGTTACATCCTTAACGCAGCTGGCCACCATCTTCATCTTCGCGGGCCCTCTCCCCTCTGTGTATGAGCGCAGCCACACTGCCATCAGTGGGTTCATGCCTGCACAGTAGCATGGAGACACTCATGCAATGAGATAATAGTCATGCACACCTGGCTCCACGCAACTACGCAGGTGCGAGCCATATTTTTCACCTGGGCAGAGCAATCTTCAATCATTAATGTCGAAGATTGTTTAGATTGTCCCAGTGCAGCACAGGAGGGACTAAGGAAGATTGGAAAACCCTTTAAACTATTCAGAGGCTTCGCCTTACTGAGGTAAGTATCTAACTCTTTTCATTTTAAGGTTGACTACAGGTGACCTTTAAGGTAAAGGCCACACGACCGAGTTACAAGAAAACACAAAGGAGTGCTCACAGAGATTGTACAACCATAAGGGATTTCTGGCCCCAATGGACATATCCTACCTGATGCAGGGTCGAATAAGGGCAGCATAAAGGTTTTGTCTAGATTCATATTGCTGCTTAAATCTGGGTGAGAACTCGGTGACCCTTACGTGCTTAGGCTACGTTTCTACTACAGGCTTGTGCTTTATACATGAGAATTGTAATGCATAGTTCACATGGGGAGCCAATGAGAATCATTTTGTGTGCTTAAAACACAAACTAGTGCGGCATGCGAAAGGAATGCAGCAGACTGTCAGGGTTTCTTTTTTTTTTTTTCTTTTCTCCACAGCAAAGCATAAGTGCAAATTGCATGTAACAGAAATATGTCTATAAACTTATTTATTTTGGAAAAAAAATGCTAATAAAACAAATACAGTATGTGGTGAATGAGAGAATCAGCACTGGACAGCTCCTGCAAGTGTATACTGTGGATGAGAGGATCAGCACTGGACAGCTCCTGCAAGTGTATATGGTGGATGAGAGAATCAGCAGTGGACATCTCCTGCAAGTGTATATGGTGGATGAGAGGAACAGCACTGGTCAGCTCCTGCAACTGTATCTGGTGGGTGAGAGAATCAGCAGTGGACATCTCCTGCAAGTGTATATGGTGGATGAGAGGAACAGCACTGGACAGCTCCTGCAAGTGTATATGGTGGATGAGAGGATCAGCACTGGACAGCTCCTGCAAGTGTATATGGTGGATGAGAGGATCAGCACTGGACAGCTCCTGCAAGTGTATATGGTGGATGAGAGGAACAGCACTGGACAGCTCCTGCAAGTGTATATGGTGGATGAGAGGATCAGCACTGGACAGCTCCTGCAAGTGTATATGGTGGATGAGAGGATCAGCACTGGACAGCTCCTGCAAGTGTATATGGTGGATGAGAGAATCAGCACTGGACAGCAAACCAAGTAAAAACAGCACCAGTGATTTCATCTCAGCAGGCGTTGGCATACGCTGTAACAAAAATTACAGCTAAAGCAACGCTCACACAGTAATTTGAGCACTGTCGAGAGACAGAGCCCAAATTACTATACAAAACAGCACGACTGGGCTGCCAGCAATAGCTTACATATTTCCCAACTGTCCATAGCGACCTGGAGGGGGAATAGTAATTAACGCAGGTATTGCTTAAAGTGGATCTGAACTCTTGCGCAGGACAAAAGCAATATAGAGAAATGTACCCTGTATGTATTTAGAGACTTTGGCCTGTTTAATCCCCCCTCATTTGTGTCTAATCACTAAATGTAATTTGATCTCTACCCCGTGTCACCTGGCTGCCAAGGCAGAGATGGCAGATAAGCTAATTTGAAAGCACAGAATGTCAGCAACCCTGTGTCTGCTTCCATGAATCAGGAAGCAGACACGCTGCAGATTTATTTGGGGATTTGTATCAGCTGTTACAAAGAAATGTTTTTTGGTTATTTGTTATTATGATGTTGCTTATCTTTTAGAGCAGAGAGGAAGTTCTGAGTTCAGGTCCAGTTTAAAAGCAAATAAATATCCATAGCCTCCATATCTCTCTCACTTCAGTTTTCCTTTAAGGGGGAAACAAGCTGAGATGCAAAGTGGTTAAATAACATTTTTTGGCAGTTGTATTTGCAAAGTCCAGTGTTGGAAGACACTTGTGTAAGCAGTCCGGAGTCCCCTGTAACCCCCCACTGAGCAAGCTGCTCTGGGCATTAGGGAAAATGTCCCTCCGTATTAAGGCCTTCTGTGCAGCCAATTTCATGACATTTCTGTTGGTGTAGCCTGCCTAGTACATGTGCATCCATCCAGGCAAGCTGAGTTATATCACATATCTGGATTCCAGCAACACCAGCTGCTGTTGTCTTATTGAGGTGATTCATGTGAAAGGGAAATTGATGTATTGTTACCAACACACTGAAAATAAACACTGCCAGGTAATAAAATAAAATAAAAAATTCTCTTTGCTCGCACCGGAATGACATTCAGTCGGTTCTCAAACGCTGAGAAATATCTGGGGCTTCTTTCCTGCACAATCTGACCTTCTTTTGTATTCCATCCAAGCGTGTTATCAAAATACCGTGTGTATAATCCCTTGCTGTTTGTTCAATTAACATCCGATCTCCAGCTCGCGCATCGGGGCGGCCATTTTTACTGGTACGAGCCGAGGTTGGCTGCAATGGAAGTCATCTTTTATTATAGGCGATGCACTCTGGGAGGTGTCGGCGACACGCGGGCCAATAGAAAAGAAGAGTCTAGTTACTGTGATTATAATCCGAGATGTGAAAACCTACAGCTAGTGATAAAGCAGCCTATGGCTGAGATGCCTCTCTGTGTTCTGCAGGCTTGTATTTTTCCATACGTCTCTCCAAACAAAGCTGGATTTTATACAGCTGTGTGGATATGGATGGCAGCACTAGAAGCTAGGGCCGGGCTGAGGCAGAGAAGAGAGAGGCTCCAGCCTCAGGGCGCAGTGTAGGAGGGGGCGCAGGATGAGGCCGAGGCAGAGGCGAGAGAGGCTCCAGCCTCAGGGCGCAGTGTAGGAGGGGGCACACAACTCACTTAGCTATCATTCCCATATTGTTATTGAAGCAGAGAGAAATAAGAAAAGGGCATACATGGCAGTGACTGCAAGCCAGATAACTAGAGATTAAGGTGTTGTTGTTGTTGGGGGCCCTGGGGCGCCTCTTAGTCTAATTGCAATCAGTGTGTGATGGCTGGGGTGGGAGGAATGGAGGGGCGCACTTTGGTGTCTCAGGCTTGGGTGCTGGAGGACCTTGTCCCAGCTCTGCTAGAAGCAGGTAGCTATCTGCATGCATGAAATACTGTACATGCACCCCTGTAACATGGCCTAACAGGAAGTAGATAAAACGTAGTTAAAAAACACTAAAAATATAAAAAATAGAGATGGCTTACCTCAATAACGACAAATTAAGCACAGGCAATATGTTTCATGGGTCTGCATCTATTTCCTCAGGCCAAACAAAGTGCCAGAGTTGTATCAGTGCAAGGTAGATAGCACCCCTCACCTCCTTTGTGCTTTTCACCCTCCTTTGGGAGGGAGTACGTTGGTACCTAGTGGCTTTGCCATCAATAGGACCTTTTGTTGTTTTTCCCAGAGCATGACCGCATCCAGCTCCAGCTGGACACCCGAGTGGATTTAGATTTATAGATTTCCACCTGCTTTCAGTTGTTGGTTGCCCCTTATGCAACCTTCCTTTGTGAGAACCCTAATCCTTTTTGTTTTCCATCACTCTTCTTGTGACATACTGCACCATTTGGGCTCTCGTTGTCTCTGTTTTCTTCTATTTTAGGGTGTTTGGTCACACTACCTTGTAATAATCAAGGAGGGAGACTGTCTTACTTACTCGGGTAATTTATCAAGGTAAGTGCAAAAGTAGGGAGGGTGTCCAATGCAGTCAGAATCCCTGGGGTCTATTCATTAATAGGCGGTCAAATTTTCATGCCCTGTTAATTTTACTGACATAATATCCAGATATGGTGCCGCCGTTCCAAAGGAATTCCCTTTGGAAATATCAGCCACATGACCCTAAGATCACTTCTCCATGCAGGGATATGGCAGCAGAGTTGGTGTTCCACAGCTAATGGACAGCATTCCCTCTCCACCTTCTCTCCATGGTGAGAGTAATTAACTCTTTTGTGGACAGCACTGCAATTTCATATCACTATGAGCCTCTACTTGTGCTGCAGTTCTGGCCGCAAAGAGTTAATATCTTGGCAAGAGAGGTTGGGAGTTTAGGTGACTTGTGCTTACAGGCAGAGAGTCATTGTTTCGCCTCCCAGCCTTTCTCTAAAATTGTCATGTTGAAGATGATGGGAAAGATTGTGGAGTCAGGGCAGCTCTCATTTCAACAGGAAGAGAGAGGGTGGAGTCAGGACAGCTCTGAACAGGAAGTGAAGCTACAGGATGTGGCCAGCCAGGAATCTTTAACATATGTATTGCAAATGTATTAACGTTCAATGCAAAAAAACATTATGCACTGCTAATTAATGCATATTACCTAAAGAATAAATGGGGAGCTAGACTATGGCTTTCAATGCTGCAGAACAGGGATGAGCGAGGACAGATTTGTGAAATGCTAAACTGCCCTAGTGTGTGTAAGAAGGTGGGTGTCGGGTTGCAGCACAAGTGGTTAAAGTGGAACTGAACTCTTTACTCTAAAAGTTTAACCACAGCATGATAATCTTTATAGGGGGAATATTTATTACGGTTTACTTGTTTTCACTTTTGCAGGAAGAACTGAATCTGGTAAACCCCAGTATTTACTGTATAGGGAGAATCACCTCTAAGGAGCTAATGCAGTCTATTAACAGTTGCTGATGAGACCTAATTTACACTCTCATCAAGACTCTGCATGGGGAAGGAGAGAGGGGAGTGAGCCAACTTTCCATCATCAGGCGCCAGTAGGCAAGGGCCTACAGTGCCTTATGATAAATATGGCCCTGGGGGTAGACATAGAAGAGGGTGCCACACAAGAATAAGGAGGGGGTGCTGCCCATAGAAGGGGAGCCACAAGAAAGGTGACCTAGGGATGGAAAAACTATAAATTTGGCGTTGATCTTCATGCAAACATTCTAAGCTCGTCTAAAGTGTACCTTTAACCCTTTACACACACACAAAAAATAGGTAAGAGAGAATCACTTCTTTCTGTTCTCAGCGCCTACTCGCTGTCACTCCACCAGAGACATATTATTGTCTCCCGGGACTGCCGAGTTGCACACCATTTACGTGGCACCTTCAGAACACCCCCATATCCAGGAGGTAAAAATATACCTTGCGCACACGCATATATATTCCTTTAATAAATAGTGCATGCTAAAAATAAGAGATGCCTCTTTAAATCCCAGGCTGCCGCTACCTGATTCCGGCATCTTAGGAGACGTCAGCATCAAATACGGAATATGTAAGAAACACAAAAGCGCTTTGGAAAACAAGGACGCGACTGACAAATAAGAGCGTATTGTGAGTGCAAAAACAGAATAAGTATAACTGGTGTTTTCTTATGAACATTCAATAAGGTTAAAAAGTGAAGGCATAAATCATAATGACAGCTCGGCGGTACGTAACAATTTAAACCTGCTATTTATATTATTTAAGCCGTTCTTATGCCTAACAGGAGCCGCAGCAGCAGTATTCAGTTTCTGGATGTCGAAAACAGGAGACAAAATTCATTGATCTAAGTAAAGGATTCTCACGAGCCAATACAAAAGATTACATTCTCCCATTTATTGCTTTTCCCCCATGAAGACAAATCATGTTGGTGAAAACAGGAAGTGGAATTAAAAGCTTACAAGTGCAGCAAAAAGTCTATTCATAGTGGGTTCGTTAAAGGATACCCGACGCGAAAATAAACAAATGAAATAAACTGTTGTATCTATCTTCCTTTTCCTAAAAATAACGTTTTAAAGGTATTCCACAGTTTTATTTTTATGTTTAAATCTACTTTTTAAGTTTTAACTTTTTTTTTTTTTTTTTTTTTGCTCAATGACACATTCATTGAAGTATGCCAGAGCTAAAATCTATGAACTATTGATCTTTTTATCTCTTTCCTGCTCTCAGAAGCCATTTTCTGCTAGGAAAGTGTTTTATAGTTGGAATTTCTTATCAGTGAGGGTCACACTGTAGTCACTTCCTGTCTGAGTCAGAACTGAGTCAGCCACTTACATACCTGATATTTAACTCTTTCAACTGGAATGGGTCCAGATTTATCTGTAGTGAGGCTCTGAGCCATTGTCCAGTTAAAGAGGACTTGAAGTGAGAAGCATATGGAGGCTGACATATTGTTTAATTTTAAACAATACCAGTTGCCTGGCAGTTTTGGTTATCTTCTACCTCGAATACCTTTACAATAACAACAACAACATTTATATAGCTCTTTTTTCCCATAGGACTCAAATCCTGAACAAGCATGCAGGTGAGATGTTTCTGACAAAAATCTGACAAGATTGGCTGCATGCTTGTTTCAGGTGTGTGATTTAAACACTACTGAAGCCAAAGAGATCAGCAGGACTGCTAGAAAAACTGGTATTGCTTTAAAGAGAACCCGAGGTGGGATTTTATTATGCTAGTGGGGCACAGAGGCTGGTTGTGCACACTAACACCAGCCTCTGTTGTCCCATGGTGTGCCTCCAAGACCCCCCTGCGCGCCGCTATACGCCCCGCAGTGCTGGCGACACGCAGCGTGTCGCCAGCACAATGTTTACCTAAGCCTGTCTGTCAGTGCCGCTTCCCCGCCTCCTCCGTATCGGCGCTAGCCGCCCGCGTCACTTTCCTCCAATCAGCGAGAGGGAAGGGACACAGGCGGGTAGCGCCGATACAGAAGAGGCGGGGGAGCGGCGCTGACAGACAGCGCTTAGGTAAACATTGTGCTGGCGACACGCTGGGTGTATAGCGGCGCGCAGGGGGGTCTTGGAGGCACACCATGGGGCAACAGAGGCTGGTGTTAGTGTGCACAACCAGCCTCTGTGCCCCACTAACATAATGAAATCCCACCTCGGGTTCTCTTTAAGGGAAATAAATATGGCTGCCTCCACATACCTCTCGCTTTAGGTTCCCTATTCATAGGTATAAGGCCTACTAATACCAATACCAGTTGCCTGGCTCCCCTGCTGATCTATTTGGCTGTAGTAGTGTCGGAATCACAAACCTGAAACAAGCATGCCGCTAATCCTGTCAGACTTCAGTCATAAACATCTGATCTGCTGCATGCTTGTTCAGGGTCTATGGCTAAAAGTATTAGAGGTAGAGGACCAGCAGGACAGCCAGACAACTGGTACTTGAGAAAGACCTCTGCGGTGGAAACGTTGTGCTCTGCACTGTGGCACTTTCAATAATATTTCCTCTAGATTGTAAGCTCGCAAGGGCAGGGACCTCCTCCTAGTGTTTCTCATACTGCTGTAATTTTAACATATGTATATGTACCAACTACATATCAACTATGTATGTATCTGTATTTACTCTATTCAATGTCATGACTGTACAGTGTCTTGTATTTCTTATGTATATTTGTTCCCCATTATTTGTTTGTACTATGTACAGCGCTACGGAAGATGTTGGCGCTATATAAATAAAAAATAATAATAATAAAAATAATAATATTGGCCAGTCGGCCTTAATTCCAGGTAGAGACCCAGCATCTTTGTTCTATGTGTGGAAGCCTCCATATCCCTCTTAGGTTAGGTGTACTTTAAAGGAATCATCAGCTGTTTTAAGCCCCCCCCCCCTCGATCTACTTACCCGTGGCTTCCTCCTGCTCCTGTCTGGCAACATCACCCATGACGCAGCTCTGTGGGCTGTGAGCGGAGTAGATCGGGGGGAGGGGATGGGGGGGCTTAAAGGGGCTGATGATTCCTTTAAGTGTGTGAAAAACTTATTAAGGTAAAACTGTGTCATGCTGAATTTTCAAACTGCCAGGAGATAAGGCTCATTTATTGCAGGGAGCTTCTGCATGTAAGCTAAACTGATTGAAAACTGTATATGCAGATAAATAAATTGCAAGCCTATTTGACAAGACCCTACTCCCTGAGTGCATGTACTGTCCCTGTGCATCATTGTTTAATGTTGTAATATCTCCCCTTTCTATTGTACAGCTCTGGGTAATATGTTAGCACGTTACAAATACAATTTATTAATAATAGTAATAAATAGCAGTGTAGTGCTTACAAACTAAACTGGATATTACATTAATATGCAAGATAGCTGCTTCCTATACTAGCTGTTGTGACTGAGGAAGAAGGTGATTTTCACAAAGATGACATTACTTTGGATAAACGGCAGGTAGGATAAATAGATATCCGTAAAGGTATTGGGGCGGTAGGTTTTTCTTTGTTACACCAGACTATATTTACACTTAAAGACAGACCTGCTTTGCTTTGCTTGGTAAGTCGGAACGACGGCAAGGTGACTGATTGTCAAGTAGGATCTACATCATTTAGCAATTGACTATTTCCCGCTATATGTTGTGGGAAAGTGCTGACATTTGGGGGTCTAGAGATATAATCGATGCAATCCATTGTTGTTTTTATGCCGAGCGCCTTATGCGCCACGGCTATGGCAGCAGGTATTCGCTTCTGGAAGGGCTAATTTTCTTACTAATGTTTCCTGGAGAAGAATATATCACTAGCTGACATTTACAATGGCATTTTGTTTCTCATCTCCTGTTATCTCTATTACTTGCAAAATGCATTTTCCAGAAAATAATACGTTGCCACATTTCCCGAGTAAATGAATCGTCCATCAGAGATGCAAAGGTGAGAAGGAACATCGCTATCCCCAATCTAATCTGCCGCGCGTTGGTGACGGGATAAACAATTGCTCGTAAAACGGGTGACTGTGAAACTGAACCGAATCCTTTTATCCCGGCAACTGAGCAAACAGGCAACTTGCATCCCCGTCAAAACAGGTGTCTGGTTACAAATGAAAGGAGAAGAGAGACTGCCTTACACTTTAACATACTGATTTTGTCAACACAAAACTGGGGGTAAAGTTTTCTTCACTTGATTTAACCTGTGCCATGCTCTGCATACCCAAACAGCACTGTTCTAGCAATTATTATTATTATTTAGTACTTAAATAGCGCTGACATCTTCTGGAGTGCTGAACAGAGTATATTGTCTTGTCACTTAAAGTGGAATATAACCCTGCATTTCAACTTTGCTCTAAAACATTATTTACAGCATATTATATGCAACCAGCATTTTTTTTACTAGACCAGCATTGGTAGGGTTACACACAGAGCTTTAAAGTTCCCTGAAGAGAAATGCTGCTGCATCCAAAGTTTAGATACATACATTTAAGTAAACACAATGTAACAAGTGTGGAATATGACTCACTCTCTGACTGTGCAGGAGCTCCCAGACACAGAAAAAGAGTGAGTCCCATTCCTCACTTGTTACATTTGTGTTTGCTTAAATGTATCTATCTAAACTTCGGCTGTTGCAGCTTTTCTCTCCACGGAACTTTAAAGCTCTGTGAGTAACCCTTCCAATGCTGGTCTAGTAAAAAAAAAATGCTGGGTGCATATAATATGCTGTAAATAATGTTTTAGAGCAAAGTTGAAATGCAGGGTTATATTCCGCTTTAACTTTCCCTCAGTAGAGCTCACAATCGAATCCCTACTATAGTCATATTTCTATGTATGTATCGTATTGTAGTTTAGGGACAATTTAGTGGGAAGCCAACAAATTAATTAAATGTATGTTTTTGGGGATGTGGGAGGAAACCAGAGTGAATGGAGGAAACCCACACAGACCTGGCTGAGATTTGAACTGGGGACCCAGTGCTGCAAGGTGAGAGTGCTAACCACTATGCCCCCGTGCTGCACACTACCATCTTACCAAGCCGGCCAAGGCTGCTGCATGTGTCATCTGTGTATCAGTGGGCCCCCATCTTGTTTTTGTAAAATCTGCAAATGGCACCACCTACATCTGACTCTAAACAGCTCATTTCCCTCTCTAACTACATCTGAGATAACACTGTCTTTAGGAGAGGGGGGTGGGGGAGGGGGTTCATAGGCAAACGCAGGGGGGGGGGGATTACAGCTGCCCAGAATCCCCCCTCAGACCAGGGGTTGCTTTGTCTGGGGACAGGCACAAGTTGAGACTCTAGAATATCTGCAGGCATCCTGCAGCTTACAGCCCCACCCCCTTTCTTTCCCTGCTACAGTTGACTTTGGACAAAGCAGCAGCGTGTGTACAGAGTGTGGAGCAGCTCTGGGGAACTTAACAGAGCCAGGTATGAGCACAGCCCTGTGCACTGCTGTGTGAATGCTTCACTTTCCCCTTCATTAGCAATGTTGGCTGTCCTCATTATTATCTGTATCCAAACTGCTCCTGATAATCCTGTTGTCGGTTGCTCGGACAGACAGGAAATTGCATTATGTCCTACCAGCATGATGTCCTACCATATTATTTTACTGTATTGTGTGTAGCAGAGGGAGACCTTTCAGGAATCCTCCCCTTGAAAATCCTGGGTTTGCCCCTGGGGTTGAAGGGAACTGGGTGTGTCAGCTGACTAAGGCCAGCTACACACTTTTAATTATGATTGGGCAATCACTTTCCAATTTTACCCCCTCCATGTAGTATGAGGGTCAACAGATATCAAATACTATAAGCAGACTGTGTAGGTAAACCCTAATACTACATGGAGGTGGTAAAATTGGTCAGTGATTGTCCAATCATAATTGGAAGTGTGTATCAGGCTTTAGTCAGCTAACAAAGCAAGCCAAGACGGGAAGTTAAACTATCTCAGGGCAGCACAGACACAAACTATAGAGAGGTATTCATCCTGATTTAAAGGAACATATACATACTGAATTTATTTTTTTTAAAGTTTGACTTCAAGCTTTTGAAGTCTTGTGATTGCCCTAAAAATTCAGAGCTTGGCCAATCAAAGTTGAAGGTGTGATATTTGAAATCCTGCTATGCGGAATTCCAATTTCCACACTTCCATTCTCAAATACTGCTTCGGAAAGCTGATTTGCACTGGAGACATGAAAATCAGAATTTTGCACAATTTGCAACCTCAACTCTACCTATCACGGTACCATACAAGCAGGGCTGGATTTACCATAAGGCACTGTAGGCATGTGCCTGCAGGCGCCTGATGATGGAAAGGCGTCTCACTCCCCTCCCCGAGTGCTTTCTGCCCTCCTTGCCTGTGCAGAGTCAGGAGTGTAAATGAGAGGTTACTCACCCTGATCTCGGCATTCCACTGACAAGATCTCCCTTCAGTTAGGGGCACTTAATACTGAGGGTACCTCGGGCTACCTAATGCTAAGGGACACCTATAGCTACCTATGACGGGCAAGGGAGAGGTGAAAGCTGGGCCAACCAGCACGCTTGCAGTGTAGTTTGGCAGGGTAGTCTGTAGGTTTATGGTGGGAGAAGTCTAGGGTGCCTACAGGCTCCTGTGAGGTATATCCGGGCCTGCACACACACCATAACAGCCCCAGGCCCCCCTAAGGAACACACACACACACTGTAACAGCCCCAGCCCCCCTAAGGAACACACACACACACTGTAACAGCCCCAGCCCCCCTAAGGAACACACACACACCATAACAGCCCCAGGCCCCCTAATGAGCAGGAAACAAGGGGCGGGGGGCGGAGCTGTAACAAATAAACAGTGCAGTGCTGTGCAGCCGAGGCCGGGCTATCTCCTACGACCTAAAGGGGCAGAGCTGTTTCGTCCATCCCCTCCCCGCCTGTCACTTATACATATGTTGGCTGATTTAGAACAGGACAGGAGAGGGGGACGGGGTGGACCTTTTTGCCTACCTGTGCTGTAAGGCTCCGCCGCTTGATTCCTCCTCCACCTTCTCTCCAATTCTCCCACTCCATCAGGGGGTTGGGCGCACTGGCGCAGGCAGGGTAGGCTAATCACGCTGTCCCCGGCAGTAAGTGATGCCATGCCCGCCTCGCCTTGGCCGCCCACGTGGTTCTTCAAAGTTTAAACTCCCAGCCAGAAGACGGACAATCGTTCCGCCACCACCTATGCACGCAGCAGCTGTTTGCAGCGCTGCGTGCAGCCATGGAAACGGCGGCCGGTGGGTGGGGAGAGCGGCGTTATCTATATGTGTGTGCGCTGTCACTATCTGCCCGCCCCTGTCTGTAGTTGCGGCCGCCCGCTGTCCGCTGTATTATTATGTAAATAAGTACGCGAGCGGCCGCTATTTTTTTCACTATTTTAAATTTAAAGGGGACATGAAAGAGATGCCGCCTTTGACCAATCAGGCGCCTGTAGGCACGTGCCTAGTGTGCCTTATGGTAAATCCGGCCCTGTGTGTGTGTGTGTTCCTTAGGGGGGCTGGGGCTGTTACAGTGTGTGTGTGTTCTTTAGGGGGGCTGGGGCTGTTACAGTGTGTGTGTGTGTGTTCCTTAGGGGGGCTGGGGCTGTTACAGTGTGTGTGTGTTCCTTAGGGGGGCTGGGGCTGTTACAGTGTGTGTGTGTGTATGTTCCTTAGGGGGGCTGGGGCTGTTACAGTGTGTGTGTGTTCCTTAGGGGGACTGGGGCTGTTACGGTGTGTGTGTGTTCCTTAGGGGGGCTGGGGCTGTTACGGTGTGTGTGTGTTCCTTAGGGGGGCTGGGGCTGTTACAGTGTGTGTGTTCCTTAGGGGGGCTGGGGCTGTTACAGTGTGTGTGTGTGTTCCTTAGGGGGGCTGGGGCTGTTACAGTGTGTGTGTGTGTATGTTCCTTAGGGGGGCTGGGGCTGCTACAGTGTGTGTGTGTGTGTGTTCCTTAGGGGGGCTGGGGCTGTTACGGTGTGTGTGTTCCTTAGGGGGGCTGGGGCTGTTACAGTGTGTGTGTGTGTTCCTTAGGGGGGCTTGGGCTGTTACAGTGTGTGTGTGTGTATGTTCCTTAGGGGGGCTGGGGCTGTTACAGTGTGTGTGTTCCTTAGGGGGGCTGGGGCTGTTACAGTGTGTGTGTTCCTTAGGGGGGCTGGGGCTGTTACAGTGTGTGTGTGTTCCTTAGGGGGGCTGGGGCTGTTACGGTGTGTGTGTGTTCCTTAGGGGGGCGGGGGCTGTTACAGTGTGTGTGTTCCTTAGGGGGGCTGGGGCTGTTACAGTGTGTGTGTGTGTATGTTCCTTAGGGGGGCTGGGGCTGTTACAGTGTGTGTGTGTGTTCCTTAGGGGGGCTGGGGCTGTTACAGTGTGTGTGTGTGTGTGTTCCTTAGGGGGGCTGTGGCTGTTACAGTGTGTGTGTGTGTGTTCCTTAGGGGGGCCTGGGGCTGTTATGGTGTGTGTGTTCCTTAGGGGGGCTGGGGCTGTTACAGTGTGTGTGTGTGTTCTTTAGGGGGGCTGGGGCTGTTACAGTGTGTGTGTGTTCCTTAGAGGGGCTGGGGCTGTTACGGTGTGTGTGTGTTCCTTAGGGGGGCTGGGGCTGTTACAGTGTGTGTGTGTGTTCCTTAGGGGGGCTGGGGCTGTTACGGTGTGTGTGTGTTCCTTAGGGGGGCTGGGGCTGTTACAGTGTGTGTGTTCCTTAGGGGGGCTGGGGCTGTTACAGTGTGTGTGTGTGTTCCTTAGGGGGGCTGGGGCTGTTACAGTGTGTGTGTGTGTATGTTCCTTAGGGGGGCTGGGGCTGCTACAGTGTGTGTGTGTGTGTGTTCCTTAGGGGGGCTGGGGCTGTTACGGTGTGTGTGTTCCTTAGGGGGGCTGGGGCTGTTACAGTGTGTGTGTGTGTGTTCCTTAGGGGGGCTTGGGCTGTTACAGTGTGTGTGTGTGTGTGTTCCTTAGGGGGGCTGGGGCTGTTACGGTGTGTGTGTGTTCCTTAGGGGGGCTGGGGCTGTTACGGTGTGTGTGTTCCTTAGGGGGGCTGGGGCTGTTACAGTGTGTGTGTTCCTTAGGGGGGCTGGGGCTGTTACAGTGTGTGTGTGTGTATGTTTCTTAGGGGGGCTGGGGCTGTTACAGTGTGTGTGTGTGTGTGTTCCTTAGGGGGGCTGGGGCTGTTACAGTGTGTGTGTGTGTGTGTGTTCCTTAGGGGGGCTGGGGCTGTTACAGTGTGTGTGTGTGTGTGTGTTCTTTAGGGGGGCTGGGGCTGTTACAGTGTGTGTGTGTGTGTGTTTCTTAGGGGGGCTGGGGCTGTTACAGTGTGTGTGTGTGTTCCTTAGGGGGGCTGGGGCTGTTACAGTGTGTGTGTGTGTGTGTGTGTATGTTCCTTAGGGGGGCTGGGGCTGTTACAGTGTGTGTGTGTTTCTTAGGGGGGCTGGGGCTGTTACGGTGTGTGTGTGTTCCTTAGGGGGGCTGGGGCTGTTACAGTGTGTGTGTGTGTTCCTTAGGGGGGCTGGGGCTGTTACAGTGTGTGTGTTCCTTAGGGGGGCTGGGGCTGTTTCAGTGTGTGTGTGTGTTCCTTAGGGGGGCTGGGGCTGTTACAGTGTGTGTGTGTGTGTTCCTTAGGGGGGCTGGGGCTGTTACGGTGTGTGTGTTCCTTAGGGGGGCTGGGGCTGTTACGGTGTGTGTGTTCCTTAGGGGGGATGGGGCTGTTACGGTGTGGGTGTGTGTGTGTGTGTGTGTGTGTGTGTGTTCCTTAGGGGGGCTGGGGCTGTTATGGTGTGTGTGTTCCTTAGGGGGGCTGGGGCTGTTACGGTGTGTGTGTGTGTTCCTTAGGGGGGCTGGGGCTGTTACGGTGTGTGTGTGTGTTCCTTAGGGGGGCTGGGGCTGTTACGGTGTGTGTGTTCCTTAGGGGGGCTGGGGCTGTTACGGTGTGTGTGTGTGTTCCTTAGGGGGGCTGGGGCTGTTACAGTGTGTGTGTGTGTGTGTGTGTGTGTGTGTGTGTGTGTGTGTGTGTGTGTGTGTGTGTGTGTTCCTTAGGGGGGCTGGGGCTGTTATGGTGTGTGTGTTTCTTAGGGGGGCTGGGGCTGTTACGGTGTGTGTGTGTGTTCCTGAGGGGGGCTGGGGCTGTTACGGTGTGTGTGTGTTCTTGAGGGGGGCTGGGGCTGTTACGGTGTGTGTGTGTTCCTTAGGGGGGCTGGGGCTGTTACGGTGTGTGTGTGTGTTCCTTAGGGTGGCTGGGGCTGTTACGGTGTGTGTTCCTTAGGGGGACTGGGGCTGTTACAATGGCTTAGTATTTGTATGTGTGTTTGTGTTGTGTACAGTGTGTGTGTTTATAGGGTGCTCTGTGGTTGTTTTCATTGCTTTTTTGATGGGGAAGTGGGATTCTATAGTTAAAGGGAATCTGTGTCCTTAACGCTGCAAAAAAAGTTTCACTTACTTGGGGCATCTACCAGCCTCCTGCAGCCATCCTGTGCCCTCTACGTCGTCTTCTCTGGTACCCCGCTGTCAGCTAGTTTCGCCTGTAAAGATACGTGTTCCCACTGCACAGTGTTCCCTGCACCAGTGGGAACGTGTGCAAAGATACGCGTGGCGGCCTGCCTACTTCAAGGCGGCAAAATCGAAGCTGACAGTGGGGGACCAGAGGAGACGTGACTGACGTAAAGGGCACAGGATGGCTGCAGGGGGTTGGTAGATGCCCCAGGTAAGTGAAACTTTTTTTTTTGCGTTAAGGTTCCTTTAAATGGAACCTGGGACAAGAAGCGTCTCCGGTTCCATACTTACCTGGAGCTTTCTTAAGGCCGTTCGTCCCTCGCAATCTCCCTGGGTGGCTCCGGTCCCTGCCAATTCAGCCCGCAGGTGCAGATTGCTCCCAGGGACGGGAGCTTGCCAGGCCACGCATGCGTGGTGAAGTGCGACTCAGCCAGGGTTTTGGGCTGAATTGCCAAGGAGACGGCGAAGGATGGGCAGCCTTAAGGGGGCTTAAGGAAGCACCATGTAAGTATGGTATCCGAGACGCTTCTTGTCTCAGGTACACTTTACAGGGAGAAAAAAAAGTGCACCTTGGGGTACTTATCTTGGGGAGAGGGAAGCCTAAAGAGGCTTCCAGAATCCAGTCTTCCTCAGTCTCCTGGATCCAGCGCTGGCACCCTCAAAAGTCCGCTTCTTGGTGTTGCACGTAGGCACAGTAATGGCTTTCCACTCAGGCTCTGGCAGGAATAGCTGGGCCCGATCGTGTTCGCTCTACTGCACAGTCATCTCACGTCTGCACTGTAAGGTGGACCCGATCAGGTTCAGTTATTTCCACCCAAGCGGGAAGCCGCTATTGTACCTACGCGCACTGGCCACTTGTCACTGGCGTAACAATAGGGCCTGCAGCCCCTGCACCCGCGGGGAGGCCCGGCCCCCCTCCTGGGGCCCGCTCGGGGCCGTTTTGTGGGGGTTGGAGGGGACACAGCATGAGGGGAAAGCCATGCAGCAATTCGGCTGGGAGGGGGGAAGGTCCCCCCCTCCCTCACCTCGGGGCTCTCCCCTCTGCGCTCCCCTCCGCCTTACATCTAAGTCCGGGCAGTGTCTGGGCAGCGGCGGGCAATCTTCGGGTGATCCGGATAGTAGTTATCCGGATGACACCCAGTACTGCTGTGCTGTGCGGGCTGGGTGGAGGATCAAGCTTACCCTTCTGACGTCTTCTCCGGCCGTCCCTCGGCGCCTCCCACGATGCGTTCCACTCGGCGCTCGCGTGACTTCAAACACTTCCTCCTTCCGGGTTGAAGGAGGAAGTGTTTGAAGTCACGCGAGCGCCGAGTGGAACGCATCGTGGGAGGCGCCGAGGGACGGCCGGAGAAGACGTCAGAAGGGTAAGCTTGATCCTCCGCCCAGCCCGCACAGCACAGCAGTACTGGGTGTCATCCGGATAACTACTATCCGGATCACCCGAAGATTGCCCGCCGCTGCCCAGACACTGCCCGGACTTAGATGTAAGGTGGAGGGGAGCGCAGAGGGGAGAGCCCCGAGGTGAGGGAGGGGGGGGACCTTCCCCCCTCCCCGCCGAATTGCTGCATGGCTTTCCCCTCATGCTGCGTCCCCTCCAACCCCCACAAAACGGCCCCGAGCGGGCCCCAGGGGGGGGGGGGGCCGCTCAGAAATTCTGCAGGGGGGCCCGGTGGGGCCTAGTTACGCCCCTGCCACTTGTTATTTTATTTTGGGGGCTGCCAGCACTGGATCCCCTCTGCTGAGAAAGACAGGGGAAGTCTCATTAAGATGCAGAGGCTTCCCCCTCCCAAGATATGTATCTGATCCTTTTTTTATTCTTAATTTTTGTGTGGCATGGAGGTGTGGCCTGTAGTGAGGGGCGGGGCTTAAGGCACCAAGACTTCTGTGCCTATAGGCTCCTGAGCTGTAAATCCGGCCCTGCCTATGCCTAACACTTAACCCCCCTGCCTAACACTTATCCCCCACCCACCACCAACCTTAACCTACCCCTTCTGCAAAGCCACAATTTTCAGCAAAGAAGGTCAATTTTGGTGCCTGGGGACGTATGATAGAATCGCCAGTGTTGAGGAGCACCCACTTTGACATGCTGAAATTGCCATATCTGCATGACTTGGCCACCCGTAGTTCTATCAGGCCCCTCTGGGTGTTGACATTTACCTTCTATGTTGCAAATCATGCCCATGATAAAAGCCACGATTTGTGGCAAAGAAGGAGGTAACATTTGTTGCCTAGAGGTGCCAGATAGCAGGTACCGCCATACGCCCAAATGTCCCTCTTTTGCAGCCAATTGTGTTTTTCTTTTTTGTTTTGTTTTTTTGGGGCAAAGGCTACTTCCCCCTTTTTTCCTCATTCAATATATAGAGCAGTAAAGAGGAAAAAACGATACCTTCTCATCAAAGAATAATGTTGGTCTAAATGATGTACATATGCTAAAGACTAAGATGAAGAAATTATTAATGTCTCTACTTTTGGCTCTGGGCGAGCTGATAATATGCAAATTAACTATTAGCAATTATCTGACTCATGACATCTTTTTTTTTACATTTTAATTAAAAAGAAAGTTTTAAAAGGCAATAAAAGGCAGACTGCTCGTAAAAAAGACAAAATCATATGATGAACATTCGCTGGATGCTCATCAACCTAATCTAGGATGGATCTTGGATAGAAATGCTGGCATGTAGCAGGCCTCATAGAGAGGCATGTGCTCAGTCTGATCAGGTGAAAGATTTCTAATGTTCTGATTTGCTGTGATCACTTCCTGCTTTACCCTACACAGGAAGCAGAAGTAATGCATAACAATGAGCAACATCAGAATCTTACAATTATTCCTGGTTAGTTTGCAGGAGTCCTGCAGTCAGCCAATCATTATTCGAGGGCTGAAGCCGCATTGGTGATTGGCTGGCTGCAGGACAGCTGCAAACTAACTAGGAAGTGGAGGAGGCGTGATCGTTCAACACCAGGAAATGTTTCCCTCACCCCTGCCTGCTCTCAAACTGAACCCTCCCTCTACCTATGCCTAACCCAAACCCACCCGACCTCACCCCCCCCCCCCCCCAGGTGTGTAACCCTAACCACTCATACACGGCGAGGGGGGGAGACCAGCACTCAAGGATGGCTCCTTCGTCCCATACGGGAGGTTCATAATGAAGCATGGTGTTTAAGGAGGGGTTATGGGAGTGGTTGTTGGGGTGAGCCTCACTACTTACCTAGGCAGGAGCTCCTCTGCCGTCTACGTTTGTGCAATCTTCATGAGAGAGAAGCTGTGTCTGGCTGCATTTTCAGCTCCCTGGCAGTGTCTTTCTCTCCCATGCACCGTGATGCATGCTGGAAGATGTAGTCTGCGGATTTGAGTACACACATGAGGCAGTACATCATCATGCCATTGGCATGTTTGTATACTCTTATTGATGGTTGTTTACATCATATGATATAATAGCCAGCATGGAGGCCTCATCTAGGATTCCATTCTCCTTTCATTATAAAGGGTTACCTATGGTGGATGGATAAAGGAGTATGTTTTGCTGATAGAACTGTCTACACTCTAGAAAGGCAAAATTGTAAACTGGACAGGGGTCCTGTAGACACCCTCACCAATTCACAGTGTAAAGGTCCGTACACATGTCGGACTGGAGGCAACGACGGGTCCGTCGTCACCTCCCACTGGGTGGGCGTTCCAACGACAGTCCGGCATGTGTACGCACTGTCGGCGGACTGATACGGCTGTTTCTGAGCGATCCGCCGGGCGGATCGCTCAGAAGCAGCCGTATCAGTCCGCCAACAGTGCGTACACATGCCAGACTGTCGTTGGAACGCCCACCCAGCGGGAGGTGACGACGGACCCGTCGTTGCCTCCAGTCCGACGTGTGTACGGACCTTTATCCTTATTGACCAATTTCTTTTTGAAGGTTTTGGAGCCAGAACAATTTGCATAGGGTTTTGATTAAGGCATCGCTGTTGATTTAGTAAAGAGTGGATAGCTGAAATAAAGATTCTTTAGATACAAAGACTACTGTGTCAACATGGTGTCACCTTTGGGAGGAATTAAGACTCCTAGGGTCAGAGACTGTGCAATCTTTATGCTGTGCAATCTTTATGCTAGGTTTTCAGACTCTCAGGGCTCAGGTTAAAGTGCATCTCTGTCCAACTGTTTTCATGTTCAGTAGCCCCCCTCTCCATCCATGTGGACTTGTGCAGCCTCCTCTTTCACATGTAACATTCATGTATAACAGCCCCTCTTTTTCATGTACATCATCCATGGTCAGCAGTTACCTTCTTCCATGTGTCGCTCCCGATATGCTGCCATCATTTTCCATTTGCAGCGCCTTCTTTCATATGCAGGAAACCTTGATCGATATCCAGCCAATCTCTTGGACAACAGTCACCCAAAGACCCGGGCCTTTGTGGCCTTTCCATATATCCCGCCCTGGTTACTGAAGGAGCAAAGGGCAGGAACAGTTTACAACTGAAGCCTCAAACAGCTGGATACAGACTAACTTCAAAGGGCAAGTGTCCTTATCTGTTGATGTTCGATCTGACTCGATATTCAGCCAATCTCTTGCACAGCAGTTGCCCAAAGACCCGGGCCTCTGCGGCCTTTCCATAAATCTGCCCCTGGTTACTGAAGGAGGAAAGGGTAGGATCAGTTTACAACTCAAGCCTCAAATAACTGGATGCAGATTCACTTTAAAGGGCAAGCTTTCTTATCTGCTGACGTTCGATCTGACTCAAAAGCATTGACCATGTTATGATAATAATGGACAACGCCCTCCGCATGTGACTTGTCCATCCTAGCTTTATGTTTGAACACAACTACGGCTCTCTGTGATCTCTGCTGACACGTCGAGGACGCAATGTGTTGACTCTTTGATTATGTTCAGCTCAGAATGCCGGTCCGTATTTAATAAACACGGCTGAACAATAGCGTGTCTCTGCATTTCGTGCCGTGAAGGCCGGCTAGAGCTCCTTGAGTCTCAAACAAAAGGAGTCAGGATGAAAAACTACTCTTTATCTCCCACAAAACAGCCAGAGTGTTGCAAGTTGAAGAAAGCAAATATTTCTGTACTGGATTTTACACTATCCATTAATCATAGGGTACAAAACTTTTTCCTATTGTATCATGACAAAAGTTTCTTATTAAACTGGAGAGCTGTACAAAAACATTGTTTCTGCCATTGACTGCGGAGAAGAAAGGTTAAGTGGAAACCGAATTACGTTTGTAGTATTTTTCTTTCTCATCTCGGATGTTAAAGCCGATTCCACGTTCAGAGATAATAGATAATGAATATATACTGTATGTATGCTATACATCCTGTGTGGTACTCAGTGAACTGAATGTTTTAAACCACTTTTCTGTGTTAAAGGGTATTTCTAAATATGGAAATTTTGCTTTAAAAATGTGATCATGTGATTTAAAGGACACCTGAACTGAGGGGGATATGGTTGCTGTCATATTTATTTCCTTAAAGTGGGATACAGCATTAAATAAAAATGTGTTTTGCTACTTTTCATTACCCATACAGCTATCATATTTGCTTTTGTGCCCAAATAACATTGTCTGTTCCCAAAGTACAGTTTATCTGCTCTGAAAGCTGCCATTGCATTTTATTGCATAGCTGCAATAGGAGAGGGACTGCATTGAGGGAAGAGATTCTTGCCAGAGAGCGTTAAAGGATCTCCAAGGTAGGGTTGGCCTTCTTAAGAGGTGAGTTTTGAGGGCCTGTTTGAAGGTGCTGAAGGAGGGGGCAAGCCTGATGATCAGTAGAAGAAAGTTCCACAAAATGGGCGTGGCTCTAGTATAGTCGCACATGGGAGTGAGAGATGCGTGTGGGGTGGTTAGGAGGAGGTCAATGGAAGAGTAAAGTGGGTGGTCAGGTATGTATCTGCTGATCAGGTCAGAGATGTAGCTGGGGAAGGACTTTTGTACAGACTTGTAGGCCAGACATATTATCGTAAAGCTGATTTTAAAGGTGCCCACTAACGATACAATCTTGACTGTACAATCTTACCACTTCTATGTAATATGAAGGGCTACCTAAAGTATCCAGTCAAAGTATATTCACTCAGTATACCCTTCCAATACATAGCTTTGGTAAGATTGTATGATCAATATAGTATCATTAGTAGGTGCCTTTAGAGAAAGATAAATAATGCCAATGTAATGTCTCTCTATGCATGAAGACCTCTCCTATTCTTCAGCACTGGACCCTTCCAAGTCATGTGACTACAATTTTTGGTCATTTTTGTGTTTTCCATTAGAACAGAGATTGATTAAGGTAATTTAGGCCCTGGGGGAAAGGCATTGGTTACCAGTATCTACCGTATTTTCCGCCGTATAAGACGCACTTTTTCCCCAAACAATGGGGAGAAAAAGTCCTTGCATCTTATACAGCAAAGGCAGGGAATCCCCGACTTACGGACGCTCGCCGATACGAACCGCCGACCCGACGCCATCAGGGATTCCCTGCCTTGCCTGTGTCCTGCTGTGATTCCCCCCCAGCTTGTCTCCACCCACTACTGTGTCGCCGGGTCCCCCCCTGTGAAGCGGCAGAATCTTACCTCTTCCATCTTGCCCGCGGCGATTGAAGACATCCGGCTTCTGTGTGCGGCTTCCTCTAGTGCCGGCTTCTAATGACACATTATTGATGACGCGTCATTACAAGCTGGCACTAGAGGAAGCCACACACAGAAGCCAGATGTCTTCAATCGACGCGGGCGATGGAGGAGGTAAGCGTCTGCCGCTTCTCACAGGGGGGGGGGCCCGGCGACTCAGGGGGGGACTCGGTGACAGGGGGGTAGAGACAAGCGGAGGGGGACTCAGAGCAGGACACAGAGTGGAGAGGACTCTTGGGGGGACAGGAGGACACTTGGGAGGACACTTCGGGGGACAGGTGGACACTTGGGAGGACACTTGGGGGGGACAGGGCACTTGGGGGGACAGGCGGACACTTGGGGGGACAGGAGGACACTTTGGGGGACAGGAGGACGCTTGGGGGGACCAGGACTGACACATGGGGGTACAGGAGGACACCTGGGGGTGACAGGAGGACACCTGGGGTAGACATGGGGACACAGGAGGGCACCATTTGGGGGAGGTCATGTACAAGACGCTCCTGAAATATGGATGCACCAGGTTTAGTTTATATTTCCCTGGTTTTTGCCCTCTAAACCTAGGTGCATCTTATATTCCGGAGCGTCTTATACGGCGAGAAATACCGGCACCCCAGGTCCCTGCCTATGTTTCCTTTTTGTTGTGATCTGGCTCTTCATCATATGCATTTTCTTATATTTTGTAAAATATGTGGAGCTCAACAGGCCAGCCAAGCATTTGTTGTATTTTTTTCATTTTTCAGCTTTTTATTTATTCATTTTGCACAGCTGTGAACTGCTTCAAAAGCATCATCGTAGGAGGGGGGAGGGGTAAGTCTACCATAAATAGTGCCAAAATTGCTTTGGGAGTAAAGTGGAGGAGGGGTGCTGTAAATTGTGCCAAAATGGGTTTTTAAGGCCTCATCTGTCACTAATAAGCAAAGAACCCTGTTGTGCAAAAACAATTTTCGTCACACCCCGATTGCGAGCTGGCTGGTGTCTTAATAATGGAAAACAAGCATGAGTAAAAAGGCAAATAAAACATACACTAATTGGAGCAAAGAAAACTAGAGCAAAATGATGGCACATGTGCGCAGCTTCCAATCAGATTATATGTTTATTGTCCCCAAGAATGGAGGATAATCCTCTCATTTAAATCTTTTCTGTGGCCAACAGCTCTATTCTTTCTCCAGTTCTCATGAATTATCCCCGGTCGCCCTTAAATAATAGCTCCATTTACTCCGGGAGTTCATAAAACTTCTTTAAACTTTACTCTGGGCATTCATTATCCTCTTGTTATTTTAATTCTTGAATTCTTAAATACATTTATATATATTTTTCCCGAACTAGACATATAAAGAGTCATAGTGTGCAACTGCCAAACAGTTTCTGTGCTCTCCAAAGTCCTGCGGCGGTCGGCTCGTCCTGCCAGCTCTCGCATATGCCAGATAAACGATTCGCAAGCCAGCTTCTGCTACACAACGCCTGAGTCCTATAGGACATGTAAACACATTGTTCACTTTTGTATCATTTTTGGCAAGTGCCGACTGTGGACTAGAAGCATCGGAATGGCCCATAGAATCTCGTAATAAGTCTCCTAGAAGATTATTTACAGGGACCTGCTACTGCATACATGCAAAAAGGGCACCTGGATATGTGTGTACCGGAACTCAGATACCATCCTACATGCAATCTCTGCTCTACTAACAATATCCTTCTGTCTTCTTCCCCGGTCACCTCTTCTCACTCCCGCTTATAAGACTTTTCACCATCCTCTCCCCTCCTCTGGAACACTCTACCTCAACACATCTGCCACTGACCCACACTTACTCTTTTTAGGCACAATCTGAAAACTCATCTCTTCAGGCAAGCATGCTCTCCTACCTAGGACACTTTGCCCACTGACCACCATTTCTACCACCCCATACACAACTTCCCGTTACCTACTGTCCTATACCATAAACCTTTAGACTGTAAGGCCATTCGACAAGGGCTCTCTTCCCTTTGTGTCTCACAATGCTGTGTAATGTGTGTCCATACGTCCCACCCCTATGGAAATTTGCTCACTACATTAGCTGTTATCCACTCTTATATTGTATTAACAGTTGCATTGTAGATTTTGTATTGTTATACCCTGTATGCTGATGTACAGTGCCATGAAAGATGCTGGTGCTACAGAGGCAAACCCGGGATTTTCAAGGGGGGGGATTCCTGAAGGGTCTCCCTCAGCCACGCAAAATACAGTATAATAATATGGTAGGACATCATGCTGGGTACACATAATGCAATTTCTCATCCGGCTGACAGGATCTGACAATTATTTCTTATATGTCCGATCTGCTCCGGATTGACAATGGGATCGATCAGAAGCAGTTTGGATACAGATAATAATGTGGACAGCCGACATTAGTAGTTAGAAGGTGAAGCATTCACACAGCAGGGCACAGGGCTGTGCTCATACCGGACTCTAAGTTCCCCAGAGCTGCCCCATGCTCTGTACACACACTGCTGCTTCATCCAAAGTCAACTGTAGCAGGGAAATGGGGCAGTGCTGTGAGCTGCAGGATGCCTGCAGATATTCTGGTGTCTCAACTTGTGCCTGTCCCCAGACACTGCACCGGCCCTGGTCTGAGTGGGGATTCTGGGCAGCTGTAATCCCCCCCCTGCGTTTGCCTATGTGCTATATACATCAATAATAATAATAGTCATAATAATAATAAGACGATAGTAGAATATTGGTAAAATTACCGATATTCTTTTATTGTGCAGGGCTAATTCCAAAGTAAAATATTGGTAAATGTTATAAGATATTGGTAAATGTTACCAATATTTTACTACAGCTAAACCTAACCCTATTCTTTCACAGAGCCCTTCTTCTACTGATGCCTAACCCTAACCAACAGCCCGACCTACCCACACCAGTGCTTAACCGTAACCCCCCTTCCTGCCCCATGAAAAGGACATCACAGTAAAAAGAGCACTAGAGATAGCGGCTAGTAGGATATTGGTAAAATTACAGATATTCTACAATTAGGCTTTATCAATTAGAACAGTAGAATATTGGTAATTATTACCAATATTTTACTTTCGCCTTGCATTACCCAATTCTTACTTGAATCCTTCCTCTTTCAATGTCAATCTGTAACCAACCCCTCCATCCCGAGTCTAACCCTATATGAACCCCCCCAACCAATGACAATCCCTAACCAACCCCCCTCTAGCCAGACCCTAACCCTATCCGACCCCCAATCAATGCAAATCCCTAACCTACCCCCTCCAACCAGAGCCTAACTCTAACCGAACCCCTTCCCAAACAATGCCTAACCTTATCTGATCGCCCCATCTGATGCCTTACTCTAATTGACCACCCCAAACTGATAACTAACCCTAACCATCTCACCCTCCACAAATTCTGCTGAATCTGTGCTAATTATCCGCCACAGTGGTTTTGTTGCCGCCATAGATGCCCATATTGATAGCCTTGATTAGCGGCTTCACCTGATAATTTAGGCGCCGTAGCCGCTTAATAAAATAGCGTGTACCAGGGCCGCCTGCTATATGAACAGGCCCCAAATTATCAGGTATAGCGACTACTATCAGGGGTGCCTATGGCTGCGTTCAAACTACTGCAACATCTCTCCTGCCTTTTTTGCCTGCTTAGAATAATTTCACCTACCCTTTAACTATGCTTATAAGTTCTGTAGCTTCTCCATCCAGCCACTAGAGGGAGCATTTTTCCAGCCAGGAGCTGTTTTGTAAGCAGCCCCCTTTCATTCCATGTTCAGCAAGTTTGTTTTTTACAGGTGGAGGTGAGGCAGGGTACGACATGAGGGCAGAGCAGGGACAGTTAAAGCATAATGTACTAAGTACACTTATCCTTGAAACGAATCCCCCCGGCACGCCAAGATTACGCTTCTTTGATATAAAGCGCTCGGCTTTAGTGTTTAATAATACATATGGAAGAATAGACTCGCGCGCCCTCCGTTCGTAGGAATGAAAGGGAAGTCGTGCCGGAAGAATATATCTTCCTTCTCCCAAAAGGATTCCCAGACGGAGCTCTTGCTAAATAGTTGTCACAGCGCATTTGTGGCAGCACGTTGTGTGTCAGGCTTTATGTTAGAAATAGGGCTTCTGTGCTGCGCAGAGCGGCGTCCCAGCATTTTGTTGTATGTGGATAAAGCAGAAAGACGTAAAGCTTTCTATCCACCTCTGCATACAGACGCAGAGCAGCTTGGACCTGACATATAAAAGCATGACAGCTACTAATAAAAAAAGAAAAAAATTAGAAAAAAAAACAACAAAAACATCAAGTGTTATTTCCTGTTGAGGGGGAAAAAAAACCCAAACAACTGAAAAACATCTCACCTCCGTGTTAAAATATGAAAGTGCGTCAGCCATTGTTAACCGTGTCCTTCTTGAGTCTTGAGCGTTTCATGTGAATTTTTTTTTTCTTGTTGTGAGTTATATTCCCTGATTCATAATATCGGCTTTATACCGCACCACAGCAGCTTGAAAGAGTTCCTAGTATACATCGGTACTCATTATCCCTCAACAACATTGTCAGCGTAGCGCCACATAACCGACAGTTCTGGGAGACTTTTTTTCTTACTCGTTTGTCTGTTCTCTATTTTCATCACATCCATCCCAGCATTTAAAAGAAAAAAAAACTCTCATTGCCTGCCTCCCTCCAATTTCTAAGGGTGTGTAAAGCACAGATAAATCATGTATTTCATTTTATTTTTTATCCCCCCCCACCTCCAGTTGTGTTAAAATAAACTCTGGAACAAATAGATTTGCTACATATGTTCAACAACAGGAACAGAAGCATTTTAGCGACAAACCGGTGTGGCGACTGACAGAACTCATGAAAAAGCGAGCTATTTACAGCGAGCAGTGATGAATAAGACCATAAGGGCATAGGCAAACACAGGGGGGGGATTACAGCTGCCCAGAATCCCCCCTCAGACCAGAGCCGGTGCAGTGTCTGGGGACAGGCACAAGTTGAGACACCAGAATATCTTCAGGCATCCTGCAGCTCACAGCCCTGCCACCTTTCTTTCCCTGCTACACTTGACTTTGGATGTAGCAGCAACGTGTGTACAGAGCATGGAGCAGCAGTGTGTGTACAGAGCATGGAGCAGCAGCGTGTGTACAGAGCATGGAGCAGCAGTGTGTGTACAGAGCATGGAGCAGCAGTGTGTGTACAGAGCATGGAGCAGCAGTGTGTGTACAGAGCATGGAGCAGCAGCGTGTGTACAGAGCATGGAGCAGCAGTGTGTGTACAGACCATGGAGCAGCAGCCTGTGTACAGAGCATGGAGCAGCAGTGTGTGTACAGAGCATGGAGCAGCAGTGTGTGTACAGAGCATGGAGCAGCAGTGTGTGTACAGAGCATGGAGCAGCAGAGTGTGTACAGAGCATGGGGCAGCAGTGTGTGTACAGAGCATGGAGCAGCAGCGTGTGTTCAGAGCATGGAGCAGCAGTGTGTGTACAGAGCATGGAGCAGCAGTGTGTGTACAGAGCATGGAGCAGCTGTGTGTGTGCAGAGCATGGAGCAGCAGCGTGTGTTCAGAGCATGGAGCAGCAGTGTGTGTACAGCGCATGGAACAGCAGTGTGTGTACAGAGCATGGAGCAGCAGTGTGTGTACAGAGCATGGAGCAGCAGTGTGTGTACAGAGCATGGGGCAGCAGTGTGTGTACAGAGCATGAAGCAGCAGTGTGTGCACAAAGCATGGAGCAGCAGCGTGTGTACAGAACATGAAGCAGCAGTGTGTGTACAGAGCATGGAACAGCAGTGTTTGTACAGAGCATGGAACAGCAGTGTGTGTACAGAGCATGGAACAGCAGTGTGTGTACAGAGCATGGAGCAGCAGTGTGTGTACAGAGCATGGAACAGCAGTGTGTGTACAGAGCATGGAGCAGCTGTGTGTGTGCAGAGCATGGAACAGCAGCATGTGTTCAGAGCATGGAGCAGCAGTGTGTGTACAGAGCATGGAACAGCAGTGTGTGTACAGAGCATGGAGCAGCAGTGTGTGTACAGAGCATGGAGCAGCAGTGTGTGTACAGAGCATGGGGCAGCAGTGTGTGTACAGAGCATGGAGCAGCAGTGTGTGCACAGAGCATGGAGCTGCAGCGTGTGTACAGAGCATGGAGCAGCAGTCTGTGTACAGAGCATGGAGCAGCAGTGTGTGTACAGAGCATGGAGCAGCAGTGTGTGTACAGAGCATGGAGCAGCAGTGTGTATACAGAGCATGGGGCAGCAGTGTGTGTACAGAGCATGGAACTGCAGCGTGTGTACAGAGCATGGAACAGCAGTGTGTGTACAGAGCATGGAGCAGCAGTGTGTGTACAGAGCATGGAGCAGCAGTGTGTGCACAGAGCATGGAGCTGCAGCTTGTGTACAGAGCATGGAGCAGCAGCGTGTGTACAGAACATGAAGCAGCAGTGTGTGTGTAGAGCATGGAACAGCTCTGGGGAACTTAACAGAGCCAGGTATGAGCACAGCCCTGTGCCCTGCTGTGTGAATGCTTCACTTTCTCTTTCATTAGCAATGTTGGCTGTCCTCATTATTATCTGTATCCAACTGCTCCTGATCCATCCCATTGTCAGTTGGACAGGAAATTGCATTATGTGCACCCAGCATGACTTCCTACCATATTATTATACTATATTGTGCATGGCTGAGGGAGACCTTTCAGGAATCCCCCCTTGAAAATCCTGGCTTTGCCCCTGATGTGGATGTCACTGCTTCCTGTCAGCATAACGTTACATTTATTAAATTAAAATTACAGCTTTGTTAAATAACAAAGCATCAGCAGTGTCGCTTGCAAATTTTCGCCAAAGACATTTTTTTTTTTTTTTTTTTGTAACACTATTTTTTATCAGCTCCAAAGGTATAAGCAGAACAGAATAGCATGACAATGCTAATAGGTCTGACAATATACAGTATATCAAACAGACCGCATACGAAAAGTCCAAAGAGAACCATGCAAGTGTCCATATTAATATATTATCGCCAACGTCATTTTCACATCAAAAATAACATTTGAGAAAATTTTAGAGAAAAAAGGTTGTATCGCAGGAAAAATACAGGGGTTTTTTTGGGGTTTTTTTTGCATTTTCGTGAAATTGCGAAAAAGCAAAAAAAATATAGTTTGACTGCGATGATTACCGAAAAGTGCAATATGCGGAAAAAACTATATATTACCGTGAACATTTTACCACAAAAAATGAGTATTTTTATAGTGAAAATGTGCGAAAAGTGCAAAAAAAATAATAATCACTAAACGTATTTTTGAAGGCTTGAAAATCGAATTTAACATTATTTTATTAATGCAAACAGTATTGGCATCACTGTGTATCAGTAACAGACAAGTCATTTTAACTTGGATAGTTTAAAATCACCTTCCTTATTCAGTATACAGTGCTTGATTTAAATGGTTTACATGTTTTAGTAGCGTACACCCCCCCCCCCCCCCCCTTAAGTAGAACACCTAGTTACACCCGTTCCTGCACTAGTAGCACATACAGAAAGCATTGTGACTCTGGAGGAGTAAACACCTCCAATAATCAGAACATTGACACACCCAGTACTCACTGTGCTGGCAGAAAGGCTGAGCTGTGCATGTGGTTGCGTCTGCAGTTAAAATCAACATAAGGAATATTTTCAGAATCCTTTGTAATCTGACCGGCTGTGGTTCCTTTTTTATCAACAGAAAGTGGAACATCTGTAAACATCAAACCCACTAAACACTACCAGTGAAGCTAATGGGGGAGGAAGGGGGAAAGCACTAGGAACTAGAGAAGCTATACTGGAGTGGAAGGGGCTAGACACCAGGGAAATTTGGGGACAGCATGCAAAATTGGGGCATGGCTGAAGGTATGGCAGGGGTGGGGCTTAGTGTCCTTTTTTCTGGCTCCAACAGTTGGGAGGTATGTGTAGTTCACCTCCTTCAGCTAGTTTTTCCTTACACTCCTGTTGTGCTCCCCCCCCCCCCCCCCCCTTCATCACAGACACAGAATATGTAGTTGTTGCCCAGTGAGGAGAAATTGTGCGTGTGTACGTGTCACTAGACTATGATTGTAGTAGGGGTTAGATTGCAGCTCCTTTGATGGACAGTTAGTGACATAACTATGGGTTCTATAAAATGGTGAAGAAGATGAAGTCAGGGCCATCTCTAAACTTTTTGCTGCCTGAAGCAAAGTTGCCCCCAGTATAGGTAGCCTGGAATAGTTGCACCCAGTATAGGTAGCCAGGCATATCTTCCCCCAGTATAGGTAGCCAGGCATAGCATTGGTGTCGCAGAATAGGTTGCCGGGCATAGGTGCCCCAGTATAGGTAGCCAGGTATAGATGCCCCAGTATAGGTAGCCAGGTATAGGTGCCCCAGTATAGGTAGCCAGGTATGGTATAGGTGCCCCCAGTATAGGTAGCCAGGCATAGGCATAGATGTCCCCAGTACAGGTAGCCAGGCATAGGTGCCCCCAGTACAGGTAGCCAGGCATAGGTGCCCACAGTATAGGTAGCCATGCATAGGTGCCCACCCTTCTTTCCCCCACCCCGGCTCCTTCACCTCCCCTGACGGAGTCCAGGCCCCCACATGGTGGTTGGCGGCAGTACTTCAGTCTTCAGACCAGCGGCACTGAAGACACAGAAGAGCGGTGAATGTATCAAGATTGTATCATTATGGACACCTCAACAGTACAAGAGTACGATCCCCAATAGGACACCATGTGCATAAGGTTTATATGTCCCCCATGCTGGCACAGGTTTCTTTTCTTTGTGGTGCATCAGATTCCTTCCACAAACCAACTTCATACTGAAAGGTTAAAGTGTACCTGAGGCAAACCACAGGTACAAAAAGACAAACTTACCTAAGAAGAGGAAAGCCTCTGGATCCTATAGAGACTTCCGATCACAGATTACCACCAAGTGCTTGTCGGTAAGACCTCAGAGCCGTGCTCCTCTTCAGCATGGCCATACTGTGTGATCATGGCTGCGTCTACGCAGGAGCTGTGATACTCATGCGGCTGCAGCATAGTCACACTTGTGCTAGAAGAGGAGTGTGGCCCAGAGGTTAAGAATGGTGCCGGGCAGCAGGTCCAGGGGACAGCATGGGGGGGTTCAGAGGCTTCCCTCTCCTTAGGTAAGTACAGCAGAGTCCCTAGTATTCTGCACGGGCGGGGATCTCCTGATGCCAGCAGTGGCATAGCTAAGGAGCTCTGGACCCCAATGCAAGTTTTACAATGGGGCCCCCCAAACACTCTGTACATAATTGATACGGCGCAGCAAAACCTGCCAATGGCAACTACAGTGTAAGAGGTGCAAGAAGGGTATGGGGACTACTTTGTTAATGATCACCACTATTCAAAATATCTATAGACGTGATTACTACCAGCACAGGACCAATAGAGAGCTAATACTAAAGTTGAGGGAGGGTCCCTCTTGTCCAAGGGCCCCGGTGCGGTCGCAACGGGACGTAAAAGCACAAACCTCCCCCAGAAATACTCACCAAACTTCCAGCAATGTCTTGTAGTCTCTCTGCAGCTTCTAGCGGGCTCCTGGTGGCTTTCTGGCATCCTCCATGCATGTAACCTGACCCTCATAGGGTCAGGTGACACGCTGGCTTCCATGCCCAGTGCTGTAAAGCCGCTAGGAGCTCCAGGGAAACTACAAGACATCGCTGGAGGCTAAGTAACTATTTTAAATGCCTCAGTAACTATTTTAAATGCCTCCACAACCCCGTTATCCCTCAGGCATGCTGGTTAGTTAAAAGACTTCCAGTTGACTGAATTCCAGATAGCAGGGACTCTGCGGTATTTACATTTTTACATGTTTGATGCCTTCAGTTCTCCTAAAATGACCCCCTCCCAAATACTATCTTGAAACTTAAGACTGTGAGCATACCTCAAGGAAGGAAATACCCATATTTATATAGAAGGAGGGACAAAGTTCAAAAAGGGGGACAAATGAGGAGGAAAGAGGGACAGAGGGACAGGGCTCCCAAAGAGGGACTGTCCCTCCAAAGGAGGTACAGTTGGGAGTTATGCTGTGAGCTCCATTGAGGCACAGCGAAGGGAATAGTTTAATTTTCTCTGCAGAGTACCTTGGAAATTGCGTCACGGTTAAGTAGATGTGTAATATTGTTAACAGCAATAATAATAGTATAATAATAATAATAATAATAATAATAATAATAATAATAATAATAGTGTGTCAGAATGAGGCTGCTGATGGCTGGTAACTGAGCTCTATAGGTTGGAGCAATGCAGAGAATATGCCACAGATGAGTTGGCTTACACAGTATAGTGGACTTGAATGACCACACTACAAAATAAAGCTAATAACAGAAATGAAAGAGATAGATGACAACGTATTGTGTGATAGTCAGGCAAGCGGAATGCATCAATGGCAGTAATAAAAGACTTATGACATCACTGGAAACTCAGAAGGACCTAAAGTGACATGCTGCTTTATAGGCAATAACAAAAGATGTACGACTGGAAAGGGAGCAGACAAGATACACAACACAACAAAGGCAATTCAGCAAAACGCAAAATGAAACATATATACCAATCAGCCTCAACAATAAAACCCCTGACAGGTGAAATGAAGAACACTGATTATCTTGCCGCAAAGGCACCTGTCAAAGGGGTGGGAGATATAAGTAAACAGTCCGTTACTGATGATGATGATATGTTGGAAGGACAAATGGTCATCTATGCAATCTATGTAAATACTATGCAAATACAGAAATCACCAAAATGTGATAGCTAGATGACGAGGTCAGAAGATCTCCGAGGCCGGGCTTGTGGAGTGCTTCTAGTACGCAATTGTAAGCATCTACCAAAAGTGATTTAAAGGAAACATCAGGCAAAAATAAAGTACATCAGTTTACCCAGGGCTTCCTCCAGCCCCTGGAAGTCTGTGTCCCTCGCAGCAGCTCCGCTCCCAGACGGTCTCCCAGGGTCCCCTCCGTAGCAACCTAGCCAGGTCAGCAGCTACTGCGCTTGCGCGAGCACGTGGCCACGCCACTTTAAATCACATTCATGTGGACGGGAGCTTTGTGTGCAGGCCATGGCTGGAAGCAGAGCTGCGGTGAGAGACACAAAGGCTCTCAGGGGCTGGAGGAAGCCCAAGGTAAGTAAAACTGATTTATTTGTTTTTGCCAGATGTTTCCTTTAAGGAAGGGCAAGGGGTGAATTAGCGATGGTTATGGATTCCCAAAGCTGATTAGTGCTTGTGGAAAGTTAAGGCTGATCAAGCCACCTCAAATGAATCCTTAAGCTAGCGGCTGTACCAATAGGAATATTTTGCATGTCAAATATGTGCAGACACCACTGACAGATTACATTGACACACAGTGGTATAGCTACAGAGTCAAGGACCCCAGTGCAGATTTTACACTGGGAGTCATAACAATGATGGGGTAAGACTGTAGGTGTGAAGGGGTGTGTGATGAAGTCAAGACTGGAGATGTGATGAGGATGTGTGTGCCTGGAGGTATGATGAGGGTGTGACTGGAGGTGTGATGAAGATGTGACTGGAGGTGTGATGAAGATGTGACTGGAGGTGTGATGAGGGTGTCACTGGAGGTGTGGTAAAAGCGCGACTGGAGGTGTGATTAGGGTGTTACTGGAGGTGTGATGAGGGTGAGACTGAAGGTGTGATGAAGGTGCAAGTGGAGGAGTGATGATGGTGTGACTGCAAGTGTGACAGTGTTGTAAGTGAAGGTATGAAGGCTTAATCAGGGAGTATGAGGGTGTTACTAAAGGTGTCGTGATTACGTGACCGAAGGTGTGATGAAAGTGTGGCTAAAGTTGTGATCAGGGGCGTAGCACTAGCAATAACCATAGCAGCTGTTGAGCAGGGCCCAGGTGTTACATGTAATAAACCATTAACTTTCTTGTGTTCCTCCACCCTCAAACTTTGTCTCAGTGCACTTGAGCTATTTGCAGTCACTGTATTAAAAAAGTAAACACCGCTCGCTCACCACACTGTCCTTCCAACCAGGAGCAGGACTATGGAAAGCCACACCACATCAAGTATATTGAAGAAGAGAGGTTGCGCTGAACCAGCAGAATAAAAGTCCAATCTTTATTTGCCAAAAGGCATGCTGGACATAGCAAAGGTAGCTCACGCGTATCAGAGCCTCACAATCGCTCCTTAGTCATAGCTCAACTAAGGAGCGATCGTGAGGCTCCTATACGCGTGAGCTACCTTTGCTATGTCCAGCATGCCTTTTTGCAAATAAAGATTCTTCAAGCTATTTGCAGAGTTGATAGCATGAGAATGTAAATTGCCCAACTAAATCATATCCATAGGGTAGGGGCAGGTGGATTTGCTTTAGAGTGCCTACATCTGAAGGCCCCATTAAAGTTTTGCTATGGGGCCCCATGATCTCTAGCTATGTCACTAATTGTGATGAAGGTGGGATTGGACATAGAGGTGTGATGGCGATGTGTCTGGAGGTGTGATGAGGGTGTGACGGGAGGTGTGATGATGAGGGTGTGATTGAAGCTGTGATGGGGATGTGACCGGAGGTGTGATGACGAGGGTGTGATTCGAGGTGTGATAGGGATGTAACCGGAGGTGTGATGATGAGGGTGTGATTGGAGGTGTGATGGGGATGTGCCCAGAGGTGTGATGATGAGGGTGTGATTGGAGGTGTGATGGGGATGTGCCCGGAGGTGTGATGATGAGGGTGTGATTGGAGGTGTGATGGGGATGTGACCGGAGGTGTGATGATGAGGATGTGATTGGAGGTGTGATGGGGATGTGACTGGAGGTGTGATGATGAGGGTGTGATTGGAGGTGTGATGGGGGTGTGACCGGAGGCGTGATGATGAGGGTATCATTGAAGGTGTGATGGGGATATGACTGGAGGCGTGATGATGAGGGTGCAATTGGCAGTGTGATGATGAGGGTGTGACAGGAGGTGTGGTGACGGTATATCAAAGATTTGACTGGAAGTATGAAGGAGTTGTAATGGGGTTGTGATGGAGGTTTGACTGGAGGTCTGATGAAGGTGTCACTAGAGGTGTGATGAGGGTGTGGCTGGAGGTATGATGGGGGTGTGACTGGAGGTATGATGGGGGTGTGACTGGAGGTATGATGAAGGTGTGGCTAGAGGTGTGATGATGAAGGTGTGTCTCTGGGTGTAGAGGAGGTGTGATCAAAGTGTAACTGGAGAGCTGGTGAAGGTTAGCATTTTTTTTTGTACTACAAAAAAAACAAAAAAAAACCCTTGTCTCAGAAAGCTCGGATGTATGTAACAACCCTCCTCCATCAGCCACGCCATGTTCCGTTTCTCAGAATTACATATCCCAGATGTATATTTTATGCTTCTAAACATTTCTATATAAGTTATATACAGCACAATAATACAAATTCCAGCAGCAAATTGCACAAGACCTTTTAACACAGACAACATACACAGGAATGTGTGGTGAGCACAGTGAGTACAGAACATGCATAATGCAGTAAGCAGAGCAGACAACAGTTTGCTGTGGGGTCACAAGAAGGTAGAAGGTTCTTTTGAAGGCAATCTGTAGCAATCTATAGCAGAGCTCGAGATTTACTGTGGCCGCCAAGCTGACTTACATGGCAAGGCCTGCATGTACATCTCCTGCTCATGTCCTGAGACCATGGAGAACAACCTCTATTGCCTGTTCAATGTGTAGTGTGTAGCAATTCCTGCTATATACTGCAATATGATAAGTAATGGGGTATAAGCCCCTTTCACACTGTAAGGGCTGGTGCACACCAAGAGCGGTTGTAAACGTTTAGAAAAATGTTTTTACTTGGAAAAGCGCTTGATCAATGAATTTCAATGGGAGGGTGCACACCAGAGCGATTCGTTTTTCCCCAAATGCAAACTCGGGTCCTGCAGCATTGTTGCTGATTTCTGAGGCGATTCAGCCTCAATGTTAAGTATAGGAAAGTGGGAAAATGTTCTGAAAAGTGCGAGATCAGAGCGATTTTCCAAGCGTTTTTGTTACAGTAGCTGTTCAGTTACAGCTCTACTGTAACAAAAAGTAAAAAAACGCTACTCAAAAACACTTCAAGGCATGATTAGAAAATCTCTGCACATGCCTAGAAACGCCTAGAAAAACTTCAAAAAGCGCTGAGCGTTTGCAATTATGCTAGCGCTTTTTGGTGTGCACGACCGGCGCTTCAATTAAGGCAAGGGAGCAATTGCCCCAGGGCCCCCGAGCACTGCTAGGGCCCCAGCCTCCACCTGCATCAACATTAGTGTGGTCGGGCTGTTGCCACCTTCCCCCACATGGGCAGAACCCCGACTTCCCTCTTTAACGATTGTGGAATTATTCCCGTGGTCAGCGCACAGGATGCGCGCTGACACTGCGGAAATCCTCCACAAGCGTATAATCTGAGGGAACCCAGCAAGGGTGCTATGCACCTGTAGAGGGTAATTCCCGCCGGCAGATGGAGCCGTGGAGTGCAGAGGAACAGATCCTCTGCACAGCCACAGATGCCAGATAGGAACTGTACGATGGGAAGCAAGGCAGGGCAAGATAGCCCTTAAAGAGAGAGAGAGCACAGAGATAGACCAAATGTGTGTTCCTCAATCTAGTCGCCACCCGGCGACGGTGAACACACATCCACAGAAACAAAGCGAGAATGCAATCGCAAGACTGGCAATTGCCAAATAGTGACACAAGGCCGAGCAGGACAGAACACGAGAGTAGCAAAGGCACAGCAAACAACAATGATTAGAAGATCAAGGAAAATAACAAACGCTAGCTAAACGCGAACACCGTACTCATTCGCAACAGCGAACACATTTACGGCACGGTCTCCGCACGTTAAGCGCAACAGAGACAAGCACGCCACCCTGACTAACGACTCAACACAAATGAACAAATAACAGGAACGCTTGCTAAATGGCTGCCTTACCACAGACAACCGCAAGCGTTTGCTCCAGACAGACAAACGAACGGGAAACAGGAATAGGTTAGATAAGATCCACCGCTCTTCCACCAGAGCGAGTGCGATCCGGGTTCAGGGAAAGGAGAGGAAGGATCCACTGCTCTTTCCGCCAGAGCAAGTGTGATCCAAGTACTGAAACAGAGTTAGCAGTGTCCACTGCTCTTTCCGCCAGAGCAAGTGTGATCCGAGTACAGGAATAGGCCTAGCAGGATCCACTGCCCTTTCCGCCAGAGCGAGTGCGATCCACACGGCAAGACAGACAGAAGGAGTAACCAGTAGCACCCGCAGCTATGGTAAAGCTCCAAGACATAGATTAGAGAGATCCACTGCCTCTACCGCTAGGGCAAGTGCGATCCAGGCACTGGACCAAACGATTCACTATCGCCTACTGCTGGCGACAGTGCAATCGCAAGGACAAGACAAACAGGCAATACAGATAATACAACCTAACTGCACTAGAAGGATTGCCTAGTGCAGTCCCCTGGAATTACTCTAAGTTAATCTTTAGCAACAATAGCAAGGCTGACACTCCAGGAGTGTATTAACAAACCATCATGACCAGCAAAGGATTGTGGGAGAACATGGCTTTTATACTGCCAGCCTTCAAAGGAGGCAGGTAGGCGATTTGCATAATGAATGTATGCAAATCCCTCAGCAGCAGAACAGGTCTGAAACCTGCAAAGCAAAGACAGGTCTCTCTTCTAGAGACCTGCAGCCCACAGACTTGAGGAATGGTCAAACAGTTGTCTGCCTGTGCAGCCAGCTAAGCGGATCATTACACCCTCCTAATTAATCCGCGCTAACAAATGTATCCAGCACAAGAGCAGCATTTGCACTTTACCTGTCTCGGCTGCTGTGCTGGAGCCGCTTCCCTGTCTTCATTCTACTTCCTGTACCTGGCGCATGTTACAAATGATATGATGCACCGGGTACAGGAAGTAGAATGAAGACAGGCAAGTGCCTCCTGCACTGCAGCCGAGACAGGTAAAGTACAAATGCTGCTCTCGTGCTGGGGCCCGCTAGAGGATATGTTCTTTAACGTGGATTAATTAGGAGGGAGGTCAGGGTTCTGCCTGCAAAGAGGGAGGGGGCGAGAGTCTCAGCATCTGGCCAGCGCCTGTAATTTGTCTGCGGGATGGGGGCCTCAGGATTACCTTTGCTTCAGGGCCCCATCAGAGGTTAAACCGGACCTGTTGGTGTGTACTGGCCCCTACCTGAGGAAAAACTGACCGTGTAAAAACAAAGCTGTTTTCAAAGAAGAGTGCAGTCTTAGGCCTCTTGCACACTGCATGCATTTCAGATTCCGATTCCGCTTTTTAATCTGTTTTTACATCCGATTCCGATTCAGATTTTTAATCTTAACTGCATGCTGCGTTTTTTGATCCGTTTTTCTGTTGAATGTATTCAAGGAAAATCGGAAACGGAATCGGAATCGGAAACGGAATCGGAATCGGAATCGGAAAACGGATTTGCAGTGTGCAGGGAGCCTTAAAGTGTGTAGCCATATTAAAGTAAAACTGTAGAAAAAAAAGAGCCCCTGGGTGTTACTTACCTTGGGAGGGGTATGCCTCTGGATCCTAATGAGGCTTCCCCTTCCTCCTGAGTCATCCTTATCCAACGCTGGCCAAACCCCCCCCCCAACAACAACAATGCTATTTGTTGTTTCGCACATGTGCACTAGCGGCTTCAGTGGAAATAGCCAATTGGGTTTGCTCTGCTGCACAGACATGAGGCGTCTGCACAGTGGGACGGACTCAATCAGGCTTGGTTATTTCTGTTGGAGCTCAAGTGGAGAGACTCTACTGTGCATGCACGCAGGTCAACAAGTGCCAACAAGGGAATCTTCATTGGGTCCCAGCGCTGGATTTCCTCTGGTGAGGACAACGGTGGAAGCCTCATTAGGATCCAGAGGCTTCCCCCTCCCAAAGTAAGTATCATTCTCCCAATAATTATGTATAAATGATTTAGTCAATGTTTGCCCATTGTAAAATCTTTCCTCTCCCTGATTTACATTTTGACATTTATAACATGTGACATTTTTTACTGCTGGCAAGTTATGTCACTGGAAGGAGATGCTGCTAGCTTTTTGTCAGTTGGAAACAGTTGCAAACAGCTGTTATTTCCCACAATTCAACAAGGCTCTTACAGTGTGATGTCAAAACCATGGTCCTGACATCACACTGTGGGAGGGGTTTCACCACAATATCAGCCATACAGACCCCCCTGATGATCTATTTGTGAAAAGTTAAAGATTCCTCATGGGAAAGAGGGATGACGTTTAATTCTTGGTTACGGTTTCTCTTTAAATTAACAAGATATATATATATATATATATATATATATATATATATATATATATATATATATATATATATGTGTGTAGCTTTTTATCTATACTATGCCTTTTTGATAATGTACACTAATGACAACAATCAAAAGATTTTTTAATATTAACCACAGATATCTCCGTACCTCCTGCGCTACCGCCGCTGTCTGCGCTCCCGCCGCTCGTGCGCGTGCTCCCGCCGCTCGTGCATGCCGCCGCCCGCTCGGCCGGAGATCAATGAATGGGAAAAACCATTCCCATTTGTTGATCTAAGCCCCCGCAATGATCTGCTGCTTCCATGAGAAACAGCGCGATCATTGTGATTTTCCCAGCCTCATAGTGCTTCCTGTAGGCGTCCTTCCGGACGCTTACAGGTCGCATAAACAAAACATCACTGTGGTTATCTTGTGGCCAAATAGTAAAACTACACCCTAAAGCATTTTACATATACAAATACATTAGTTTTACACAATAAAATGAACTCATTACCTCCCACACTCCCTATTTTTTTTTTTTTTTTGTAATTAAAAAAAAAAAATACAATAAAAAAACAAAATAGTTACCTTAGGGACTGAACTTTTTAAATATTTATGTCAAGAGGGTATAACAATGTTACTTTATAAACTACGGGCTTGTAATTAGGGATGGATGCAAAATTGAAAAAAATGCACCTTTATTTCCAAATAAAATATTGGCACCAAACATTGTGATAGGGACATAATTTAAACGGTTTTATAACCGGGACAAATGGGCAAATACATTTCATGGGTTTTAATTACAGTAGCATGCATTATTTAAAAACTATAATGGCCGGAAACTGAAAAATAATAATTTTTTCCCACATTTTTTCCTATTTTCCCATTAAAACACATTTAGAATAAAATAATTCTTGGCATAATGTCCCAACTAAAGAAAGCCTAATTGGTGGCAAAAAATATAGTTTATTTCATTGCGATAAGTAATAATAAAGTATAGACGAATGAATGGAAGGAGCGCTGAAAGGTGAAAATTGCCCTGGTGTTTCAGGGGTAAAACCCCTCAGTGGTGAAGTGGTTAAACAGTACAGTCACACTAAAGCCTCATACAGATGCTAAAGGGTTCTCTAGCCCAGTTGGGACCATCTGTGTAAAGAATCTAAGATGTGTATAGCAGTCTTAAGAGATTTGGAGTGCCAGATTGTCTCAGCAAGGTGCAGGCTGAGTGCATTGTTCTACTCCTAGCCCCACCCACTTAATGCTGTTCCTTTAGGCGTCACGCCCTTCATCCCACCTCCATAGGCTAGCAGCGAGTCATCCCACCTCCATAGGCTAGCAGCGAGTCATCCCACCTCCATAGTCTAGCAGCGAGTCTGTACAAGTCTCAGGCATGAGCTCTACCCTATGGATAGAGTCCCGATCTCTGAGTGCGACAGTAATTGTGCATGTGTACACCCCGGATTATATAAACAGACTGCAGCCCACTGTATGTGAAAAGTGTCTGTGGCCATTTAAAAAACAAAAGTCTTGTTTTTATTTTTTGTTGTACAGTCTTTTCTGTGGGAGGATCTTGTGGCTGGTGATGTTGCTGTTCAGTGGTTGTATAAATATAGAGTGATTTCACCTTCCCTCCCTGCTGTATAGCTAAATTTAAAGGGAGCCCAAGGTGAGAGCCATATTTATTTATATAGCGCCAGCATATTACGCAGCGCTGTACAGAGCATTGTGTCTTGTCACTAACTGTCCCTAAGGGGCTCACACTCTAATCCCTATCAGCGTCCCTATTTGTATCATGTAGTGTATATATCATAGTCTAGGGCCAATTTCAAGGGGAAGCCAATTAACTTATCTGTATGTTTTTGGGAGGAAACCGGAGTGTCCCCATAGGAATCCCACCCAGACACAGGGAGAAAATACAAACTCTGTGCAGATTGTTGTTGACCTGACTGGGATTCCAACCGAGGACCCAGTGCTGAAAGGCAAGAGCGCTACTCACTATGCCACCGGGCTGCCCATATGTATGCCATGCTGACATATGGAGGATGTCATGTATTTCCTTTCAAACAATGCACATTGCCTGGTTGTCCAGCTGATCCTCTGCCTACAATACTTTCACCCATAGACCCTGAGCAAGCCTATGCAGATCAGATGTTTCTGACCAAAATCTGACTAGATGAGCTGCATCCAGACACCATTGACCAGAAAGATCAGCAGAAATGCCAGGCAACTGATACTGTTGAAACTAAAATAAATACGGCAGCCTTCATATGTCTCTCACATTAGGTTCTTATTAATTAAAAGTTTAGTTAGAAAAAGTTATTTCAAGGAGTACAAAATGTGATACAAAAAGAAGAAAAAGATGCTGAAAATTTACTAAAACATTTTTTTTTTGCGCAAAGCCCCCGCCTGACACGAAGTAGAAATCAAGAGAGCGCATCACAAAAAAAAACCAAAAAAACAGAAACCTTGTCAAAACTTTATGCTGGGACTTAGGAGAGGAGCAATGTAGAGATTAATTAAGTGTCTACTGATCAGTTTGTTTTCTTGCAGGTAACGACCATGTCGACCTCTCCAGCAGCAGCAGCAGCATTGTCCTGGCAATAATGCTTCTGTCTCAGTTACTTTTTTTTTTTTTTCCATCTTCCACATTTCTGTACTTTTAATTTGTAGATGATTAGTTTGTAAAACTTTACGGACGCTCACAGAAAATATTTCAGAACCGTTTCACAAGCATCTTGCTTGTAAAAAAAAATTAATCTGATATTTTCTTTCTTTAACTTCCATGCAAAACTTGAAAATATCTATAGCAAAGAGCTAATATTTAAAAGCCCCACTTCACCCTCGTTTCACTGTTGGTACCCTCTTTCCCTAAAAATAAGCCCTGCTTGAAAATAAGCCCTAGCTGAACTGTTGAGCATGCTAGAAATATAAGCCCTACCCCGAAAATAATCCCTAGCATAAGGTAAAGAGGAGGAAGAGGCGGCCAGCAAGTGGGGACACAGTGCTGATTGGGCACCAATCCTGTCACCCCAGCAAATTGCAAGGTTATCAGGTGTGACATCAGCCAATCAGTACTTTGCACAGGAGGAAGAGGTGGCCAGCAAACGAGGACACCGCAGTGCAGTGGCGATTGTGCGCCGGACTTGTCACCTTTACTGTGTGCAGGGATGACGGGGCAGGTGCCTGATCAGTTAGTACAGTAGCATAACTTCAAATCCAGGAACAGCACAATACAAAGGAACAGGAAATGCTCTGCAGAAAGACACTTCCTGATAGAAATATAAGACATCCCCTAAAAATAAGCCTAAGCACATGTTTTGAAGCAAAAATTAAAATAATACACTGTTTTATTTTTGGGGAAACACAATAAATAGTAATGAGCATGAATTTCGCATCATTTTAATTTTGCAACGCAATTACTATGTGAAATCGTTATGCAAAATTTCAGGAAAAATCTTAATGAATTTCATATGTAGACGGAATCAGGAAGCATAATGTGTGTACTGTAGTCTAGGGCTAATTTACGCCAATCGGCGTTAGCTGGTCATCAAGAGGTTAAAACCACGAGCAATCAAGAAAATACTCCAAATAATTTAGATTTTTTTTTTTAAATTGCAAAGTGCTGAAAAGTTACTTAAATTAGTACTGTAGGGGGGTACGGGGAGAAAGAGTTGAACTTACCCGGGGCTTCTAACGGTCCCCCACAGACGTCCTGTGCCTGCGCAGCCACTCACCGATGCTCTGGTCCCCGCCACCGGTTCACTTCTGGAATTTGAAACTTTAAAGGCGGAAAACCACTGCGCCTGCGCGGTCGCGTCCTCACTGACGTCACCGGGAGCATACTGCGTGGGCGCAGGACGGTCTGCACCTGAGAGTACGCTCCCGGGAACATCAGCGGCAGCAAGGCCACGCAGGCGCAGTGGTTTTCCGACTTTAAAGTCGCAAATTCCGGAAGTGAACCTGTGGCAGGGACCGGAGCATTGGTGAGTGGCTGCGCGGGCACAGGACGTCTGCGGGGGACCGTTAGAAGCCCCGGGTAAGTTCAACTCTGTTTTTCCCCTACCCCCTACAGTACTAATTTAAAAGATAAGATGAAAAACTATCTCCTAGGAGAAAACTAAGAAGAAAAAGTTAATTGCATATGGCCCCTTAGCGAGTCAGTCAGTGCATGATGAAGTGGGTGCGTGATCTGCAAGTAAAATCATACAGTAGTTGTATACAGTATATTTTTTTATTTTTTTGCTAACATGGAATTATTTTTTCGAAGTAAAATGTATTTTCCGGTTTTCTAGAATGTTGATTGATTTATGATAAAAAGAAAAAAAAAATCCCTTTCTATTGTCAGCTGTAGTTGGAAAGCCAAATAATGCATAAAATAATAATAATTTCAGACTTTTATTTTTACAAGTAAAATGTTACTCAGATCATTCAAAATTAAATGTATAAAAAGGAACTCTGCTTATGAATGGCAACCTTTATGTGTATTTCAATGACCTGATATTACAGAACACAATAGGAGAGAGAGTGCTTTCATTTTGAAAAGCAACATTTCAAGTGTAGCTAAAATATACAAATACTGTAACTGAAAAAAAAACACAGACAATATCAATTCACTGCAACACATAAAATTGATATCTATTTTGAAGAACTTATTCATCTAAGGAAAAAAAAGGTTACATGCTGTAGACTGTTTTTCTTTTTGCCTCTTTTTTTTAATTTTGCGGTATAATTCTTCAGTTGTTTGAGAAATAATATTTGTAACTGAATAACTGAAATATCAGTATAACTTGGGAGGGGGGATGGGTGCTTCAAGCTGAATATCCACTGGAAGACGTTGACATGACACACTATTTTACCCATATCCATCTTCCTGAATCGTGCTCTGTGGGAATGAGCGTTGCACGTGAACGATCATTCAAACAATCGCGGTAATTAGCACGGTGCTCAATGGACGTCTGAACGATCGCTCATTCGTGATCTGTCATGATGGTCATTCAATACAAATGACCGGCATGAAGGGTCGCACGTCACTAAACATCGTTGTTAAACAATGTCAAAAATGGTTGTTTGTCACCAAAATATCACCCCAAAAAATTGTGTTGTGGGCATAGACTTACTCATTTATTGTGATCAGCTAAGCACCAGAAACTACACCAGTCTCCGAATAAGTAGGGGAGGAAGATGCAAGATAAGCATTTATTAGGTTTAGAGTCAGGGTTCGGCATTAATGAAAGGAAACCTGTAATGTGGCAAAAAAAAAAAAAGTCTGACTTACTTGGAGCTTCTGCTAGCCCCTCTGAAGCCTCCCTGTGACCACGCGATCTCTGAACTATCCTCTGGTCCCCCGCCGCGGCACAGTTTCGTTACCGCCGACTTAAACATGTTGACAGCCAATGCACTGCCTTGGCCACGAGCATCCTTGTTTGCGCTCCTGTCACTGGGAGGGTCCTGCTCAGGACTTGTACTGCACCTGCGCAGGATGCTCCAGGCGAGGGGAATGCAAACAAGGATGTGCGCGACCAGGGCTGCGCAGGGGCAGTGGACGGCAACTTGTGGTAATGAAACTGAACTGTGGCGTGGATTGGAGAATCGTTCAAAGACAGGGAGGCTGCAAGGGGCTGGTTGAAGCCCCATGTAAGTGAAACTCTTTATTTTCCACCACATTACATTAGGGAAATCCTGGTTCCCGGATTAATATTCGCTTTGGCCTGACATCATGAGTGACCCCGGCACACATGTACCAACAGGTCACACAGTGAGAGTGAAGCCTGGCGCACACCAGAGGAGTTTTTCTGAGCGTTTTGAGTTTTTAAATCTGCTGCTAATGTTATCCTATGTGTCTGTGCACACTGGAGCAATGAGGTTTTGTAAAAAAACAAAACATAGCATTACATTGGGAAGAGCTTTTGAAACCTCTAGCGTTTGGGGAGCTTTTCTGGTGTGTCTCAGCCCAGACAGATGATATCCGATGAAGTGCACTGAAGCACTATATGATCGTGGCTGGAGATGGGGGGGGGGGGTGGCGTCAGACACACGCAAGATAGGTAAGCTTCTGCTGGGGACTCTGCACTCTTGCCACACGTTCAGAATAAAAAAAAAAACAATACAGTAATATTGTTTTACTATATGAATACTCACAGAGGTGCCTGGCTCTTCTGCTGACCACATATGCTATTGCTCCGTTGTTATTGCCTGATGAAGTGGGATCAAACCTGCGAAACGCATTGCATTGTCCCCCGGAGTACGTAAATAAACTTGTTGTATTTGACAAACACATTGGCAATTTTTGTGTCTGCTTGGAGGGGGTAAGTCCACCACTGCCTCCTCATGTTTTACACTTTTTAGATACTTTTATCCTTTTGGCGCCTCTGTATCCATAGTATGCTATCCAACTATGCTATTTACACAGGAAAAAAGGGTTCCGGCTGAGGGTGGACAAAAAGGGCGCTGACATAGACTCTAATACAATTATCGTTAATACGGCGAAAAAAAACTGAAAAAAGTGTGCGGCAATAAATATCGTTAACAACATTAGAACATTACAGTTTTTGAAGTATGTTATCGTTTTAGAAGCTTGCAACGTTATAGTTTTTGTCATATAATTTTGTTTGTTATGCACAGATTTTACGTTATCAAAGATATTATCGGTTCTATGTGTAAAGGGGTGTTTCTGCAGAGGAAGTGGTTAGGGTTAAGCACCACCAGGGGGGATGGTTAGGGTTAGGCACCAATAGGGGGGTGGTTAGGGTTAGGCACCACCAGGGGAGGGTTCTGTGTGAGAGTAGGGTTGGGTTAACCTATATTGTTGAATAACGTAACCATTTTTAACGTTAATGTCTTTTCATTATTATTTCCCATCTGTTTTTACAACTGTATGTATCGTTAACCAAGTTTGACAACGATGTTTATCGTTAAGAGATTTTGTTATCCACCCGCGCCATTTCGTTATCCAGCCGGACACTTTTTTCATAGCGCCATTTTTTCATGCACGCATTTACACAATATAAATGGTTGATGAGATGCCAATAATTCCAAGTTGAGGCTAATTTTATTCTAATTTAATAATTTATACAGCTTGAAAATGAACCAATGGAATGAGTTCGAGGTAGGATTTGATTGGTCCATTTTCAAGCTGTATAAACTTCCATGAAGGTTTGCATAACATCTGCATCAACCAGGAATTATTTACATATCGATGACCAGCCCTATTATGCATACATCAATAAAGGGTGCCAGTAAAAAAGAGTGTGGGGTATTGACAAAATTGTAAGATATTGTGATATTGTCTACTACAATATTGTTATCATTTCTTCATCTTTATCTGAGATAGAATAATAAATATGTTAAAGTAACGGTAATAAAAAAAAAACAGAATATCGTCTATAACAATGAAAACTAACATATACAGTCATAATAAGCATAGTAAAAGATTGGTAAATATTACCGATTTTTTAATACAACTAAACCTAACCCTGCTCTCACTTAGAACCCTCCCTCTACTGATGCCTAACCCTAAGACCCCCCTGTGGTGCCTTACCGAATGACTTCCCTGGTGGTGCCTACCCCTAAGACCCCTCCGGGTGGTGCCTTACCCTTAGACCCCCCTGGTGGTACCTAACCCTAAGATCCCCCTAGTAGTGCCTAACCCTAAGACTTGCCTTCCTGAAGCCTAACCCTAAAACCACCTTCCTAACACCTAACCCTAAAACCCTTTTTCTCCTCTGCAAATAAAGTTAATACAAAAAGTCAAAACAATATTTAACAAAACACTAATTCTCAAAACAAAAAATTTCTTTGGATGGACCCGGTGCCCGCTATTTATCGGCTGCCCATATTTCTTCTTTGGCACCCAATAGCCAATATTTTGCAATGGTGCTTATGGCGCCCCTAAATAGTGCATTAGCCCCAGGTGCCCAATTTCATGATCCCCTCTATTACACATCTGCATGACGAGTTCTCCTCGTTTCAATAAACATCCTTGTAGAGAACGGCAAGCAATCAATACAGCATTTATTTTTTTTTTAAAGAAAGGAGCGTTGAGCTGTAGACAAGTGTGGCATGACAATGCGGTTGCGGGAGCATGTGACATGTCTGTGAATTGCAGCCTTTCAGCTATGACTGATTCATCCCATAACCATAGTTCTCTCGGCAGAGGTCAGAGGTCGGGACTTGATACATTTCTGTAATTTTACACTTAGCCTTACTGGACTTATAAATGTCAATCAAGTGACTGAGCTGAAAGTTGTTATAAGAGGCAACAATATTGAACCGGCTTTCATATTTGTATGACCCTGTGATCTCTAACCATTAAGTATGATGGAAGAGACAGTCGGCTATCTCTGACCCGTTATGAACGCTGATTTGATTCCCAGCATGCAATTCAACAGAGACCTGATAAAATCCACATCCTTAACTAGGAGAAAACACGGCTGTGCGCCCCGAGAAGGAACGCTTTCGTTATTGTTACAGTTAGAATACAAAATTCCACTTTCCTTGTAAAAGCACTATAAATATAGATCTACGAAGTAGCGATTACGCTCATTACCCCCTAGCTCATCACCACATTTATAAATCTGATGATCGGCTAATTGGCAGAAAAGTGTAGTTATTTCTGCAGGAGCTGTGGCACTTTTATGGCAATCAGCTAATCACCATATTTATAAATAGGCGGTTCAAAAACTACGAGGCTGAAACGATTCTACTCTTGGTCCCTTCCCGAGATGAGCTATATTTTTTCAAACAATCTTTAGAACAAAACTCAGCTAATTCTTAGCTCAAACTTTTTCCAGGTTTTTCTTGTAATCCTTTTCTACATTGTGGAAAGTTCTTCCTCACTTCCTGTCCAGGTGGCACCTTGGCTCATATGCAATTAAAGAAGAGCTGTAGGGTGGAAATGATCTCACCACCAGTGTGAAGCCAAAGGCAAGTTTGTCAGAGAAAACCCAGTCTTCAGAGGGGAAAAAGTCTTGCAGCCAATGGAAATAAAGCTGAAAAGAAAAAATCCCTCCCACTCAGTGACATTTAGCCTAGGCTGATTAATAGTCAGCCTTGGAGGCACTGACTTGTAGGTAACAACATCACATGAAGCTCCTCCTTGGTTTCAGAATAGATTATGCTGCTGATATTTATTTCTCTGCTCTCCACAAAGCAATGCTGGAGCTGTGTCTGATCCTGTGCTGCAACAATTTCTGTTTAGGTTATTCTGCCGATATTTAAGGCCTGATAGTAGAGAGTGGCCCCCAAACTACCTATGTGCCTTAAGATCCACTGGTTCACACAATTCTGCTTCTTAAACCTTATCTTAGGAACCAGCGGGACTAGGCTGATGCAAAATGGCACAAAGGTAGTTCGGTTGGCCCCTCCATGCCCTCAAAAGGGCGTGTGTAGGAGGTATGAGTGCAGGGATATCGGGCCTAAAATATCAGCAGAATAACCTCAACAGAAAATGTGGCAGCAGAGGATCAGACACAGCTCAAGCATAGTAGTCTAGTGGAGAGCAGAGAAATAGCTGACAGAAATAGCAGAAAGTAACAGTGTGAAAACCAGACTGTTTCATTCTAAAAATCGCACAATATGTTAGTGATTTGTGAATCACAATCTCAGCAAAATAGCAGTGATTTTGCCCAGTGTGGAAGAGGGGCCTAAGTGATCTGGATAAATATGGGTATCTCTTTATAACAAAAAAAGGAAGCACCTTTTCAAGTTAAGGCAATAAAGGAAAAAAAAAACCTCTTTTTTTGCGTACCAGTAGTAAACATGATTCCTCCCATGCTGCATGGGGCATATTTTCTATACCACTCATTTGCTTATCTCTTTTTCTTTTCCTCATAACACACTCTCTTGTCTTTGTTTTGTAAAAACAAAAAAAATGAATAACATTTCAGTTTCTGATTACCTTTCTCCTAATTTTTCTTCTAGGAGATGTTTTCTTTTTTTTAAAATAGCTTCTTAGAACTCTTGGAAAATACAAAGAAGTAGGAGAAAAAGCAATACAAAAAAATATTTTTTATTATTTTCTTGCCTTCTGGTGGCTTTTTCTACTGAGCCCGAGAGGGTCCATACTACTGAGCATGCACGAGCCCTCGACAATGGTTTTTGCGGAGGAGGCAGTGCTGGAACGGTCAATGATTTTGTGGAGGAGGCAGTGCTGGAACGGTCAATGGTTTTGTGGAGGAGGCAGTGCTGGAACGGTCAATAGTTTTGCAGAGGGGCCAGTGCTGGAACGGTCAATAGTTTTGCGTAGGGGGCAGTGCTGGAACGGTCAATGGTTTTGCAGAGGGGCCAGTGCTGGAACGGTCAATAGTTTTGCAGAGGGGGCAGTGCTGGAACGGTCAATAGTTTTGCGTAGGGGGCAGTGCTGGAACGGTCAATGGTTTTGCAGAGGAGGCAGTGCTGGAACGGTCAATAGTTTTGCAGAGGGGGCAGTGCTGGAACGGTCAATAGTTTTGCGTAGGGGGCAGTGCTGGAACGGTCAATGGTTTTGCAGAGGGGCCAGTGCTGGAACAGTCAATGGTTTTGTGGAGGAGGCAGTGCTGGAACGGTAAATGATTTTGCAGAGGGGGCAGTGCTGGAACAGTCAATGGTTTTGCGGAGGGGGCACTGCTGGAACAGTCAATGGTTTTGCAGAGGGGCCAGTGCTGGAACGGTCAATGGTTTTGTGGAGGGGACAGTGCTGGAACAGTCAATGGTTTTGTGGAGGAGGCAGTGCTGGAACGGTGAATGATTTTGCGGAGGAGGCAGTGCTGGAACAGTCAATGGTTTTGCGGAGGGGACAGTACTGGAACAGTCAATGGTTTTGCGGAGGGGACAGTACTGGAACAGTCAATGGTTTTGCGGAGGGATCAGTACTGGAACAGTCAATGGTTTTGCTGAGAGGGCAGTGCTGGAACAGTCAATGGTTTTGCTGAGAGGGCAGTGCTGGAACAGTCAATGGTTTTGCGGAGGGATCAGTACTGGAACAGTCAATGGTTTTGCTGAGAGGGCAGTGCTGGAACAGTCAATGGTTTTGCTGAGAGGGCAGTGCTGGAACAGTCAATGGTTTTGTGGAGGAGGCAGTGCTGGAACAGTCAATGGTTTTGCTGAGAGGGCAGTGCTGGAACAGTCAATGGTTATGTGGAGGAAGCAGTGCTGGAACGGTGAATGATTTTTCAGAGGGGGCAGTGCTGGAACAGTCAATGGTTTTGCGGAGGGGACAGTACTGGAACAGTCAATGGTTTTGTGGAGGGGGGCAGTGCTGGAACAGTCAATGGTTTTGCTGAGGGGACAGTGTTGGAACGGTCCAGTAGAGGAGGACAGGGGAAGCCTTTTTATTCCAGAGGCTTCCCTCTCCTGAGGTCATTCAATACCCATATGGGGCACTTTTTTTCCCTACAGGTTCTCTTTAATCGTCAACTATGGTCAGTGAGAGCAATGTACAGCTTGGCCTGTCTGAGAGGACAGATTTGTTGATCTGCTTTTCTTCTAGGCAGGGATTTAATAGGAGGTGCCATATAATGGAAGTGGTATTTGAACATGACAAGAGCACCCACCATGGAGGAAAACGACGCCCGCGACGGCCCTCCCGCCAGATAGGATACAGAAGTAAGGCGCAAGATAAAAGCTATCTGTGCCACCACCAGCGCTATAGTCACACAGATATTAATAAAAGAAAATCTTCTGCACCAATCAGAGATAATGACCGAGAAGTACAAATAGAAGCCGAACACCGTAGCTCGATTTCATCTCCTCTGAATCACCATTCCGGCCTGTGATTACATTGATCCACAGGTAGTAAATCAAATTTTAATCATCATAAGCTACATATAAAATACCTGCTTGACAATACGAAGGCAGCTGTAACACGAGATGGGCTAATTTCAAAGAGAACAACAGCAGCAGCGAATGGCTCATGATTTTATTTTATGTTCTTCAGCATTTCGCACACTTTCTGAATGACTTTGGATTTCAACACATCGTACTCCTTTATATACGCTCTCTAAAAGCAGCCAATACAGCATCTTCTACTCATTATCAGAACTATAATATACTTAAAGTGTCCCTGAGGTGAGAGTGGTATGGAGGCTGCCATATTTATTTCCTTGTAAAGTGGACCCGAACTCTTGTACAGGGCAGTAGGAAAACATTAAGAAATGCACCCTGCATGTATGCAGGGGTCTCAAACTCAATTTACCTTGGGGCCGCAGGAGGCAAAGTCAGGATGAGTCTGGGCCGCATATGGAATTTCACAATCGCTGCACAAATCGCCGCCTCTGCCCGCCCCTCTCACTCTTCCTTCACAGAGAGGGGCGGGGAGAGGCGGCGATCCGTGTGGTGGTTGACGTCAGGAGGGGCAGAGCTGAAGCTGAAAGCTCTGCCCCTTCCAGGAAATGCTGGCGGATTGCCCCCCAGGCGATTTGGGGGCTCTGCAGCACTCGTTTAGCGGCGGGGATGCGGTGGATTACTTGGGAGCACTGAAGCGAACTATAAGGAGGGCCACAAAATATTGTATCGAGGGCCGCAAATGGCCCGCGGGCCGCGAGTTTGAGACCCCTGATTTAGAGAGTTTAGCCTGTCTAATTCCCCCTCATCTGTGACTAAGCACAAGTTGTAATTTGATCTCTCCACCGTGTCAGCTGACTGCCACGGCCGGAAGATAATTGGTAAACAGGATTTAACAATATGTCTGCTTCCATGAAAGCAGGAAGTATACACACTGCAGACTTATTGCAGGTTTTGTATCAGCTGTAACAAAGACATGTTATTATGCTGCTGCTTATATTTTAGAGCAGAGAGGAAGTTCTGATCTCAGGTCTGCTTTAAACAATACTAGTTGCAGTTATATGGCAGTCTGTTTGATCTTCTGGCATCAGTGGTTTCTGAGTTTCAGACCTGAGCTATGGTGTGTAGGGAGAAGATGGGACTCAGAGGTATGATCTCTGCCTCATGACATGCCTCTGTGTCGCCACAATGCGGCTCTCTGACCCCCACCCCTCCCCCCCACTACCACGCTATAGCCCCCTGAGATCAGTGACAATATTTGTTGCTATCTCGGAGGTAAACATAGGGGAGAAGGATTCCCAGTTCAAAAGGCCTGCCAGGGTCTGGATTTCCAGAGCTGTTATTGGGCAGCTTTCTCTCCCTGGCCCGCCTACCTGCACGCTGTTAAAGCGGATCCGAGGTGAAAAACTAACTATAACAAGTAACTTGTCTATATATCTTATCTAACGTTTAGATTTGTTTACACAGCAAATCTAGCTGCAAACAGCTTAAATAGAATATGATTATTTCTTCCTGTGATACAATGACAGCAGCCATGTTGTTTGTAAACATTACACAGAGGCAGGCTTATCTGCATCTTGAGCAAAAAATCCTAATCCCCCCTCCTCCTCCCTCCTCCCCTCTGCCTCTGAAACCTCTGGCTAGTAATACCTCCCCCTCCTCCTGCCCAGACTGAGCTCCCATGAGCCCTTGCTTGGTACTGTCTGAAAGTGCCTTGGCTCTCTGAAAACCTGTGGGCGTGGTTTATTTAGTTTATAGGTAATTAGAGTATTAAAACAAAAACAAAAAAGTATTTGGCTTGAGGAATGCCCTATAAACAATTGGAAAGGAACACAATTATGCAATGAGTAAAAGTTCATCTTGGATCCACTTTAATGAGAGAATGAATCTCTCATTCCATCCTTGTGACCCGAAGGTCACGAAAGTGAAAGTTGGCCATTGTGGCCCACAGGAGCAGCAGGGAGTGGTGGTTTTGGAGGCTACATGATCCGCTTAGCCCCCCAGATCAGGTAGTCTAGTTTTTTGTTTTTTTTAATTTAATGAGCCCACCTTGGTCTCTCTTTAAGGGTGCAGTACCATTTTTAAAAAGAATTTGTAAGCCTAACAAACTTTGACGAATAACCTGGAGCTTAATTTGATATGATTTCTAAAGTGCACTCAGTTCATTTGTGTGTATTGTGCTGTCTCAGTGGCCACCATACAGTACATATGGAAGCACATGGCTATCAGGTTATAACATGAACATGTTTTAACAACTTAGCGTTCCCGAATGAGAATAGTCACTCTCAGCTTCTTCCCTCCTTCTCCTCCTTAATTCCTAACTGCAATTATTCTAGGAATAAAGGAAGCAATGGAAGCAATCACCAGACCTTTTAGAAAAAGTGTGTGAGTGACTCCTCCACGCTGGCCGGGCCAGAGTCCCTCTCCTCCCTGCCCATGCTGCCCGGCGACTAATAACAATGCCATATAATGAAACAGGGAGGGCTCTCAGTCCCTTGTTCCTCTGCGTGACCCTGAGAGATCGCAGCCTGGGCATTCACGCCGCTGCATTATGGATAATTGAAGCAGGAGATGTATTTAGAAAGAACTCATGCTACATTAGGATAATCAGCAAAGCACATTTTGTTCTGTACATTAAAAAGCAATTGGTCTTATTTCCTTATTGCTCTGATGAAAGGCTTCAAAAACCCTTTGTCATCAGCCCTGGGGGGAAATGACTCGGATTGGAGGAGAGTTTAACGTGACCTCAAACATTATAAAATGGAACAAGAAATATACATAACCCACCACAAAGGTAATTTATCAAAACACAAAATAAAACACGCTCAGATCGACCACAGCATTAAAAACCGCAGGCCACGGAAGACAATAACATTACTGATTACAATGGAATCTGTCAAGGGGTGAGATTATGTATATATTAGGCAGCACGTAAGTTCTAGAGGGTAATGGGTTAAAAGTAGGAAAACTGGACAAAGATAAGGATTGGAGCAACTTTGACAAGTGGTTTGCTGGGTCAAACCATCTTGAAAATGGCAGGTCTTGGGAGTTTCTCGTATAACCTAAAGCATTTTACACTAGAAATCAGCCAAATGTGTCATTTGAGGCTATGTTGGTTGAGAATCTAGATATTTCACGCACTGGATCTCCAAGCAATACAGAAGAATAACTGCACTATTCCCTTCCTTAGGAGTCATCAGTCAATATGTGCTACCCCATAAATACTTACCCGGGCCTTCCTCCAGCCCCTTGCAGCCAATCAGCATCTCTGCTTGCACACACTGGCCTGGGGTCGCCGCCAGTGCAGAGGCCGACCTTCTCTACTGTGCCTACGCGAGCACCACTCTCAATTAAGTCCACGTTGTCCGCAGTGTACTGCGCAGTACACTGCGGACAACGTGGACTTGATTGACAGTGGTGCTTCAGGCAGGCACAGTAGGGATGACCTCGAGGTCAGCCTCTGCACCGGCGGGGACCTCGGGCCAGTGGCTGTGAGTGGAGATGCTGTGTGGGACATGTCAGCTGCAAAGGGCTGGAGGAAGCCCGGGTATTTCATGGAGTAGCACATATAGGGCTAGATTCACAAAAGGTGGCTAACCAGAGGCGTAGCTAGGGTTTTCAGCGCCCGGGGACAAAGACTATTAATGCGCCCCCTAAGGTGAAGGGGCGTGGTCAAATATGGGCGTGGTTATGGGTGGAGCCAAACGTACATGGAGGTTAGCAGGCTCACGCTCACCCACCCTCCCTCAGTAGGTACCTTCCAGCATGTTCCAAGACAAATTCAGCAATCATGAGCTCCCCCCCATCAAGACAAATTCCGCAATCATGAGCAAACATGACCAACTCAGCAATCATGAGGCCCCTAACAAGACAAATTTAGCAATCATGAGGCCCCCAACAAGACAAATTCAGCAATCATGAGGCTCCTAACAAGACAAATTCAGCGATCTTGAGGCCCCCAACAAATCATGAGACCCCCAACAAGACAAATTCAGTAACCATGAGGCCCCCAACAAGACAAATTCAGCAGTCATGAGGCACATAAATAGACAGCATTTCACATAAATAGGCAGAATGCCCCCTTAATATGGTAGACACCTCTCACCTGGCAGCAGTTCCCCAAAATACACTCAATCTGACAGCAGTGGTTCCCCAAAAATAGGTAGCCCCAGTATAGGTGGCCAGCAGTATAGATGTCCCCAGAACAGGTAGCCAGGAGTAGAGATGTCCACAGAACAGGTAGCCAGGGGTATATGTGCCCAGTATATGTAGGCAGGGGTATGTGTCCCCAGTATATGTAGCCAGAGGTATATGTGCCCAGTATATGTAGCCAGGGGTATATGTGCCCAGTATATATAGTCAGGGGTATATGTGCCCAGTATATATAGTCAGGGGTATATGTGCCCAGTATATGTAGCCAGGGGTATATGCCCAGTATATGTAGTTAGGGGTATATGTGCCCAATATATGTAGGCAGGGGTATATGTGCCCAGAGTAGGTAGCCAGGGGTATATATGTGCCCAGAGTAGGTAGCCAGGGGTATATGTGCCCAGAGTAGGTAGCCAGGGGTATATATGTGCCCAGAGTAGGTAGCCAGGGGTATATGTGCCCAGAGTAGGTAGCCAGGGGTATAGGTGCCCAGAGTAGGTAGCCAGGGGTATATATGTGCCCAGAGTAGGTAGCCAGGGGTATAGGTGCCCAGAGTAGGTAGCCAGGGGTATAGGTGCCCAGAGTAGGTAGCCAGGGGTATAGGTGCCCAGAGTAGGTAGCCAGGGGTATAGGTGCCCAGAGTAGGTAGCCAGGGGTATATATGTGCCCAGAGTAGGTAGCCAGGGGTATAGGTGCCCAGAGTAGGTAGCCAGGGGTATAGGTGCCCAGAGTAGGTAGCCAGGGGTATAGGTGCCCAGAGTAGGTAGCCAGGGGTATAGGTGCCCAGAGTAGGTAGACAGGGGTATATATGTGCCCAGAGTAGGTAGCCAGGGGTATAGGTGCCCAGAGTAGGTAGCCAGGGGTATATATGTGCCCAGAGTAGGTAGCCAGGGGTATATGTGCCCAGAGTAGGTAGCCAGGGGTATAGGTGCCCAGAGTAGGTAGCCAGGGGTATAGGTGCCCAGAGTAGGTAGCCAGGGGTATATATGTGCCCAGAGTAGGTAGCCAGGGGTATATATGTGCCCAGAGTAGGTAGCCAGGGGTATATATGTGCCCAGAGTAGGTAGCCAGGGGTATATATGTGCCCAGAGTAGGTAGCCAGGGGTATATATGTGCCCAGAGTAGGTAGCCAGGGGTATATATGTGCCCAGAGTAAGTAGCCAGGGGTATATGTGCCCAGAGTAGGTAGCCAGGGGTATAGGTGCCCAGAGTAGGTAGCCAGGGGTATATATGTGCCCAGAGTAGGTAGCCAGGGGTATAGGTGCCCAGAGTAGGTAGCCAGGGGTATAGGTGCCCAGAGTAGGTAGCCAGGGGTATAGGTGCCCAGAGTAGGTAGCCAGGGGTATAGGTGCCCAGAGTAGGTAGCCAGGGGTATATATGTGCCCAGAGTAGGTAGCCAGGGGTATAGGTGCCCAGAGTAGGTAGCCAGGGGTATAGGTGCCCAGAGTAGGTAGCCAGGGGTATAGGTGCCCAGAGTAGGTAGCCAGGGGTATAGGTGCCCAGAGTAGGTAGCCAGGGGTATATATGTGCCCAGAGTAGGTAGCCAGGGGTATAGGTGCCCAGAGTAGGTAGCCAGGGGTATATATGTGCCCAGAGTAGGTAGCCAGGGGTATATGTGCCCAGAGTAGGTAGCCAGGGGTATAGGTGCCCAGAGTAGGTAGCCAGGGGTATAGGTGCCCAGAGTAGGTAGCCAGGGGTATATATGTGCCCAGAGTAGGTAGCCAGGGGTATATATGTGCCCAGAGTAGGTAGCCAGGGGTATATATGTGCCCAGAGTAGGTAGCCAGGGGTATATATGTGCCCAGAGTAGGTAGCCAGGGGTATATATGTGCCCAGAGTAGGTAGCCAGGGGTATATATGTGCCCAGAGTAGGTAGCCAGGGGTATAGGTGCCCAGAGTAGGTAGCCAGGGGTATATATGTGCCCAGAGTAGGTAGCCAGGGGTATATATGTGCCCAGAGTAGGTAGCCAGGGGTATATATGTGCCCAGAGTAGGTAGCCAGGGGTATATATGTGCCCAGAGTAGGTAGCCAGGGGTATATATGTGCCCAGAGTAGGTAGCCAGGGGTATATATGTGCCCAGAGTAGGTAGCCAGGGGTATATATGTGCCCAGAGTAGGTAGCCAGGGGTATATATGTGCCCAGAGTAGATAGCCAGGGGTATATAGGTGCCCAGAGTAGGTAGCCAGGGGTATATATGTGCCCAGAGTAGGTCGCCAGGGGTATATATGTGCCCAGAGTAGGTAGCCAGGGGTATATATGTGCCCAGAGTAGGTAGCCAGGGGTATAGGTGCCCAGAGTAGGTAGCCAGGGGTATATATGTGCCCAGAGTAGGTAGCCAGGGGTATATATGTGCCCAGAGTAGGTAGCCAGGGGTATATATGTGCCCAGAGTAGGTAGCCAGGGGTATATATGTGCCCAGAGTAGGTAGCCAGGGGTATATATGTGCCCAGAGTAGGTAGCCAGGGGTATATATGTGCCCAGAGTAGGTAGCCAGGGGTATAGGTGCCCAGAGTAGGTAGCCAGGGGTATATATGTGCCCAGAGTAGGTAGCCAGGGGTATATATGTGCCCAGAGTAGGTAGCCAGGGGTATATATGTGCCCAGAGTAGGTAGCCAGGGGTATATATGTGCCCAGAGTAGGTAGCCAGGGGTATATATGTGCCCAGAGTAGGTAGCCAGGGGTATATATGTGCCCAGAGTAGGTAGCCAGGTCAGGTGTCCCCCTCCCCAGCAGGAGGGGAGCAGCGCAGAGAAGAGGAAGAGCTGCTCTCTCTCCCTCGCTGTCCCCTCCAATGTCTGTCCGGGACGGTGCTGGCAGCCGCGGGCGGAACTTACCTCCGTCTCTCGCAGCGCAGGATGGATCTGCCGCTACTCTGGTCTGGTCCAGACCAGAGCAGCGGCTGCGCACCCGAACTTCCGCCCGGCGCTGGAGCGAGACGGAGGTGAGTTCCGCCCGCCGCTGCCAGCACCGTCCCGGACAGACATTGGAGGGGACAGCGAGGGAGAGAGAGCACCTAAGGTGAGGGAAGGAGGGGGGATATGGCCCCCCTTCCCCACCGTCCGCACAGCTCTCTCTCTTCTCTGCGCTGCTCCCCTCAGGTCTCCGCAACAAAAAAAAAAAAAAAAAAAACCCCGAAGCTCAGCTGGGCGCCCTTGGGGACCCGGCGCCCCGGGGCACTTGTCCTACCCCGACCCCCCCTAGCTCCGCGCCTGTGGCTAACTTAGTTAGCATGCCTAAAAGCCCCTTAGCACGCCTAAAGCCGTTTCAGGCGCACCCGGTACGACGTTTCGTGCGCATTGCTAAACTTTGCGCGCGATCAATAAAAGCTTTGGGCGTGCTAACTACTTAGCACCCTAGTTAGCACACCCAAAGCTTTTAGGCGTGCTAACTGAGTTAGCACCCTTTTGTGAATCGAGCCCATTGACTCAGCACATATACTCTGACATAGTTTGGAGCCTTAATCTGCAAACTATTAGGCTTTTTTTAACAATGCCCTGTACTCAGAAGGTGTTCTCTGCCAAGCAAGAGTTTGATGGCTGTAATTAGTTATCAGTCAGGGTGACAGAGAAACTGTCATTTGTATACTTAAATGTTTATCCCCTTTAGTGAGAACAATAAAAATAAATGAACACAGTCTAGATATAAGCAGAAATGGCACTGAACATATTCATGTTTATCTAATCATGTCACGTGTGAATTCAGGTGCCCTTTAATACTCAGGCCTGAGTGATAAATTACCCCCTGTTTATCTTTCCTCACTATGCTGCTCCGACTGGTCACCTGTCATCATCTCTAGTGATATAGGTGAGAGAATCCATGAGCACTAGTTTTACGATAGTTGACCAATGGGAGCAGCTTAGTGAGAGTGCAAGGGGTGGGCACAATTTACCTCTTAGGCCTGAGTCTCACTTCATAATAAATCAGACACAAGTTCCCTTTAAATCTGTGAAATACACACATAAACTCATGCAAGAAAGTAAGTACACCCCATGGAATTTGTTCAACGCCTTCGTACAAAATATGTAGATTCAGTTTAACAATGTTGATAGATAAAGATGATATAATATATCAAATTTCATGCATGATTTGCATTTTGTACTTTGTGTAAATTAAATAAACATAAATGCAAATTTCTTCACCTAAAATTAGATTCTGGTGCGCGATATCAAGTACAAATGATTAGAACATCATTAAGATCATTAAGGAGGATCTTAGAGGAACTTAAAATGTAAGAACTTGAAGGCTGTAAAGCTTAGCGTGAGTGAGACTGAATCTACAGTATGCTTTTCTCACATTCTCAATCCACTTCCCGGTCTAAAATAACAAGAAATGCTTAAAAAAAACCAGTAACCTTGTGGAACACTTTCAATTACTTTCACACTAACCACTCTCGGTCATTTTAATCTAAAAAAACGTATGCTTCATTCTTCTCTCTCACACACTTGTCGCTGCTAAAATGCAAGTACGGACTCTTCTCACGTCCTGATTATTGAAACTTCCTCTTTTGTGCAGAAGTGTAGCCTGGGTTTTCAGCGCCCGGGGACAGAGACAGTTTTTGTGCCCCCTCCCCTGGAAAAAATGGGTGTGGCCACACAGCAGAATGTGGTTGTGGTCATGGGTGGAGTCAAATGTAAAAATGCTGTTTAGAAAGGCACATGTGCTTCCTTACCCCCTATAGATAGCCATATGTGCCCCTGTCTCCCTGTTTAGATATCCACATGTGTTCTTTTTCCCCAGATAGTCTAATGTGCCCATTTTATACAGTCAAATGTGCCCCCCCTATAGATAGCCAGATGTGCCCACCTTTAGATAGCCAGATGTGTCCCATTTTTATGATGTTTTTAACACTTCTGCACTCCTCTGCAGAGGGAGGGAGAGAAGCAGCGGCACTTCGGGCAGCCAACGAGCCGCCTCTCACCCATATGAGGGAGCAGCGACTGTGCTGAGCGCCCTCACAGTGCTGATCCCGGGGACATATGTCCCCCCCTTCCCACCCATAGCTACGCCTCTGCTTTTGTGGCCTTCCAAATAGCAGACTGGCACCCCTACAATACATGCGGGGGTGTACCTGCAGGGGAGCAGCCACTGCAACCACAGGGGCCGGGGTTCAGGGTTTAGCAAACTACCATCACTCCCTCTGATAAAGGGGTTGATGATCCTTCAGATCAGGTGTCTATACTTGTTATGGGTATGAAGATTACAATGTCAACACTTGCTTTATGACCTTTGCAAGGTGTGAGTAAGGCAAAGGGTGTTAACATTAAGGCCCTGTGATTTGTTACACCCCATAATCCACTCATCCACCTCTCTTCTAATTCTTCAACTGCTACTGCTCATTCCGAAATTTTCGCCAGCTGTCAATTATTAACACAAACTATTTCAGACAACTAAGTCTTCCTTGCATAGCGAGGCACAATCTATCTCCTAGATAGATGTCTAGATTTGGCAGTTTGAAGTGCCATATGCATTCACAAACCTGCATTCAAGCCAGGGTTCATGGGTTAATAAACCCGCGTTCCTCCAAACACTTGATCGTGAGTTTGCAGTTCAACTTCCCTGGGATTCCCGTTCACTCACTACGCATGGAAGCCAGGTTGACATCTCTAGTCCAAATGGAGCTTAGAGAGGTTGATGGAGGACTAAATAGATGAGTGTGTACAAGAACAGGCCGCTAATGCTAATTGACTGCTCTACTACATCAAAGGATGACTCCATGGTCCCTGGAAACACCAAGAAGGGGAAGTAACAGAGAGGTAACAGCAGGGCCGGATTTACTATAAGGTGCCTGATGATGGAAAGGTGGCCCATTACCCTTCCTGAGTCCCTCCCTCCCTCCTTCCCTATGAAGAGTCCTGATGGGATAGCAAATAAGAGATTACTCAACTTGCTCTCGGCATTCAACTGACAAGAACTCCCTTCAGTCGGGGGCACCTCTAGCTACCTAATACTTGGGGACAACTCTAGCTACTTAATATTGAGGTTCCTTAAGCTACTTAATACTTAGGGAGGGGGCAACTCTAGCTACATAATGTTTTTTTTTTAAAGAGAATTTTTATTGAAGGTTTTTCACAATACAAACATGGAAACATCAACAGTCCCCAGCCCCCTCCCACCACCCTTATACCCATTATCCCGATCTATCACATGAATCCTTCATATATCAGTTAACAGCATAAATCCACGAAAGTCATAATACTTATTCACTCCATTGGAGTTGTCTTAAACTAAGAACAGTATCAGATAGATGTTCATAGCATACTGACTCCCCGCACTACATCATAAATGCAGGTCAGAGACACTGATTGTAATGTCTAAATTGGGGCTGACCGACTCCACCCCCTCAATCCATGGCTCCCAAATTTTATTGAATTTATTGGGATGACCTCTGGTCTGGTAAGTTAAACAATACAATGGAAGACTGTTATTTACCACTGCAATGAAATCCTCAAGTGTAGGGACCTCTTTCAATTTCCACTTAAGTAGAAGGCATTTCCTGGCATAGAACAAGGTAGTACGCAGGAAAAGTTTCTTATATTTGTTGCATGGGATGGAGTCCACCATCCCCAGCATGGAGGCCTTGGCATCCAAATCTAGGTGTCTTTTGGTTATTTTGGCTAGAAATGTGGTAATGGCCATCCAAAAAGATTGTACAGAGGGGCATTCCCATGCACAGTGGTAAAAATCAGCCCCCTCATATCCGCATTTGAAACACTCAGGGCCAACCCTTTTACCCATCTTAGCCAGTCTAACTGGAGTATAGTATACTTGGTGAAACCATTTTATTTGTATCAGTTTGTCATTGGCACTAATGACTGTTTGCATATATGAGGACTCATGGTCCACCCAATCAGAATGTTCTATTTCTAAGGAGTAGCCTTGCCACCTCAACTTACTTTCCTCATATTTACTAAAACCATTTTTTTGTATTAATGTATTGTGAAATCTGGAGACCTCCTTAGTTCTATCTTTGTTTAGGATTAGCAGCTCAAGTTCAGATGGCTTAATATGCACACCCGTAAGACCCCACTGTACTCTTACTGCATCTCTTAACTGAAAGTACCTGAATAATGAGTGCCCCGGGAGATCGCATTCCTGACGTAGTTGAGCCATCCACAAATATATGGTTCACATATTTAATCCCGTGATCCACCCAAAACCCAGCGTCCTCCATCTTTAAAAGTTCCGGCAAACAGGGATTAGACCATAATGGTACACTGGGAGATATGGACTTGTCTGACTGTGGGAACAGTTTGGATGCCTTATGATATATTTTACTAGAGAAGTTAATTAGTGCTGCACCCTCCTTATAGGGAGGCCTACCCCAATATATTACATTGCATAGTGCTTCAAATGAAGATGCTACATCTGCTTCTAGGTTAAGAGAGGTGTCTGATCTGTCTGAGCCCATCCACCTATGGACATAAGTAAGCTGGGATGCCAAGTAGTAGAGGTAGAAGTCTGGTAGGGCAAGCCCACCATATACTATGGGTAGTTTTAAGGTTTTAAGTGCTAGCCTAGGTTGCGAACCCCCCCCCCCCCATATAAAGCTAGATATCAAGGAGTCTATGAGTTTGAAAAAACTTTTAGGAATAGACCCAGGGGCCATTTGCAGCAGGTATAGTAATTTAGGGGCAAATATCATTTTAATTGCTGTGACCTTGCCTACCACATTAATTGGAAGCTTACCCCATAGTTTTAATCTAATCTCCAAGTTTTCGACTAAGGGGGTTAGATTTCTACTCATGTATTCCTTATTATCTCTTGTGACAGTAACCCCTAGGTACTTGAATGAGTCCACTACTTCTAAATGTGATGACTCGTGAATAAGATGCCTGGCCCCAGCATCCAGAGGGAACAAGGCAGACTTAGACCAATTTACTTTTAAACCGGAAACCTTGCTAAAGGAATCATACATTTTAAACACCTCCTGTAAGGATGGACCTGGATCAGCAAGGTACAGTAAGACGTCATCAGCATATAGTGATATGCGTTTCTCCATGCTCCTAACTTTGAGGCCGTGAAGAATGGTAGAGGTTCTGATTAGTTCTGCCAATGGCTCCATGGCTAAGGAGAATAATAGGGGAGAAAGAGGGCAGCCTTGCCTTGTTCCTCTCTGGATATCAAAAGAGTCAGAAACATACGAGTTGACCCGTATTCGGGCCCTTGGGGTAGCATATAGAATCTGAAACCATTTTTTAAAGTTACTCCCAAATCCCATTTTAGTCAGCACTGCAAGAAGAAACGACCACTCAATTGAGTCAAATGCTTTATGTGTGCCTAGGGACAAGATGACCCTGTTACCTGCATTTGAGTGCGGATATTGAATGTTAGTAAAAAGCCTCCTAATATTTAATTTAGTCGACCTGCCAGGCATAAATCCCGTTTGATCACCGTGAACCAGTGATGTAATATGCATTGTCAGCCTGTTTGCCAGAACTTTTGTGAGGACCTTGGCATCCGAATTTATTAGCGAAATGGGCCTATATGATTCACATAACTCCAAGTTCTTATTTGGTTTGGGTAAGAGGATTATTAGGGTCTCATACATTGATTCTGGTAACGTTCCCACCTCAAAGGAGTGTGCAAAGACACTGGCCAGTATAGCACTGGATGTATTTTTACTTTTAAGGTACCATTCTATGGGGATCCCATCGGGCCCAGGTGTCTTGCCTTTTTTAAAAGACAATATAGCAGAGTCAATCTCTTGCACTGAGATGGGAGCATCCAGAGCCAACCTCACCTGCTCCTCCAACTGTGGCAGTTCTATAGTGTCTAAGAAGGCATTGGCCAGGTCCTGACAAGGGCCTAGTTGACTGGTATATAAGTTGGAATAAAATTCATAAAAAGCCTGGGCTATTTCAGTAGATATGGTGCATACTTTACCAGAGCTAGATATTATTCTAGGTATAGCAGTGGAGGCTTCGTTAGACCGCAACATGTATGCTAAGACTTTGCTGCATTTATTACCAAGTTCAAAATCTTTTTGTTTGGAGATCAACTCCTTACGTTTAGTACGTTGTAGGAGTCTTAGCTCATGAGCACGCCTAGCCTTAGCCCATTCCCCATAAGCTTCTGGAGATGGATTCAGCATCAAAGTTAGTTTGTGTTCATTGACCTTGGACTCAGTGAGATCAATTGAGGCCTTGTCATTTTGTCTGATTATAGCCATAGATGCCCGAAATACACCTCTCAGTACTGCCTTGCCTGCGTCCCAACATATACCCAGATCCGTGGAACCCAAATTTTCATTCCAAAAGTGTTTCATACCCTCATTACATGCAGACTGTACCCTCTGGTCCTCCAGCCACCACGGACCCATTCTCCATATTTGATTGCCTACAGCACCAAGGAAACGTAACTCACACATCAGTGGAGAGTGATCAGATATCCCATACGACATGTACTTTATATTTTCAACTAAAGGTAGTATGTCTTTTGTTCCAAGGCACATGTCAATTCTAGACATTGACCTAAATTGATCTGAGAAGCATGAATAGTCTATTCGATCTGGATATTACGCCATCTCCAAATATCTGTGAAGTCGTATGCTGAAAGCCACTTCAAGAGTGAAGGAAATGCACGAGAACTCCTAGTGAGTCTGTCTTTAGTGGGATCTATCACTGCATTGAAGTCCCCAGCTATCAGAATAGGACCGTCTAGATTATTCCGCAGTTTGCCCGCTAAGGCTTCCAGTATGGCCACATTAAAAGGGGGTGGTACATATACTGAGACTATAGTTAATTTTCTACCTTCAACCATGAGAGAGACTATTGTGTATCTTCCTGCAGCGTCTACTTGTACAGAGGACACTGAGCCTGGCCTGGGAGCGATTTGTTAATTAACACTGCAGTACCTCTAGAGAAGGATGAGAAATGGGCCATATGGTAACTGGAGATCCAGGGCTTTTTAAGCGATAAGACCCTCTCCCCAGTAAGGTGAGTCTCTTGAAGGCAAATAACATGAGGAGCTGCCTTCTTTAAATAATCAAAAACTAGCCTGCGCTTAATGGGATTGTTAAGGCCCCTTACATTCCACGAAATGACCTTAAGATTAGCCATTCGGCATTTTTAGTTGTATGTACATTGCAACTACCAGTGGAGATAGAACTGAATAACTGTTTAGATATCTAATAACATCATAGTGATAGACCAGAAAACAACAAAACACCAACCCCCTTTCACGCCCTAACCCTCCCCACTCCCTGTCCCCAACTACAGGAAGCATCATCCCAAACTTACAGAAACGGGTATTTCAGGTGACTAGCCCTCCTTCACTCACTCATTAGCAAGTTTTACATTGCTTAATGTCTCGCCCCATAGGATTAACCCCTATAGAGCTATGCATATATATACCTCTTAGCAGGGCCAGATTTGTACTCTTTACCGCCCTAGGCCACTGTCACCAGCCACCCCCCTTCAGTATAGGTAGCCAGATGACCCCTCCCCTTTCCTCTAGTATATGTAGCCAGATGACGCCTCCCCTTTCCCTATAGTATATGTAGCCAGATGACTCCTCCCTCCTTTTCCTCCAGCATAGGTAGCCAGATGACTCCCTTAATCCCTCCCCCCACCCCTCTTTCAGTATAGGTAGCCAGCTCGCCTTCACACCACAGCAGCAATTAGTGTCACTCATTTCTCAGCTCGTCTCCAGTGCAGAAGCTTCCTCTTCCTTTCCGTCTCCAATGCTGTCCATAGCTGCCGGCCACAGTGCAAAAGTGCACAGAGAGCAAGATGGCTGCTGCACAAGCGTCTAGCAGCAGAGTACTGTGGTCAGGTGCTCGCCTGATCTCCCTGCATTGCAGCATTTGCAAGCTTGCAAATGCTGCACCAGTTTAACCTGCTGCTTTGGTGCCCTTCCTCCTGTAGTGCCCCAGGCCATGGCCTAGGTGGCCTTGGCCTAAATCCGGCCCTGCCTCTTAGTCTGAGGGTACAACCTTACACTTCTGGACTTTAAACATTAGCATACAGGCATATTAAGGTAACTTCATAGAAGAAAATTTGGCAAGTAATGTATCACTCCAAGCGGAGGTAAGAGTTCAAAATGTGGATACTCATATATGTAGATCTGATACGTATATGATCCCAAGCTGCAACACCTGTGGGGAGACCGGTACAAGAGGAACCACTTATATACCGTTATGCATAACACAACGCGACCTGGGCAGACATCCATTTAGGCACTTCAGGGTATTCCCTATAATGCGACAGTGTGCAGCTGCTTATGTCAGGAAAAATGACAGCATACTAGTGTATCCGCTTAAACTTTAAGGATATCAGGCAAAGTACATATGCCTAACTATTTAAAGCAGTCGAACGGAACCCGTGAAAGGAAAATTTAGTTAGTCAGAGCCACGAGCCTGAGCAAGTCCCTGAGCATCTAGCCATTGTGAAACTTCAGTGGGAGTAGTGAAGAACACCGACTTGTTGTTATGCATGATTTTCAATTTTGCAGGGAACAGCATATTGTATTGAATATCGTTCTCACGTAATCTTTTTTTAACAGCAATAAATGTGGCACGCTTCTTTTGGACTTCAAGTGAGAAATCCTGATATATGGATATTTTGGTTCCATTGATTTCCATGTCTGGTTGAATCCGGGCTGCCTTCAAGATCTCAGCTTTATCCCTGTAATTCAGTAACTTCATTACAATTGGCCGCGGTGCGGCTCCAGGCTTTGGCGGGCCCCCCGGCACACGATGCGCCCTTTCAATGGCGTATGTTCTGGAGGCGCGAAAATCTGGGAGGGCCTCTTGGAACCACTGCTCGAAAAAGATTTCAGGTTGTGAGCCCTCTGCCTTCTCAGGAACCCCTACAAGGCGTAGGTTGCATCTCCTGGCCCTGTTTTCGAGATCGTCCAATTTCCCTGCATTAGTGTTAGATGTGGTAGTCACCCTCTGGATGCCTTGTTGCATTGGGCCTATCGCATCTTCCACCCCACTGATCCTGCGTTCTGTTTCTACTGTTCGTTCCTTTAGCTTAGACATATCATGCCTCACAAATGATAGCTCTGTGTGAATAAAGTCTAACTTAGTAGTTACTGCGACTTGGAAAGATTTGATAGCCGCCATTAGCTCTGCTCTAGAAGGCTCCTCGGCTTTTTCCCCCTCATGGCCTGCCGCTTCAGTGTGTTGCGTGTAATGAGCAGCCACTCTAGGTTGATCAGAGACTGGGTTAGGATCAGTGTGGAGGATAGGAACAGTCTTACCGTGTTCGTGCTGCCGACTATGCCCCTCAGTGTGATTTCCGCAGGCCTCCGTCGCCACTGCAGATCCAGGCTTGTGCTGTGCTTCCAGGCCGTCGTCGCCATCTTGGGAAGTGCCGTGAGCGAACCTCGCTAGTTTTTCTACGGTCCCCATGTGTCTCTGGTCGCCGTATTTGGTCATCCTTGAAGTGTAGGCTGACCCCCGAGTCACGGGAAGCTGAATCGGGGGGTTTCGGAGCAATTTAGACAGCAGGATTCCACAGGATTCGAGTGAGTTTAGGAGAGCAGCGCGCTAGTGCGTCTTCACTGCTCCATGGCTAGCCACGCCCCCCTAGCTACATAATGTTGAGGGTATTTATGGATACCCAATACTATGATGGGCAAGGGATGTAAGGGAGAAGTGACAGCTGGGGCAGCCAGCATTCTTGCGGTGTGGTTCAGGGATTGGGGGGGGGGGGGGGTTGGATTTCTAAAGGGCATAGTCTAAGATGCCAGGAAATCTGTGCCTATAGGCTCCTCTGAGGTAAATCCAGGCCTGGGTGACAGGCAGTCATGGAAGTCAGCTGACGAGGCAGAGATGGGCACAGCTGCAGTGTGGATTGGCAAACTCAAGACTTCCAGTTTTGTAAACCTGTGAATGCTACATTGTGTGTTCGCCAGTCAGCTGGCAAACTGCAAGGCAACAAGTTTGGCAACAGGGCCACCAGATTTGCCCAGGTAATCACACTGCAAGACATCACTATATATACTGTATATATCCTCACTATATGTCCTCAATAATTTGCTAAAAACTTTTTTTTTTCTTTTTGTGGTTGAGCATACTGCTAGCAGAGGGCGGAGGGATAGTGTTTTTCAGCAGAATAGATGGGGGAAACTGCTACAACCTAAAGGGGGAGTCATATTTTACATTAAGAGGCACTATGTTGGGAGTTCCACTTTTTGGTTTCAATCATCTAAATTTCCATATCACTGTCACCTGGGATTCACTGTAATTGCGCACTCATATGTGAAGTGCATGTAAGTATTTGGGATGCTCATTCGATTTCCATGGAATTGAAATCTCCGCATTTCCAATTGGAAATCAACATTTCCGATGAAATGCAAAATGGGAAAACTGGAATCGGATTTCCACAAATACGCGATTTACTGATTTTTTTTTTTTTTACACAAGAATCAAATTGTAGTGATAATTTAAGACCAATCCCAAGACTCGGAAACTACAGAGTATTTTGAGTCTTGTGATTGGCCTAAAATTTCTGTAGTATACCGCCATATACTTCTGCATTCTCTGATTGGTCCAATACCTCCCAGTCAACTCGGTAAAAGGCATTGACCAAAATTGGGATTTTTTTACAGAATTGGAGATCGTCATTTCCGACCATCCCTAGGAAGTGTCAGTGCAGTATCACTCTAAAGGATATAACACCATTATGTGTCATTGGATCCGATACTGAACAGGATTATCATTTATACCGTCATTTATATCCTTTTTAATTTATGTTATCCTTCAAAAATTATTAGCATCAATAGTTTGTAATATTTCCCAGACTGTCTGTCTCGTCATCTGTCAAACTCCCTCTCCCTCAAGATGGCAGAGCCCCCGCTGTGCTTGATTGGCGCCACCAGAAATGGTGGGGATGGGCCGATGCATATCTAGCTGGGAATTTCAGAGGAAGCAGAGTGAGTTAGCGCAGCCTGGAAGAATTTGTTTATGATTGTTAATAGGACAAGCCCACAACGTGTTTGTTTAGAAATACCAGGGCACAGGGCAGAACAAGCCGATTGCAGCGATCATTCAAAGTAAATCACAAGCAAGGGAGAAGCATATTCAAAGGTGAATCACAGTTACTTATGTAACTTAGGTGATACTTTTTATTTAGTACATCACAGAGTTATCCTTTAAAGGAATACCATGATGATGTGACATGACAGAAACGTGTATGTACAGTGCCAAGCATAATAATTACTAGGCTGTGTTCCTTTTTTTTTCTTTTCTCTGCCTGAAAATGTTAATATTTAGATGTGCAAGCTCTACGGGTCGGGACCTAGTCTGACTATAAGCCTTAAGCTGGCCACTAACGGTCCAATTTCTAGCAAAAAATCGTTTGAGTGATCAGAAATTCTGATCGGATTGGTTGTAAATAATCTCAGTTGATGGGCACAATTGATAATGAACGATTATAAAAACAATCATCTGACTGAATTTTCGTCGAACAAAAATTTGGATTTTCTCGTTGGTCGCGATAGATAGGAAGCAATGATTGGTTAGTTGATGGTGTAGTGAACGATTTTTCGTCCGATCAGAATTGCTAATCACTCGAACGATTTTTCGCTAGAAATATGACCGTTAGTGGCCACCTTAAGACCCTCAACCAGCGCCTTGCAGGAAATTGCAAAGTGCCTGCAATTGGCCAAATTGTGGAAGTGCTGCAATTTCACTGCAATCCCTGGAGCATTCATGATTTGGCTTCTGCAGGCACTAATTGCTCTAGGATTGCACCCGAAATGCTGCAAGCAGCAATTTGCGATCACTCCTTAATCGCAATGCTGTGACCATTGTTGTAATGCTTTGCCGATGGCTGTCGATCGGCAAACATTGCAGAATTACTCTGAGTGGCTCCCAGGCTATAGCGTGATAAAGCTCTTTCCTGGCAGAGAAAATCTTCTTAGAGCAGGGCAGCGATAAAAAAAGACAATAGTTCAAAGGTTTTTACTTCAAAGACTGTGTCATTGAGTAGAAACAATGAAACATTAAAAATGTAAAAAGTAGATTTACAGGATACCCAAAGGGACATGTGAAATGATGAGATAGACATGTGTATGTAAAGTGCCTAAGACACAAATAACTATGCTGTGTTCCTTGTTTTCTTTCTCTGCCTGAAAGAGTTAAATATCAGGTATGTAAGTGGCTGACTCAGTCCTGACTCAGACAGGAAGTGACTACAGTGTGACCCTCACTGATAAGTAATTCCAACTATAAAACACTTTCCTGGCAGAAAATGGCTTCTGAGAGCAAGGAAGAGATAAAAAGGGGAATTTCTTATCAGTGAGGGTCACACTGTAGTCACTTCCTGTATGAGTCATAACTGAGTCAGTCACTTACATACCTGATATTGAACTCCTTCAGGCAGAGAAAGAAAAAAAGGAACATAGCATAGTTATTTGTGTGCTGGGCACTGTACATACCCATGTCTATCTCATCATGTCACATGTCACTTTGGGTATCCTTTAAAGATCAAATAAAATTGTGTAAGATCTAAAAAAAATTGTCATTTTTAGGAGAAGGAGGATAGATACAATAGTTTATCTCATCATTTTATTTTCACCTTGGTATTCCTTTAAGAGAAAGCCCCATAATAGATCTCGGAGTGGCTGCCTGGCCAATGTCACCTCTGCATTCAGTTTTAGTCTTACTGAGAACTACGAATAACCACCCCGTTTTTTTTTTATTTATTTATTTACTGTAGAGAAATCTAAAGGACAAATAATAAGAAAAAAAAAAAAAAAGAAGAAGAAAAGTCACTTCAACTTTATTCAGTGGCGGTAACAGCGAGCAGCAAATAATTACTTGTAAAGATTATTTCATCAAATATAGCACAACTGACAGCGTCTTTCAAAAGCTGGGACACCACAAAAGCCTAACATGCTATTAATGTTCCGAAGCGGCCGCTGCGCAATTAATGAATTACTCTCCAAATGAACAGTGTCCAATAAGTCTGCTTTAGAGATAATTTAAAAGGGATCCTTGGGGTCAATGAATGTGGAATAACATTGACGTAACATTGCAGGAGAGGGCTGAGTACGACTAAGTGATGATGAATACACAGCCTGCAATGGGGAGAAGAAGTGAAATGAATGTGCGCTAACACTTCACTCCTTTCTGTGGGATTACTGGTAAGGTGAAGGTCATGATTAAAGAGAACAGTTTGCAAGATGGATGGGTTTTAGGAGGACACAATACAATGATTTTGACATTATCGTTATAACTAATTGCTCATTTAATTGTATATATATATGTGTGTGGCCACTTCTAGTTCTGGCCGGCCACTTCAGGTTCTGGCCGGCCAATGTGCGAAGTGGCCGCTGCGCTGCGGCCAATGTGAGAAATGGATTGATTCCTGTGACATTAAGGTATCTTCTGGCCGCAGCGCAACGGCCAAACGTATAACAACTTAGTTAATTTAATGCAATTAAGTCGGCGGCAATGTAACAATTCAAGCCGCCGGCTTTTTCTCTGCCTCTCTCCTCCCCCCGCCTCTCTCTCCTTCCCCCGCCTCTCTCGCTCTCCTATGGGCAGCCAGCGGGGACACGTGTCCTGCCGTTCTTGCAGAGCGAGTGCTGGCAGAAGCAATGTCTGCAGCCTCCCCGCTCTGCTTTCCTGGTGCGACAAACGACTCTCATGGACACGCGTGTCCCCGCCGGCTGCCAGTAAGAGAGAGAGACGCGGGGGGGGGGGGGGGGGGAGAAGGAGAGAGAGGAGGGGGGAGGAGAGAGAGGCGGGGTGGGGGGGGAGGTAGGAGAGAGAGGCAGACCAAAAGCCGGCGGCTTGAATTGTTACATTGCCGCCGACTTAATTGCATTAAATTAACTAAGTTGTTATACGTTTGGCCGCTGCGCTGCGGCCAGAAGATACCTTAAAGAGAACCCGAGGTGGGTTTGAAGAATATTATCTGCATACAGAGGCTGGATCTGCCTATACAGCCCAGCCTCTGTTGCTATCCCAAACCCCCCTAAGGTCCCCCTACACTATGCAATCCCTCATAAATCACAGCCACGCTGCTGACAAACAGCTTGTCAGAGCTGGCTGTGTTTATCTCTATAGTGTCAGTCTCCTGCTCTCCCTGCCTCCTGCAGAACTCCAGTCCCCGCCTGCATCCCTTCCCTCCCTGCTGATTGGAGGGAAGGGACGGGGGCAGGGACCGGAGCTATGCAGGAGGCAGGGGAGCAGCTGAGACTGACACTACAGATGTAAACACAGCCTCACAGCACGGCTGTGATTTATGAGGGATTGCAGAGTGCAGGGGGACTTTAGTGGGGTTTGGGATAGCAACAGAGGCTGGGCTGTATAGGCAGATCCAGCCTCTGTATGCAGATAACATTCTTTAAACACACCTCGGGTTCTCTTTAATGTCACAGGAATCAATCCATTTCTCACATTGGCCGCAGCGCAGCGGCCACTTCGCACATTGGCCGGCCAGAACCCGAAGTGGCCGGCCAGAACTAGAAGTGGCCAAACTTCAGGTTCTGGCCGTAACATATATATGAAATGGCACACCGGAGCCTGAATATTGTTTACATGGTTTTAGCACTATATTACTGACCTGAGGAAGCGGGTAGGGCCCACGAAACACGTCAGCTTTGTGTCCAATCAAAATGTATATCCTCTATTCCTCGTTCTGAGGCAAGATTGTTTATTCTTTTTGTTCCATATCCCTGGGGTCAGGCTTGGATTTACATCACAGGAGCCTATAGGCACAGATGCTTTTTCACCCTAGACTTTGCCCTCCATGAACCTACAAACCACTGCTGACCCACACTAAGTGTGCTGGCGGTCCCAGCTGTCACCTCTGCCCTACTTCCTCTGCCAGCGTTGGTAGCCACAAGTGCCCCTTAGTATAAGGTAGCTAGAGGAGCCTCCAGGCTGTAGGGAGATCTCGTCAGCGGAAGGCCAAGATCTGGGTGAGTAACGGTTAATTTACGCTCTGCTCGGGACTTTGCATAGAGAATTTGGAGAGGGAAGTGAGCTAGCTTTCTATCATCAGACGCCTTTTGGCACAAGCCTACAATGCCTTATGGAAAATCCAACCCTGCGTGGGGTGCCTCCTCCCACCGATCCCAACTATTGTAAAGAGCATGTTAAACAGGAACTCTAGCCAAAACTTTGTATTTTGGCAGACTGTTGGGAGAGGGGCTCTATGACAAAAACTGTAAAATGTAGAGTTATTGCTGAGTAAAATGCACTGTAAACTACCTTTTTCTAAGTAGCTGTCACTTACAGTGTTTTAATCTAATGGTTTTGGCCTTCTCTCTACAGATTTTGAACTAGTCCATCTCCTCATGGTAGATTATCAGATTTTATTTTCAAAAGTACTTACGGAATGGCAGTTATGCAATCAGACATCATTGGAGTAGAGATGCATGCCAGGGAGTGCTTTTTAAGGTCATGCAGGTGGGTTTATAAGGTTCGATCTTACAGTGAATTGGCTTATTCTCACTTACCAACGGAATCACAGCGCATTTCATCTTTCACAATTTTATGAATTCGCCGGCACATTTCAGTAGGAAATTACTCAGAAAACAATGATCCCGACTTTGATGGTTAATAGCAAAGCCCCCATACAGGCTAGAATCACCAAATTTGCCAGGTATGTCATGGAGAATATTGGGAACAAAGAAAGGGGAGGGATGGGGGGTAAATCTTTCAAAAAGACCTCATAATTTTCGAGAAAATTGATTTTTAAAGTAGAAATGGCAAAAACAAAATTTGAAATGTGATTAAATGACAGATTACATCCCTCCACTGGTATTAAAGATGTATGTATATCCCCTGAAACAACAGCAAATGTCCTGCCAGGTTGCAATGCTTTTGTAAGGGATCGCTCTACAGCTGCATCACTGCTGTATAAGGATCTCTAGCAAATACTGTATATTTATTCTTTGCATAAAAAAAAAATACAACAATAAAATAAAAAATGACATAGGGTCTCTCATCCCAAGCCTCTTAAACCCCTTGTCATCCATGCAGACTGGAATAACCAGAATTCAGAGCCCAGACTGTGTGAGGCTCTGTACCCTGAGCTATACCAGCTTTCATGGTCCATAATATAGGGGGCTCTGGAAGAGAGGGGCAGCAAAAGCCTACCCCTCTCCCCCAAAGCTCTGGTCCAATTAATGGACAGGGGTCTCTTGACTCTCTTCCCCACCTTCAGTTTCCTGAATTAATTACTGCATTCTACTGTAGGTTGTTATGGTCCCTCTTTAAAGAGACTCAGAGCAGAGTCTTCCTGCTGTTTTGTTACTTACCTTCAGGGATGAACATAAACTACACCAGTGTGAATTTACTCATCGTAATTCGCATCTACGCATCGTAGTTCGTAGGTGAAGTTTCAAAACTACGCTTACGAATTTACGCATAGCGAAGTACCGCTACGCGTAGCTTACGGCCATTATGCGTAGTTAACATGTGTATTGCGTAGTGAACTATGAATGCGTTACTCGCGGCTAATTTTCCGCGTGCGATTGTATGCTTACAAATTTATGCATTGGAAAGGGGAATGTATGCATAGAAGAGTTCCCGGTATAAGCATTTAACGGTGGAATTAAGGCGTAAAATTTTCTGCATACGGGCATAAGCATCCGCATACACCACGCTTCACACTACGCGTAATTGCGTATTTTAACGCGTAGTCTACGAAATGCATACAAAGTGAATATTTGATTTCGAAGCAGTAGTTTGGCGAAGTGTAATTGCGTAAAACTACACGTAGTTCCAGTGTAGCGAAGTTGGCTGACTACGACCATCCCTGCTTACCTAGGGCCTCCTCCAGCCCCATAAGCATGGATATGTCCCTCGCTGTCCTCCAGCAGTCCTCCGTTCAGCCGCAATCAACTCCCGGTACGCGGCTCAGTTGGACTCAGTCTGCCTGTGTGATGTCAGCCGGTCAGAAGGTCCGCCGCTGACGTCACTGAGTCACTTACTGGGGAAGATTGCGGCTGAACGGAGGCACTGAGGGGGATGGTGAGGGACACATCCATGCTTATGGGCCTGTCGGAAGCCCCGGGTTAGTAACAAAAGAGCAGGAAGACTCAGCCCTGAGTCTCTTTAAAGTGAACCTGAGGTGAAGATAAACTGATGAAATAAACAATTGTATTGATGTACCTACTCCTAAAAAATACTTTTTTTAAAATATCCCATGGTTTTATAATATAAACTCTGGGATAAGTGTCCCAGAGTTAGAAAAAGGTCAATAGTTCATGTATTTTACCTCCCTCTGCTCTCAGAAATTGTATTCTGCCAGGAAAACTTTTATAGCTGTACTTTGTTTATCAGTGATGTTTACTATATTCCCGACAAGGTATCGACAAGACTTAAGCTGTCACTTCCATGCCTAGAAAATAACTCTTTCAGGCAGCAAAATAAAACAAGTTAAACAGCCTGCTTATTAATATGTTTTGCACTGTACATACACATGTTTATCATGTCACATGTCGCCTCTGGGTATTTTTTAAGTATAACAGAAGGAGGCACCCGTGGTTATGCAATCTGGCAAGCATACAGCAATTATGAACTGATTTATAGTAAATGTTCTCCTACTTTAATGTAGAGATTCTCAGAGTGAAAGGAAGGCATATCAGACTGGAGCCCTGGACTGATATTGCTGTCACTAAGGCACTTTTACTGACCTGAGGAAGCGGCATAGGCTGTGAAACGCGTTGTAAAGGGTTTATTACTAATAAAAGCCAAAGAAGTTTGTACCATTAGTTTGAATCTGAGAATCTTTACTTTAAGGTAGGAGAAGATTTACTATAAATCAGTTCATAATGGCTGTATGATAGCCAGATTGATTAATCACAGGGTCTTGGGGTGGGCACCTTTGGAAGACATCCAGGGGTACTTACTTTTTTCCTTAGATCTGTGACCAATCCTTCCATTAGAAGCAAGGCCGAGTGGGGACGGTCCTTCCCTACCTGTATGATCAGTGGTTGCCTTTCAGCAACCCATCTTTGGGCGTATAAATAATACTTATTACTCACAGTTGCTACCAGTTATCTGACAGTATTACACCAGATCGGGCTCCCAATCTCCCTGTGTTTTTTGTTGTTGTTGTTGTTGTTTTTATTACAAGCTTGGCTACTTTAAAGAGACACTGAAGCGAAAAAAAATATGATATAGTGAATTGGTTGTGTACTATGAATAATTACTAGAGGATTAGCAGCAAAGAAAATATTCTCATACTTTTATTTTCAGGTATATAGTGTTTTTTCTAACATTGCATCATTCTATAATATGTACAGATTACACAACACTCAGCATTCAAAATGATTCTTTCAGAGCAGTCTGTGAAGTAATGACCTCTCCTCTAGCAGAGGAAAAGTAAACAGTTCACTTACAGTTGAGATAATAAAAGTCAGATAACAGCCCTCTCCACGACTAACTTAGTCGGAGAGCTTAATGGCTTGTTTGCATAGAGATAACAACTGGAGTTTCTCAACTCTTCCTGTACTGGAAACAATTACACTGATGTATCTGATCTTAATGTTTTATTTCTTAGCTGTACTACACATACAAATCATAATATCATATTTTTTTTTTCGCTTCAGTGTCTCTTTAAGTATAAATACCCTAACACTTGAAGGAAAATTGAAAATCTATGGAAAAAAATCCTGCTCACTTGGAACAGCCGCCAGGAAAGGGTCACTAGTATAAGGGTTCTATTTCAGATCAGGTCACTTTGTTTTCAATAATGCTTTAATAAAGAGCAGAGATTCCTGGCTGAACATCTGATTAATAATCTCATACATACAACTAACACCAGTATGCAAAGTCCAGTGAGGCTTCTGAAACTGATGATTGCTGCAGCTTCACTGAAGGCCAATCAGCAGAGTGGAAGCTACTGAGTGCAATTCATTAATAAAAGTCACCTCTGTGCCCTTGTACTCCTCACTGGCTGATTTAAAGAAGACTTAGCCTAATTGGGAAACAGGTTTCTATTGTCACTTTATTCTTGTGTAGCCTCATCTTTCAGTGATTGAGAAGTTATAGGTTAAAGAAGAACCATAATGGCACATGCCTAGAAACACTACGTAGCAACATTCTGAATAGGGCTTAACACCTGGACCAGGAGTCTGGAAGTGGCTTGGGACAATCCCACAATTTGCCAGCTACAGCTTGATAGGAGCCTTTTCTGGAAAAATATAGTGCAGCTAGCAATTTAGTTAACACTGGCATTGCCTGTGTTCTCTTACAAGATGATTCAAGAGAAATGCAGATGTCCTGTTATAGCAAATAAATCCATTCTCTTGCAAATTGATATGGTTCTAGACCTTATTCTTGCCCTTCTGCGCCTTTGAATCTCTCTCAGCTGATACATAACCACTTCAACTGGCTCCATCTTCTCTGTCAGCAATGATATGACAGCAATAACGACAGAGCAGTGAAGGAGAGAACTAATCCTAAATGTAATGCCAAACCACGCCCACTTTCATTTCCATGAATTGCACTTTCTTCCGTTATATCGCATCATCACCGAATGCTCGCTAACAGCTGTAGATAACTTTGATGAATCCTGAAATCAACTTATTGAGTTCAGTATTTTACCAATCTGTCTGTAATTGATTTGATAAGTGTTTATAAATCGAGGCCCAGGTGTTGTTTCTGCTCACTTCAGAACACACTGCAAACATTCCGCATGCATCTTGCCAGGGGCGCTTTTAGGCATCGGCATTACAGGCCACTGCCTGGAGTGCCATTGGTCCTGGGGGGGTGTGCGCCATGCCCCTGTTTAAGCCCCACCCCTGATCTAAGCTCCACCCTAATGAAGCCATGCCTCCTGAGCAAAGCCACACCCCATGGGTGTTTGTGCCTCCTTCTGTCCTCTTTTGTCTGCTTCAGTCCACTTGTGCCACCTCTGCCGCCCTGTGTGTGCCTATGTGGTGGTTGGATAGTGTACTGGTTAAGGGCTCTGCCTCTGACACAGGAGACCAGGGTCCAAATCTTGGCTCTGCCTGTTCACCAGCACCTATTCAGCAGGAGACCTTAGGCAAGTCTCCCTAACACTGCTACTGCCTATAGAGCGCGTCCTAGTGGCTGCAGCTCTGGCGCTTTGAGTCCGCTAGGAGAAAAGTGCAATATAAGTGTTTGTCTTTGTCTTTATGTCCCCCTGTGCCTCCTTCTGGACGAGTAGTGAGCAGACAGGGGGAAGCACAGCACTGGAATCCAGAGGAGAAGTGAACGTACCTCTTCAGCAGCACTACACTCTGCAGTTACACACTAAACTGGGATAGTGCAGGAAGGGGGTGAGCAACAAAATGCGATGGGAACAGTGGGTTGTTTGTATCTCAGGGACTCCCTGCATTATGCATCCATCCTATATGGCACATGGTTTACATTCTCTAGAATGTGGTGTTTTTTTTCGGGGGGGCGCAGGATTTTTTGCCTAGAGTGACAAAAAGGTTTGAAATGTCCCTGCATCTTGCCAGCAGTAAAGATGTTGCTGCCTGTGATTCATTTAAGAATTTAAATTAGGGTGAGGAAAGATTTTACATTGGTCAAAGACTGACTAAATACAATAGTTTCTAAAGTGAGATAGATGCCAGGCTCTTACCGCTTGGCCTAACAGATGCTCCACGCTATTGCCTGAGGAAGTGGGTACACCCACAAAACGCATCGCAATGAAATTCTTTTTTAGTTTGAATAAAGAACAATCCCTAAAAACGAAATATCTATTTTGGGCAGAGTTGCCCTTTAATCTAGTTTTTCTACAGGCAAACCAGAAGGCAAAGCGTTAGACGCTGAGAAGGATAATAGATGTTATATGAGAACGAAAAAACTAACAATCCTTGATAATGAAAATGTAGTTTTAGGAAACGAGTGTACAGTTGTTTTGCCAAAAGCCTAAAGACACATTCATAACTCACATAATAGACAATTATCAGTGGCAGATGTCACAGTGCTGGGTGCATTGTGTGCAGTAACACGGCTCTCGGAGCGCTAGCGCGGGATATTACAGGCAAATTCCACATTATAACAAAGAAACGCGTAGGACAAAAAAAAAACGCTACACAGAATTGATTTCCTCCTTTTTAATAGCGAAATGTAGAGAAATTGTGGCCACAATAAGAACACACTGACCTTGGCGATGCAGCCAAGGGTAGCGCCGGAACGGGCCCTTTGAAATGCATGATATAAATTGGACACAATCAGCGCGAAGGAAGCTTTTTTGTGATGTGAGGGACGAAAATGATCAGAGACCGGTAATCACTCCCTGTTTATAGTAATGAGGCCGGGGAGATGTTCCCAGCGATTTCTGAGCTCACACTTCTTCTCAAGCCCCTCCGCTGCAGCCTGATGGAGCTTGTTGACTTCACGATAGGATCCGCACAGGTACGAGAGGCACTGGAATGTACTACCAGAGAGTCAGTAAAGGCTTACGCACTTCTAATACTGAGTCTAACAGTCGCATCTCATGCCTAGTCCATCCATCCCCACTCCTACACAGCTTAAAGTGGACCTGAACTCTTGCACAGGGCAGAAGGAAAACCTAGAGAAATGCAACCTGTATGTATTTAGAGAATACAGCCTAATTCCGCCTCAATTATGACTAATCACAACTGTAATGTGATCTCTCAGCTAAATAAGCTGGCTGCCTGGCAGAGCAGCTAATTTGTAAACACAGGATGTTAACCCTATGTCTGCTTCCATGAAAGCAGGGAGTAGACACACTGCAGATTTATTGCAGGATTTGTTTCAGCTGTAACAAAGAAATGTTTTTATTTAAAAGGGTATTATGCTGTTGCTTATCTTTTAGAGCAGAGAGAAAGTTCTGAGTTCAGGTCTGCTTTAACTTTAATTTCACCCTCTGTCCTATGCCCATCCCTACTTTTCTCCACTCCTATGCTGGCCATGACTAGACCTTCCATAGTGCCAGGGCCAGTACTAGCCACAATGGGGACCTGGCCAAAAAATACATGGGGCCCCCCAGTGTACATGTAAAAAAGCGCTCGGTAAAAGGGCAGCGGAGATAGCCGCTAATAGAATATCCGTGAAATTACTAATATTCCACTACTTAGTTATGATAGTAAAATATCGGTAATGACCGATATTTTACCATGACCTAACCCTACTCCCGTACAGACAGGGCCGGTTCAAGTAACAATTGGGCCCTAGGGCAAAATTAGCCTGGGGGCCCCCCAACAGACATCCCGACCAAAAAGCGTCATTAGAGGCCCTTTATTGCAGCCAAATTTCCCTCCTGGGCTCCTGAGCTGCTGATCCTCCCCCAATCACATCCCAACTTAACAGACTCTGCAGAGTCCCTGGGGAGCAACAGCTAAGATGGGGGAGGGACACCTTGGGGGCCCCTACAGGCTCTGGGGCCCTGGGGCTATTGCCCATTTTTTCCTATGGTAGCTCCGGCCCTGCGTACAGAACCCTTCCTCTACTAATGTCTAATCTTAACCCCTTCCCTGGTAGTGCCTAACCTTAATTACAATTACGATAATATGGAAAAATCGCAATCACGAAAAATTACTTGAAATTTCATATAATTACAACCATACAAGATAATTTCGTAATTACCATTGTTTTCATGATGACATTTTAATTATGAGTATTTTTGCATAAGTTTAAATTACCCATAATTTGCGTACATTTTTGCAATAACGCTAAATTACAGATTTATGAATAAAACTAAAACATTGCGATTGCACTCAAAATTATGGCATGAAATTACGAAATTAGGAATTAAGAATTTTTTAATAATTAAAAATTACAATTTCATGTCGTAATTACAAAAACATGAAATACCGTCTCATCACTAATATAGAGTCATCCTCGTAGCCACTGTTTTTTCCCCCCACAGACATTTAGATAGCCGTTACACTATACTAATATACAGTATCTCTCACAACACAGGGGTAATGTCAGCTGGTATGAAGGTATAAGACTGAGATCACCAATCACAGCGCCCGTAAATCACTCCACATGCTGCTGGATAGAGACAAATGGCCTCCACTCAGCGGCGCACCTTGCACATCACATCTCCTGTCACCGCATCTTTCCCCGTCACCCACATGAGATTTTCACACAGGATTCATCAATTACTGGATCCGTTCCACCGCAAAACTTCCCAGCCAGTTATCTGAGGCAAGCACCTGCCGCACTACCCTTGAAAAAGGTTTACAAGGAACTCTGTTTAGGGTACCAAAAAAAGAAAGAAGGATTTGTGAGGGGAACAGCACCACAGCACAGAGCGCAAACTGGCACAAAACAGAAGCACAGAGCGGTCACAGCCAGCAAAGAGCAAACATAGCTAGGCCAAAATAGTAGCAGAGACAGCATAAGTTAAGGTCTAAGTGGATCCTCCTAACTTTTTGAGAAGGACAGCTTTAAGACACTCCCCTGTTATGCCCCCAATCATGCCCCCAGAGGCGGGACAAGGTCCTTCAGCACCCAAGGCTGAGACACCAAAGTGCGCCCCTCCATCTCTCCCACTCCAGCTGTCACACACTGATTGCTATTAGACTAATAGGTGCCCCAGGGCCCCCAACCTCCCCAACACCGTAATCTCTAGTTATCTGGCTTGCAGTCACTGTCATGTATCCTCTTTTCTTATTTCTTTCTGCTTCAAACACAATTGGGAATGACAGCTGAATGAATTGTGCGCCCCCTCCTACACTGCGCCCTGAGGCTGGAGCCTCTCCAGCCTCTGCCTCGGCCCTGCATGCCCCTGCCACGCCCCTTGTCAGGCATACTACAACAATTCATATGCAAAAGATGTAGTTTAACCTTTTTCCTGACCACCTCAAGCCGATAGGCGGTGGGAGAGTGGTGCCTCCAGGACCGCCTAATGTCGATTGGCGTCAAAGTCCTGGAGGCGGGGGTTAGCAGGGAATGGGTGCTGGCTCGTGCACTCGTTCCCTGCGGCTGTACACAGCAGGGATCCACAATCAGCCTGCCAGCAGTGATCGGAGCTGGCAGGCTGCAATACAAAAAAAAGGCAAAAAAAACATTTGTACAGCACTGCAAACTAGTCTCCCTCTGATTGGCTCACAATCTAAATCCTCTCATAGGTAATGCCTATGAGAGTGTAGTGTAGTGTACAGATCGCAGTCTAGGGCCAATGGGGGAAGGGAGGAATTAAAGAAATAGTGTGTTTTAAAAAAAATAAATCAGGGCTTTTTTCATTAATTAAAAAAAAAAGAAATAAATTGCAGCAGCAATCAAATCCCACCAAAAGAAATCTCTATTTGGGAGAAGAAAAGGAGGTAAAATCCATTTGGGTGCAAAGTTGTATAGTCGAGCAATAAAGTATTAAAGCTGTGCAGTGCTGAATTCGACTTCGACTTTCGATTCGAAAAAATCGACTGGTCACTAGGGGGGTATAAATCTGTGGTCCTCAACAGGTTAATCATTCGAACCACAAGTGACACCAATGCTAACCTAGAAATAAAAAAAAACACTTTTGAAAGTTTTGAAAGCAGGATTAGCATCTTTATCACTTAATACACTCAGACCAGTTGCTGTTGAAATTAGTTTTTTATGGTGTCAATCCCACTCTAACCATATTTATTTTTCAGTAGAACCTCAGTCCTGAAAGAGGGACAAATTACAAAGAGAGGAGGACAGAGGGATCGGGTTTCTAAAGAGGGACTGTCACTCCCCGCGAAAATGGGATAGTTGAGATGTACACAGCACTTGTGATGGGGTCGATGGCAGTACCTGAGGAGGTATAGCAGTACTTGTGGAGAAACTGCAATACTGCTGATGTAGTGAATGATGATACTTGCGGAGGTACAGCAGTAGCATACTTCCCAATTTTTTGAGATAAGAAAAAGGGACACTTTAACCAAGCTTCCCTGCCCCACCTCTACCCCCCCCCCACCCACACACACACACACACACACATACACACACACACCCACACACCACACATTACACACACACCATACCACACACACACACACACACCACACATTACACACACACACACACACACACACACACACATTACACACCACACACACACACACACACACACACACACACCACACATTACACACACACCATACCACACACCCCCACACACACATACACACACACACACCACATATTACACACACCACACATTACACACTCACAACTTGCTATGCATATCACAAAGAATTCAGGATCAAAAGATGTTGTTTTATCATTCAAACCACACTTGGTGTTCTATCATCATTAGTTTTCCTTCATGTTAACATTTGAAAGTGAGAAAAATATCAATTCAATTGATGTGAATAACGTTTAGAGTCAAACACATTTTTCAGACCAAAAAAAACACATAATTTCATAGATCTTTACATAAGTCACGAAAAAGGGACAAGTAAGGAAAAAAGAGGGACAGAGGGATTCGGTTCCCAAAGAGGGACTGTCCCTCCAAAAGAGGCAAAGTTGGGAACTATGGTACTTGTGATGGGGCAGGCATGGCAGTGTTTTAGTGGAACAACATTACCGCAGAGGGAGGTATTGTACATCACTAGGGACAAGGGCTTATCTAGGGACATTGGCAGGCTGGCACTTTGAGGCTGTGGCAGTGGCATAGCAATAGGGGGTGCAGAGACTGAGACTGCACCGGGGCCCCCAAGAGGCCCTCCCTCAACCGCAGTATCAGCTCTCTATTGGTCCTGTGCTGGTAATAATCACCCCTATAGATGCTTTGAATAGTAGTAATCATTAACAAACTGTTACCTGTCCCATTTTTGCACCTCTTACACTGTATTGTCCCTGACAGGTATCAATTGTTATGTATAAAGTGCTGGGGGGGGTACTCAATGTAAAACTTGCACCGGGGGCCACAGCTCCTTAGCTACGCCACTGGGCTGTGGTTGCCTATCTAGTTCACTACACCAGTGATCTGCAAACTTGGCTCCCCAGCTGTTAAGGAACTACAAGTCCAAAAATGCATTGCAGCAGTCTGACAGCCACAGGCATGAAGACTAATGCATTGTGGGACTTGTAGTTCTTTAACAGCTGGAAAGCAAAGTTTGCAGATCACTGCACTATGCTGAAGCAGCTCCACCCATACACACAGGAAGTGCAAAAATAGAGGCGTATTATTACATACCTTCATCATTTTTTTCTTTCATTGACTATGAAATTTCTGGTGATTTTTCAAAAAACAAGAATGTTATTTGCTTAAGGCTATATAATGCCTCCTGCTCAGAGTTTATAGAAAACTGGTGCACAAAGTTCTGCTTGAACATGCTATTCCTGCTCTGTTCTATTTGGCAGCGATGTAAAGAGCTTCCTCTATACCATTCTGATTGTTCTCCTATGTCCATAGGCTTCCATACTGCCGCAGCCCATCCCTGCAGGTAACACAGCTCCGCGCTACAAAGCCCTCCTATCGTGCCGGATGCCTTTACAAAAATGAAACGGCATTAACAATTATAAGTTTGCCGACAGAAGAAGTTGCAGTTCTAAATGGAGAAAGGATCAAATGTTTATTTGCTGATTTAATAAGTGGGATATCACTGAGCCATTACATACTTCTCAGGTTTATTTAGCGCTGTTCCAGGGGAGCGTAATAATGATGTAGAGGGCTTGTTAATCGATCAAAGACGGATAGCTCACGTTGATGCTTACGCTTTGGCTCTGGGCCTATCTCTGACAGCACCCTGTCGGACTGCGCCGCTACTGCGGTCTAATTGAAATCCTCTGCCACACACCTGATTGACATCTAGGGGAAAGGAGGTCTTAATCTTCCTCTAAAGTGGAATAATGTTTAAAGTGGTGAGGCTGGATGGGCTCATCCGCCTCTCCTCCAGCCCTCCAAGCATTGGGAGAAGTTTTTGGCTAGTTACCATTTCAGAGAAGGATTGATCCAACAGTAATTTATATCTTCAGCACCGGTTAAAGTGGATCCGAGATAAATTTTTACTCAATGCATAATTGTGTTCCTTTTATATGGTTTATAGGGCATTCCTCAAGCCCAATACTTTTTTTGTTTTGTTTTAATACTCTAATTCCCTATAAACTAAACAAGCCTCTCCCACAGCTTCTGCAGAGTGCCTTGGCATTTTCAGACAGATGTAGCAAGGGCTTATGGGTGCTCAGTCTGGGCAGGAGGAAGAGGAGGTGTTACTAGCGAGAGATTTCAGAGGCAGAGGGGAGGAGGAGAGAGGAGGGATGTTTTTACAGGCTGAGGGCTGAAAAATGCAGATCATCTTGCCTGTGTGATGACAAGCAGAACATGGCTAATCTCATTGTATCACAGGAAGAAATAATCATACACTGTTGAAGCTGTTTGCAGCTAGATTTGCTTTGTAAACCAACTAAACTTTAGATGAGATATATAGACAAGTTACTTGTTTTAGTTAGTCTTTCATCTCGGATTTGCTTTAAAAAGTCAGTCATTGTGAGTTTATGCAAAGTTGATCAGAGGAAGTAAGCGTGTGTGTGTTTGTTGGGGAGGGGGGGGGGGGGGAGTAAACCACAAATGCATGATAAAAAGCATGGGACCCCCCAGCAAAACTTTGATGGGGCCCCCTTAAAGTGGACTTGAACTCTTGCACGGAGCAGAGGGAAAACCTAGAGAAATGCACCTTGTGTGTATTTAGAGAGTTTAGCTTGTCTAATTCTCCCTCATCTGGGACTTATCATAACTGTAATTTGAACTCTCCTTTCATCTGTGTCAGCTGGCTGCCTCGGCAGAGCAGCTAATTTGTAAACACAGGATGTTAACCCTATGTCAGCTTCCATGAAAGCAGGAAGTAGACACGCTGCATATTTATTACAAGATTTATATCAGCTGTAAGAAAGAATTGTTTTCCTGTAAGGGTTTTATGCTGTTGCTTATCTTTTAGGGAAGGGAGGAAATTCTGAGTTCAGGTCCGCTTTAATATTTACAACGCTCCCCTTGTCTACCCTTGGTGACCCTCACAACATGGGGCTCCATTACACAAGGGCCATCCTGATCTTCACACCCATAACATGAGTAGCCACAACAACACCTGATCTGTAATGTCAGAGGAAGAGAAGGTTGGTAGCTGGGGCCCTCTCACACCTCTGGCCCTCCTGCAGTTGCGGTGGCTGCTGCCCTGCGGTTACACCTCTGGGCCTCCTGCAGTTGCGGTGGCTGCTGCCCTGCGGTTACACCTCTAGGCCTCCTGCAGTTGCGGTGGCTGCTGCCCTGCGGTTACACCTCTGGGCCTCCTGCAGTTGCGGTGGCTGCTGTCCTGCGGTTTCACCTCTGGGCCTCCTGCAGTTGCGGTGGCTGCTGCCCTGCGGTTACACCTCTGGGCCTCCTGCAGTTGCGGTGGCTGCTGCCCTGCGGTTACACCTCTGGGCCTCCTGCAGTTGCGGTGGCTGCTGCCCTGCGGTTACACCTCTGGGCCTCCTGCAGTTGCGGGAACTGCTGCCCTGCGGTTACATTTCTGCATAAATGGCTCATCCTTTTACTGCTATAAAATGCCGGCACTGAGGCTGACAATATTTGCCGCAATGGTCTCTCGGGACTGCGGTTTCTGAATATCTAATGGGCTCTGCTATCAGCCAGGCCCTCCAGGTCTCCTCCACCTAATGTGCCACACCCCCTGGTGTTGTCAGCAGTACCTCTCACCTCCTCCCATGTTCGTGTTTCTTCTCTCCATGCCGTGGGGCTCCTCCCTGTGTCTTCTCTCCCGGGCGCCTGTGTCACGTGACAGACACTAGAGGCCAAACACTAAAAGTCTGGCATGTATGCCACAGTGCCTCTAGTGTTTAGCCTCTAGCATTTGTCACATGACGCAGGTGCCCCAGTATAGGAGACATAGGAAGGAGCACCACGGCATAGAGAGAAGGAACGTGCACAGGCGGTGACACATCCGTGGACAAGTGAGAGTTCGCTCTGCTGCCGGCACTCTGCACCACTTGTACCCAAATCGAACGCCACTACCACTGTGCTCCAGACCTGCTACTGATTGGGATTGATTCACTAAACCATGATAACACATATCTTAGGCATTTTCAAGTGCATTTTCACAAATTATTGTGCGCAATCGTGAACTTTCGTGCGAAAACAGCGATTGTGCGTGTAAATTCACGATCATGCAAATTTGTGAAAAATGCGAAAAATGCATGCGAAAACAGCCGCGATATGAGTTGTCACAGTTTAGTGAATCAAGCTCCTTCAGTGATATCTTCCACCCAGCTCAAATGACTGATTTGATCAAAATCTGGCATCGTTTGCAGCATCGATTTCTATCAGATTTGATCATAGTGATTGAATCCGCTGGATAGCAACTTTAAAAGGGTAGAATGCTAATAATTATCATAAAGTGGTGACAACATCAAAACATGAGTGTTATCCCAATCCCCTGTTTGGATTAGGTAAATTGTACTTTCCTTATAACATTTCCATAAACACAGATGGGTGTCAAACAAGTTTTTTTTTATAAGTTGATATAATTAAAATGAACTTTTCATTTCCAATGGCGGTCAGCTCCAATTGTACCACTTGCTAACAATGGCAACAGTGCTCTGTGTACTTCTATTTGGAATACAGTTGCCAAAAGTAATTAGCTACACGGGGAGGAGCCTTTGTTGCTTATTTTCTACACCTGTGCGAATCCACTGGCTGGCAGCAAACTCCAACAGTACTCTGCCAGTTTCTATTATAAATACTGTGTTATTAATGTGTTTTGTTGGCACATCAACGACAAAGTAAGCAAGCTGAAATAATGTTTGCCTTTAGGCTTCTTGCACACCAAGACGTTGTGTTAGGTGGCACGTTAAGGTCGCATAACGTGCACCTAACACAACGTATGGTGCTGCAAAAGCCGACGGTAGAGTGAGCCGCGTTAGGCTGCTCGATGCCCATAATATCTCCCAGAGTGGCGCTGATTGGCCAGCGGGACCACGTGATGCGGAGCGAGACACTCCGCATCACGTGGTCCCGCCGGCCAATCAGCGCCCGCCAGTGCAGTGAATATTAAGTAGCCATGTGCGCGGCTACTGTAGCTGGCTCTCCCCGCCTCCTCCGCCCCCCACTGCGCATGTGCAAACAGTCTAACGCGGCTATAGCCGCTCCAACGCCGTAGCATGCTGCACTTTGCACAGAACGTGCAGCGTTACATGTAACGCAACGTGGGCTGTGTGAACAGCCCACTTGTGTTACATTGCTGTGCGTTGGGGGAGCGTTACAGGCGCACTAACGTGCGCCTGTAACGTCTTGGTGTGCAAGCAGCCTAAACCATGCAATAGATAGAGATGAAATCAAACCATTTATTTTCTTTAGCAACAGTAAATTTTACATTTAAAATTCAACATTGTGCAAAGCGCACAAAAATAAATAAAATGAAGTAATTTACCTTCTTTATTTAATACTGTTCTAAAGCAGGTGAACTAGTGATGTCATAACAGTAAAGAGATATTTAAGTAATTGCTAGCGTCTCTTCCATAAGAGTTGTTTGGCCTTTCCCCCTAGACTGGATTTTAAAACCGAGAAAAACAGTCTCCTGGAAACTGATCAGTGAATGAATTATGCATATAAACTCATGTATTTGTCCAAACTGGGCTGTATTATGGAAGGTATTACTGAAATGACAATAGCCTGCCCCATCTCAGGGGAAATATATGTTTACTGGGCTCATAACCGTGAACTGTCCATACACTTACTCCAGCATCTGAGTAATTTATGTGCTACAGTGCAAATATAAAATACATAGAGATAAATAAAACATACGCCAAGAAATAATTGTTTTTGTCCAGTGCGTACAAATAGCACACTGTGAAGGAAAAAGTATTTTGCATTTAAGTACGGCTAAGCTCTCCACATACACCTCAATCCAAGTGAGCCTTTTGTTTGTATGAGTGCAGCCCAATTAGTAGTAATTCCTTTGCTTCGTTGGCCATTCTCTGTCAAGACAACAGCACTGCTTGGCTGTTTGACCCTGTTTTGCCCTTCTAGTGTTAAAGTGGACCTGAACTCTTGCACGGGACACCAGGAAAACAGAGAGAAATGCACCCTGTGTGTTTTTAGAGAGAATAGCCTGTCTAATTCTACCCCAGGTTCTAGTAACCACAAGTGTAATTTGATCTCTTAGCTGTGTCAGCACAGAAATTCGTCAGTATTCAGTAGACACAGCTAATTATGTAGCACAGGATGTTAACCCTTTGTCTTTTTCCCTAAAAGCAGAAAGACACACTGCAGATTTTCCGGACACTGCTTTGGCTGTGACTATCAACTGTTTCGTATGGAAGGCAAAAATAACTGAGCACAGCAGACTCAGTAATCATCATTTTCTTGGGAATTTTTCCTGTTTGCGCACAGTGCTGATGTCACCAGTAAGATGATTTCCATGCAAAACAATAAATCCATTATCCTCTGAGGGGGTAAAGGAGATTGGAGGTCTGGGTGACTTATTAATCTCCACATCATGCTCAAAAGCCTGTGTGGATACTGCTGTGACACCTGACATTTCTTCCCTACAGTTCAGCAGAAAAATAAGGCATATTTTTTAGGTTGAGAAAATTACTGTACATATGTAAAGAGGAACCTTAATGATATACAGTGCAATGCAGTAAATTATTCACGATACCCACTTTTCCGTTAAATAGCCTGCATCAGAATCTCTTCCTATAGCTATATATTGCTATATATTTGTATGTAGCCCCTCCCTCGGACTACAGCTCAGCCTAGGCTGTTTATTATGCGTAATTCTCCCCCAGAGCATTCTGGGAGACCAGAGATCTTTTCTACTGGTTTTAAAGCTCTTAGGCCTCTTTTCCACGAGCAGTTGATAGGTAGTGAAATGCCTCTCAAACTGCTGCCTGGCAACTGCTTGCTGAGCACACAGTTCAACTGTCTGTGGAAAAGAGACCTTAAGGTGGCCACTAACAGTCCAATTTCTAGCGAAAAATCATTCAAACGATCAGAAAATCGTTTATTACACCATCAACTAACCAATCATTGCTTCCTATCTATCACGACCACCAAGAAAATCCAAATTTTCGTTCGACGAAAATTCATTCGGGCGACATTTTTTTCACTCGTTCATAATCGATTGTGTCCACCAATGGAGATTATTTACAACCAATCCGATCAGAATTTCTGATCGCTCGAACGATTTTTCGCTAGAAATTGGACCGTTAAGTGGCCAGTTTTAGTAAGGCCTCTTTCACAGTGCGACGTTAAAGTTGCACGTTAGAAAATTTGATAACGCACACTAACGCACAGCAATACAAAGTCTGTGCGACATTCATAGTGCGTAACGTGTAGCCATATTTAGAAAGTGCTGCATGCTGTGCGTTTAGCAATACATTCGCTGCGTTATGTGTGTTGCACATGCTCAGTAAGGTTTTAAAAAAAATGTAACGCATGCACCGTTTTCGTTCCATCACTGTGCGACGAAAACGGCGCACCAAACGCAGGGCTAAAGAATGTACTATAACATCCAAGTTATAGTCTTTCAATGCGTTGCATTAGGGGCATGTTATGCGACCTTTACGTCGCATCAAACGTTGCGTTTGATGCGACATAAAGGTCGCATAACATGTGAAAGAGGCCTAAATGAACATTGTGCTGTTGCCTGTTGCTGATTATGATACATTTCAGAAAGTGAACCAGGAAGAAGAAAACTTTTACAATGGGCAAACACTGTATAAATAACTTATACATTAATATTGTATAAAAAAATAAATATTTATTATCGTTATTTTGACTACAGTTCCTCTTCATGTCAGCTACACTGATCATATGGGCCACTCTTGCATCAACTATCAAAGAATGGATTATCTGATTTTATTTTTTTAAACAACTATATAGATCAAATTGTCAATTAATCCTCTCTACAGTATATCAATCATTCTTGGAATGAAATGATTTTCTGATTAAAAAAAAAAAAGACATTCAAAACTCAATCAGAATCCCTTGTTTGAAGGATTACTCCATCAATCTCTCAAACTTTCAAGTCTAGTTTTATTAAACACTTGATTTATACTCTTAAAATGGTAATTCTTTCCAGAAAACACATTATGTAACTAACATCTGCTCTGCAGGCTCAACTGAAAACAGCAAGGAATTTTAAATATCTCAAGCACACACCCAAGTAAAGTTATAGTTTTATCTGTATATGCAGGCCTGTTTCTAGGCATAAGCAATCAGCTAGGATCTGCTAGGCGAGAGTGTTGCATCATTTCCTCTCTTCCTCTGCTGCTGTCTTGTAGAGATGGCGCAAACCTCCGATTTTAGGTTCACGAACCCGGTTCGCGAACCTCCACAAACGTTTGCGAACTTGCGAACGTTTGTGAACCGCCATAGACATCAATGGGGAGGCGAACTTGAAAATTTAGAAAAAATTATGCTGGCCAGAAAAGTGATGGAAAAGATGTTTCAAGGCATCTAACACCTGGAGGGAGACATGACTGAGTGGGTATGCGTGTGTATTTGCGCAATGATGACATCAAACGAGGCATGTTCAAAGTTTGATTTATACTTTGTTCACCGCTAGGCCAACTTTCTTGTACAGCACCCTGTGCAGCCCCCTCTTCCATATCTAACATTCATGTACAGCAGCCCACTTCAGTTACATACAGACTCTTGTGCAGCAGTTCCCCTCTTCTATGTGTCACATTTGCAGCCTTTTCTTCCATATGCAGCAATCCCTCTTCCATGTTCAGCCGCCCCTTGGACAGCTACGGCCCAAGGCCTGGGCCTTGGGGGCCTTCCCAGAAATCCAGCCCTGGGCATGTTATGAAGTGACCAACAAGAATAACAGTGAACACATTCCCCCTTTTCAAAATGATAATCAAAAAGCCAAACACAGCTGGGGATTTAAATGGAGTTCTATAACATCAAAAATTAGTGATATTGAAAAGTCACACGTATTGTTCAAAAAAAGTCCATGCTCTTTTGTTTTTCATATAACAGAGTAAATTATATAATTCCAAAGCAGTATTCAAGAAAAGATCCCTGACTTATGCCTGGCTAAGGGCCCTTTCACACCAGCAGTTGATAGGCAGTGAAAACAAAGCCTGTCAGACTTTCACAACTGCTTGCTGTTGCCTGGTAACTGCTCACTGCTGCCTGGTAGCTGCTTGCTGAGCACACAGTTCAACTGCCCACATGAAAGGGGCCTAAGGCTAATGTTTAACAAAGTAGATCATTGCCAATAGCACTCTCTGTATGGCGGCAGACACACAACTTTGATTGCCATATAGGAGGAAGTTGCTTGTTTTAAGTATTTATGTATGGGAAGCATGCATTTAGCGTGTAACTGCACAATTGAACTAAAAATATACTGCAAGGCACTACTGTTTGCCAATAATTGCTTATATTAAAGGAAAGGTTAAAGAGGAACTCCAGTGAAAATAATGTAATAAAAAAGTGCTTAATTCTTACTGTAATTATGTATAAATGATTTAGTCAATGTTTGCCCATTGTAAAATCTTTTATCTCCCTGATTTACATTCTGTCATTTATCACATGGTGACATTTTTTTTTACTGCTGGCAGGTGATGTCACTGGAAGGAGATGCTGCTTGCATTTTTGGCAGTTGGAAACAGCTGTTATTTCCCACAATGCAACAAGGCTCCCACAGTGTGATGTCAGGACCTCTGAGCTGTGAGGCGCTGACATCACACTGTGGGAGGGGTTTCACCACAAAATCAGCCATACAGAGTCCCCTGATGATCTGTCTAAAGCTACGTACACACATGCGACAACAATCGTTCATTGTGAACGATGAACGAACTTTTAATTGACGAAAGAACAACCTAAGTAAAGTTAGTTTTTAAAGGTGTGTAACGATCTGATCATTAGAACGAACGTTACATCACGTAAAGCAACTATTACGCTTGCGCATAAAAATGAAAAGTTCCATGGAGAAATAGTGAAATGTGCATGTCAAGCTTAGTACGAACGACCGTTTCCAATGATATACTACTTTTGCAAACATCGAAAAAATCCGCCAAGATAGATTGTTCGTTTTTAACTATCTAGCTCATCCGTCGTTAGACTTCATGGTCGTTGGCTCCTTTTTTTTAAACGATCGTCGTTTGAAATGATCGGGGAACGTGCATGTGTGTACGCACCTTAAGAAAAGGAATAGATTTCTTATGGGAAAGGGGGTATCAGCTACTGATTGGGATGAAGTTAAATTCTTGGTTACAGTTTCTCTTTAAGTTAAAACCAAAAAAGCAGTTTTACTTACGTATTATCCAGTGCCCACAGCATCCGTCCACGTCCCTCCATCAAGCAGGGCAATCCCCACAATTAAATTGAATGTCCAATTGTAATTAGAAATTGCCATAATTGCAAAATAATTATGCAACCAGGGTTTGAAACTCAGCTCTTTCTATTCAGTAAGCCAGAACCTTTTCAGTAAGAGGTCTTTGGGCAAGTCTCCCTAACACAGACGGGTGGCCTACTGAGTCCACATCTAGTGGCTGCAGCTGTCAAGCGCTTTGAGTCCAACAGGAGAAAAAAACCACAATACAAATGCTGGAATTATTACCATTACATCAGTCACTACTTTCTAATCAACAAAGATGACCAAGGAGATGAAAATGATTCTGATATTTATGTAAATGTAATGCAATTTGCATGGAAATGGGCCAACCATAGGTAGCTTATTCTGTTTTTGATTGGCCCTGTTGCAAGCTGCATATAGTTTGCATTTAATTTTAATGAAGGCCTTAAAGAGACCTCGTAACAAAAATTGCATCCTGTTTTTTTATCATCCTACAAGTTCCAAAAGCTATTCTAATGTGTTCTGGCTAACTGCAGCACTTTATACTATCACTGTCTCTGTAATAAATCAATGTATCTTTCCCCTGTCAGACTTGTCGGCCTGTGTCTGGAAGGCTGCCAAGTTCTTCAGTGTTGTGGTTCTGCTATGAACTCACCCTTCCAGGCCCCTCTATGCACACTGCCTGTGTATTATTTAGATTAGGGCAGCTTCTCTCTTCTCTCTTATCTTTTACAAGCTGGATAAATCATCCTCTGAGCTGGCTGGGCTTTCACATGCTGAAGAATTACAGACAAGGGCAAAGCTGTTTGCAGGAAGAAAAGAGCAGCCTGAAACTTCAGTGCATGAGAACTGCAGGGGGAAAGAAACACACAAATGATCTCTTGTGATTCAAAAGGAAGGGTGTATACAGCCTGCTTGTGTATGGATGTATTTTCTATGTGTGGACATACTGTTCATCAACCTACTTCCTGTTTTGGTGGCCATTTTGTTTGTTTACAAACAAACTTTTTAAAACTGTTTTAACCACTTTTAATGCGGCGAGGAGCGGCGAAATTGTGACGGAGGGTAATAGATGTCCCCTAACGCACTGGTATGTTTACTTTTGTGCGATTTTAACAATACAGATTCTCTTTAATGTTAATCTCTGTGATTATCTCTACAGATTGATGTTAAAGTGGACCTGGACTCTTGCACAGGACAGGAGGAAAACAGAGAGAAATACACCCTGTATGTATTTAGAGCAGGCATGGGCAAACTTGGCCCTCCAGCTATTAAGGAACTACAAGTCCCACAATGCATTGTAGGAGTCTGACAGCCACAGTCATGACTCATAAAGGCAAATGCATTGTGGGTCTTGTAGTTCCGTAACAGCTGGAGGGCCGAGTTTGCCCATGCCTGATTTAGAGAGTTCAACCTGTCTAATTCCCCCTCATCTGTGACGAATGACAAATTGTGATTCAATCTCTTTAGCTGTGTCACCTGACTGCCACAGCAGAACAGTTAATTTGTAAACACAGGATGTTAACAATATGTCTGCTTCTGTGAAAGCAGGAAGTAGAAACACTGCAGTTTTATTGCAGTATTTGTATCAGCTGTAACAAAAATACTTAAAGGACCACTATCACGAAAAATTGTAAAATGTAAAATGTGTGTAAACATATACAGATAAAAAGTACTTTTCTTACAAGGTAAAATGAGCCATACATTACTTTTCTCCTATGTTGCTGTCACTTACAGTGGATAGTAGAAATCTGACAGAATCGACAGGATTTGGACCATTTCATCTCTTCATGGGGGATTCTCAGCATGGCCTTTATTCTTTATAAAGATATTTCCTGAAAAGGACTTATACAATGATGCTTGCCAGCCTCCCTGCTCGTTGCACACTTTTTTGACAGTTGGACAGAATCACTGCCATTCACTAAGTGCTTTTGAAAATAAATAAAACCCTGAGAATCCCCCATGAGGAGATGGGCTAGTCCAAGACCTGTCAGTTCTGTCAGATTTCTACTACTTACTGTGACAGGAACATAGGACAAAAGTAATTTATGGCTCATTTTACTCTGGAAGTAACGGATTTCTTATTTGTATGTGTTTATATGTATTTTAAATATTACAATTTTCACGATAGCGGCCCTTTGAAGGTAATTATGTTGTTGCTTATCTTTTAGAGCAGAAAGGAAGTTCTGATCTTAGGCCTGCTTTAACCAATGTATGTAATTGGCTGATCACGTTTTAGTTCTGCTTCCTGTTTCAGCCTAGAAGCCAGAAGTCTTACCCTCTTTGTTTAGCGGTTCGCCTTGTGTTCAGCTTTAGATTATTCCAGCAATTAGACAATTTATAAAAGCAATTTGGTAATTACTAGACGCGGTACCTAAGAATTATAAGGGGGGCATTATGTTATTGTTACGTGCGCTGATATATTTGTGCATGCTTGTTTCCCTGCCCAATCCTCTCTCAGTCTTCATTCACTTCCTACCAGAAAATAATTGCCGGACTTAAACAGCCCAGAACATAATATTATTAGCCTAACAAGCTCAATTACGGTTTTCTTTTTGGAGCTAAATTGGATAAGTAAATAACGTAAGTTGGCGAGCCAGCATTAGGAGGCTGGCCACATCAGGTAACACTGCCTTTTCCCATTGTGTCGCTTGGATCCCGCGAAACCAGCTCTCGCTTGGGATGAATTAAATTGCAATAACCTCCATTGTGTGGCTGTCATTCATTCGTGCCGCTATTAGAGCTATTGCTTTTATGGTGGCTTCATATTGGCAGCCTGTTTTTACAGTGTAATAAATAAGACTTAGCAGCCTTGTAGACAGATGCCTATTCGTGGCTACACGTCGCCCAACGAGACTTAACTTGGCTTGCTTTGTAGCTAATATGCCTCATTAAAGCCGGCCTAAAGCTTTGCACAAGAAACAAGGAAAACAGAGAGAAATCCACCTTGTGTGTGTTTACAGAGAACAGCCTGTCTAAGGGCTCTTTCAGCCGTACGTTAGCTGGGGTCAAGCGTCCTCTGGTTTCGAAACAATGCAACCAAATTGGAGCATTCATACCACATGCGTGTCTGCAGTTGTAGGAGTGCCTTCGAAAATAAAAGAAATCCTGAGAATCCCGTATGATGAGATGGACTAGTCCAAAATATGTCAGAAAGAGGTTCAGAGGTGCAGACGTTAATGCCTGCTGTAAGTGTTGGCTACATAAGAAGTTAAAACAAATGCACATTTTATATGAATGTATACATGCATTATAAATGTTACTGTTTTTTGCCATAGTGCCCCGTTAAAGCAAGCCGGAAGCAAAAAAAACAAAAAACAAAACAGATACTCCCCTATGGAGATGGAGGGCTCTGGGTTGTATAGAGCTTTACCGTTTCTCTCATGAACCCCTGTTCTAGAGCCGTCACCCCCATTGGCAGTATTCGACTAATGGATCCAGGGCCGGATTTGTACTTTTTACCACCCAAGGCCACTGTCACCAGTCAACTCCCACCAGCCAACTCCCTTCCCACCAGTATAGGTAGCCTGATGACCCGACCCCCTCCAGTATAGGTAGCCAGATGACCCCTACCCCTTCCCTCTAGTATCGGTAGCCTGATGACCTCTCCCAGTATAGGTAGCCAGATGACCCCGCCCCCTTTTCCTCCAGTATAGGTAGCTTGATGACTACCTTACTCCACCCCACCCTCCCGCTTCAGTATAAGTAGCCAGCTCACCTTCACACCGCAGCAGCCATCAGTGTCACTCATTTCTCCAATTGTCTCCAGTGCAGAAGCCTTCTCTTCCTTTCCGTCACCGAAGCTGCCCAAGTCCATAGCCGTCAGCCATAATGCAAACGTGCACAGAGAGCAAGGTGGCAGCTGCACAGGCAGCTAGCAGTAGAGTGCGGCGGTCAGGGGCTCACCTGATCTCCCTGCATTGAGCATTTGCAGGCTTGTGGTGCCCTAGGCCATGGTGTAGGTGGCCTTGGCCTAAATCCAGCCCTAAATGGATCGAATACCGCACTGTGCTGACATGGGAGGCGTCCGAGTGCCTTTGACGATGGCGGCTCTGTACTGCGCATGCATGAGCACCTGCACACTATGGAGCTGCCCATCTTCAGGAGCACTCGGGCGGGCTCCCAAAGCCTTCCGAAGCCTTTCGTGGCGGAAGATTGAAACTAGTGTGACGGCTCTGGTTTGAGAGGGCCGTTAGAGGAATGTGAAGGCTCTATAAGCAGAGTTCCCCAACCCTGTCCTCAAGGCCCACCAACAGTGCATGTTTTGTAGAAACCACAAGCATTCACAGATGAGGTAATAGTGTCTCAGCAGAACTGAATAACTACCTCTGTGAATTTCCACAAAACATGCACTGTTGGTGGGCCTTGAGGACAGGGTTGGGGAACACTGCTCTATAGGACCCAGAGCCTTCCCTCTCCATAGGTGTGTATCTGTTTTATTTTTATTTATTTTTTTGCTTCAGACTTGCTGTAATACTGAGCTTATATATATATATTTTTTTTTTTCAATAAACGCACTCAACAATAGAAAAAAAACGACTCCGTAGTTAATATTTACTGATGTAAAAAAAAAAATCAAAGAAAAAAGTAAATATAAGACTACTGACCTATCAGTGACCTGTTGAAAAATCCTTGTAGTACCTTGCTGGGTTTAATGAGGCAGTCTATTCATAATTCATTACTACGTGATTACTTCTTTCACATGATTAAAAATACTGGAGTGGAATATCAGCTAAACACATATAGAATTCCTAATATATATGTTAATATCCTCGCCAGCGAATTCCTTCACAATAAGTCTACTAGAGTCTCCAAAGGTCCACCAAAGACTTTATATAGCATAAAAAGGACTGATAAAGCTCTGCAGTTCTGGATAATTCCACGTTTCATGCATTCCATCGGAAAGTTATTTTCTGAATTTATACACGAGTAAGCTACTTCCTTTATAATGTCCACTGATAGGGTGACACGTGTGCATGAAAAAAGGGTGCCAGGAAAAAAGCGCCAGGCTGGATAACGAAATGGCACAGGTGGATAACGAAATCTCAGTAACGATAAACATTGTTAATGAAATTGGTTAACGATAAATACAGTTTTAAAACAGACGGGTGTTGATAACAAAAATATATTAAGGTTAAAAATTGTGATGTAATTCAACAATACAGCTTAACCCAACACTACTCTCACACAGAACCCTCACCTGGTGGTGCCTAACCCTCTCTGTACCTATCCCTAACCCCTAAACCCCCCCCCCCCCGGTGGTTCCTAACCCTAACCATCCCCCTGGTGGTTCCTAACCCTAACCATCCCCCTGGTGGTGCCTAACCCTAACCATCCCCCTGGTGGTGCCTAACCCTAACCATCCCCCTGGTGGTGCCTAACCCTAACCATCCCCCTGGTGGTGCCTAACCCTAACCATCCCTCCTGGTGGTGACTAACCCTAACCACCCCCCTACAGAAACACCCTTTTACACATAAACAACAATATCTTTGATAACGCAAAATCTGTACATACAAAAAAAAAAATAATATGACAAAAACTATAACGTTGCAAGCTTCTAAAACGATAACATACTTCAAAAACTTTAATGTTCTAATGTTGTTAGCAATATTTATCGGGTGCCCTTTTTTTTGCTTTTTTTTGGCATATTAACGATAATTGCATTCGAGTCTATGGCAGAGCGCCCTTTTCGTCCACTAGCTGCCGGTGCCCTTTTTTCCTGCTTCCGGTCACACTGCCCAAAATGAAAATACAACACAATGTTATAAACAGAAATATGTAGAATTAAAAATGCAATGCAGAATTTATAATTACTGTATATATTAGTTATTAAATAGTATTTATAATTAGTAGAAATACTAATAGTAATAACAATAAGTATTGAAAATGGAATATGACAGGAAAATGGAATATAACATGTACAGAATTTTCCTGAACACACAGAGAAACAACCGAAGTGTGAATTTTTGCCAAGGTCATTTTTCGCACCGAAAAGGCCATCTTTGATTTCGAGAAAATATTCACAAAACTACATTGGGCTTGATTCACAAAGCGGTGCTAACCTACTTAGCACGTCTAAAGTCTTTAGACGTGCTAACCAGGGTGCTAAGTAGGTTAGCACCGGATTACTCAATCCGTTTCTCAAGTTTTACGCGCGCAAAGTCCTATGCGCACGCTAAGTTCCATAGGCTTTAATGGGCACTTCGCGCGGAGCGCCCTGCGCTCTGTGCAGTGTGCGCGTAAAGTTTTACGTGCATAAAGTTTTGCGTGCATAAAGTTTTGCGAGCGAAAAGCTCGTTTAGACGTGCTAAGGGGGTTTTCACAGGCAGGCTAACAGTTAGCACCGCTTTGTGAATCAAGCCCCTTGTATTTTTGGAAAATGGTAAAAATACCAAATTTTTCTTTCTGATGCAAAATAAATGATTACTTTTCAGTGGAAAGCGTGAAAACCATTTATTTTATGTGAAAAATCACTCACTAATTACAAAATGATTTCCAATGGCATTTTCACTTGAAAGTCGATTTTTACATTATTTTTGCAAAAATTCATGTGAAATACTGTCATTTTTGCTCATCACTATCTTTCATATCCCAGATGTAAAGCTAGGTACCTACATCCAAGTTTTATTGCCCCAAAGAATCTGTAGTTTAGAATAAGGCTGTGCAGATATATTATTCCACTCCTGACTGCTGGTGGTACCCCATGGACAAGCAGCACCATGTTGTGGGAATGTCTTTGAAGTTCCTGTACAATCAAAGTAGCACCATGTGAGGCAATCTGTTCTGTAGAGCACAGAAGACAAGTCCAGCAACAATGTGGGACACCTGTACACTCTCTACACAATTAGAAGACAAGGCACAAAACATTTATATCCCCCTTTTCTCTTGGTGGACTCAAAGCACCAGAGCGGCATCCTTTAGGGCGCTCTCAGTAGGCAGTAGGGACTATTTCCCAAGGTCTCTTTAGTGAATAGGTTGGTTTTGGCTTATTGAACAATAAGAGCCAAGAGCCGAGATTCTCCTGTGTCAGAGAGGGTGCCCTTAACCAGTACACTGTCTAGCCCGGATGTGCACATCTGGCCTTATGCATCACAAAAACAAATTGGAATGCCAGAACATCTTGGCTGAGTGTATTGTATCCACTTAACCACACCCACCAGTAGCTACCTATATTGTAGAATAGTAAAATTGAACATGTGTAGTCTGCCTGAGTAGTTGTAACGATTGTGGGATTCTCTCCGTGATCAGCGCACAAGACGCGTGCTGACACTGCGGAAATCCTCCACAAGCGTGTAATTTGAGGGAACCCAGCAAAAGGTGCAATGCACCTGTAGAGGGAAATTTCTGTGGGCAGGTGGAGCTGTGGAGTGCAGAGGAACAGCTCCTCTGCCCTACCACACACGCCAGACAGGAATTGCATGAAGGGAAGAAACGCAGGGCAAGATAGCCCTGAAAGGGAGAGATCAAAGCGACAGAGGGTATGTGTGTCCACCAAACTAGTCGCCACCCTGCGATGATGAACACACAACCATGAAGATAAAGTAAGAAGGCAATCGCCAGAGATGGCGATTGCTAACAGCGACACAAGACCGAATAAGCACAGATGAGGAATGTATGTATGTCCACCAATCCAGCCGCCACCTGCGACGGCGGACACACAACAAAAGAAACCGAGTGAGAACGCAATCGCCTGAGAAGCGATTGCAAATGAGATTTATCAAAAGGACAGATTGTATGTGTGTGCACCAAACTAGTCGCCAACCCGCGACGGGGCATACACAACAGCAGATATGAAGTAGGAACGCAATCGCGAGAGAGGCGATTGCCAGAGGTGACACAAGGCTACAGCAAGGCAGAGCACGAGAGTAGCAAAAGCACAGCAAATATACAATGAGGAGATAAGGAAAATAACAAACGCTAACTAAACGCGAACACCGCACTCATTCTCAACAGTGCACGCGTTTATGTGTGGTCTCCGCGTGTTAAGCACAACAGAGACAAGCACGCCTAACTAACCACCGACAGACAAACATGAAACAGAGGACGCGAGCGCTTGCTTAACGGTTACCTCACCGAGCCTCCAGCAAGCGTTCGTAGCAGACAAGACAGATACACGAAAACAGGAATAAGTGAGAGATAGGATCCACAGCACTAGCGCACGAGGCTAGTGCGATCCAGGAAGACAGAACAGAAGGATCCACAGCACTAGCACAAGGCGAGTGCGATCCAAGTACAGCAAGAGAGATGGAGATCAGACGGATCCACAGCACTAGCGCAAGGCGAGTGCGATCCTGGCAAGACAGATCAGATGAGATAGCTGGTAGCAACCGCTGCTCCAGCTATACTCCAAGAACAAAGATCAGAACGACTTCCTGTCGACCACCGCTGGGACAGGACAATCGCAACAGACAAACAAAACAGATATGCAATCCTAACTGCACTAGGGAATCTGCCTAGTGCAGTTCCAGGAATTACTCTAAACTAATATTCAAACAATGAGCAAGGCTGACACTCCAAGAGTGTTCTACAGGACTAACCCTTATGACCAGCAAAGGACTCTGGGAAACATAGCTTTTATACTGCCAGTCATCAAAGGAGGCAGGTAGGGGATTTGCATAGCGAGTGTATGCAAATTCCTCAGCAGCAGAACAGACCAGAAACTTGTAATGGAAAGACAGGTCGCTCTTGCAGAGACCTGCAGCCCACAGACTAGAGGAATGGTCAAACAGCTGTCTGCCATTGCATCCAGCTGAGCGGATCATTACAGTAGTGAAGCAAAAAAATAAAAAAAGTGACCACTCACCAGTACCTAGATAGAGAGAAGCCTCTGGATAGTCCTGAGGTTCCCCATGTCCTCCTCACCCCCACCGTTGCAAGATTTTCAGATGTGTTGTTGTGGCCGCACTCCCCACCATGTATGAGTATGGCCGTACCACACCTGCATAGTATGGCCGCGCCTGCACAATAAACAGAAGCAACACATCCACAAGTGGCTGCATGCTACTGTGCTGGAATGGCCATACTCACGCAGGTGCAGTATGACCGCACTCATGCATGAAGGAAAGTGTGGACGCAGGCTTAAATAAGATCCAGAGCAGCATCAGAGGTCTCGAAGATCCAGAGTCTTCCCTCATTATAGATAAGTAGCTATTTTTTTTATTTTCGCCTTGGGTTCTACTTAATGCCTCAGATTTAATTCAACGTATCAACCCTAAGGTGTTTGCGCATGCAAGATGATGCAGTGGCGTAACAATAGACCCTGCAAGGGATGCATCCACTGGGGGGGCCCAGAAGCTGCAGGGGGCCCCATGGGGATAGAAGTTTATTTTCCCTGTCCTGGGAGACTGACAACTAAGGGAACAGAGAGAAAAAAACTTCTTGCTCTCTGCACAATTGTCCTAATGACTGCACCTGCTCAGCCACTGATAATGATACAAAGTTTTGTTGACAAAGATTAGTAGATACTGTAGTCCCTATTCAGTGTGCAGCAGGCTCTTGTGTACAGCGCCCAACCTCCCTACCACTCAAGTGCTGTGTACTGTGGTGATGCTGGAGGAATCTGCAAATCCATCATAGATGGACAGAGTGAGTGTAATAAGCTGAGGCTGGGAGCACACTCATTTGTCAGTTCTCTGTAAGTGCTTTCTGCACACCATGTGTGTCTATATGTGTGAAAACATGCACATTTTATCACAGAAGCTAATGTAATTGATAGAGAAAATGCCTGCAGTGCTTCCCTACTGTATGTTTGTATCTGCATGTTCAACATATTCAAGTGTGCACTAGCCAATTGAATAACATTGGTTCTCAGTTTACCTGTGCAGAAAGTGATGGGGGGGGGCAGTGATTTCTAGTTACACCCCTGCAATAATGGTCATCTGCAGGGCTCATGACAGTTGGTGGTCGAAGGCAGGGATGAGCAGAAACTACGCCAGTGCGAATTTTCGCATTATAGTTCGCATCTACGCATTGTAGTTCGTAGGTGAAGTTTCAAAACTACGCTTACGAATTTACGCATAGCGAAGTACCGCTGCACGTAGCTTACGTCCACTATGCGTAGTTAACTGTGTATTACGTAGTGAACTACGAATGCGTTACTCGCGGCTAATTTTCCACCTGCGATTGTATGCTTACAAATTTACACATTGGAAAGGGGAATGTACGCATAGAAGAGTTCCCGGGATAAGCAATTTACAGAAATGAATGCGTAACATTTTCTGCATACGGGCATAAGCATCCACATACACTACACTTCGCACTACCTGTAATTGCATATTTTAACGCGTAGTCTACAAAATGCATATGAAGCCAATATTTGATTTCGAAGCCATAGTTTGGCGAAGCGTGATTGCGTGAAAGTAAGCGTAGTTCCAGCGTAGTGAAGTTGGCTGACTACGACCATCCCTGGTCGAAGGCCATATCTTCCAGTAGAAAATTAATTCAATAGAAAAAGGGGTAGGATGGTGGGCCCAAATGTATTGCTCTGCCTAGGGTACACATGATCTCAGCACAGACAGCCACCAAGCAGCATCTGCAGAATATAGACTTCCATATTTACAAGACTTTACCCTTATGTCACAGTAAAATATTCCTTTTCCAATAACACCCCTCCCTAAGAATTAGAGATCCCCAATTCACCTAAAGGTTTACAAACGCAAGAGCTGCCTACATTGGTGTCAATTCACTAAAGACATTTTGTTAAAACAAAAAGCTTCGGTATTTTACCGCAGTCGTTAATTAACGTTTTTGTGCTGTATTCATTAAAAAAGTATCGAGTGCGGTGTAAATTCGTTATTTTTTTATATGTCTTCGATATGGGGTCGGTAAACTGCCGAAAAGATGGTGATAACTGTGTTAAATGTGCGGGAAGCATTCCTTAAATTATCGGCAGAAGTGAAGGCTTGCATTGACTTCTGGGTAACGGAGGGCGTGGCTGTAGTTTGTCGTCATTACAGGGAGGACGGATGGTGGAGAAAGATGTGGGGAGAAGGAACTTCTGAGACACGCAGTGGCAGAGATGAAGAGCAGAGACGTGGAGACAAGGATGATATGAAGGGACGGTCAGATCATGTTTTACCTCAGGTACAACAACATGGATACCGACAGCTCTACAGTAGATACCGTCAGCTCTACAGTGGAGATAAACTGTTCTTATTTGACGTGTGGTCACACCCCCTTTTTTTTTTTGTGAATACTGTTTTTTTGCAAATTACCGAAGAGTTACCGAAAATGTATCGAATATTTACCGAATAGTTATCGACTATTTATCGAATGCGGTAATACATGCGGTAAATATTAATGAATTGCAAACAGGACTTAAAATTACCGAACATTTATCGAACATTCGGTAAAACAGTCGGTAACCCTTAGTGAATTGACGCCATTGTAGCAAAGGTTAGAATGTTCCCCGTCTAGAGTTAGAATATTTTTCCACTGATTTATCTTAAAAACTGTAACTGAGGTTCTTCACATGCTTGTTTACATAAAGTTTTTGAATTTTGAACTGCCACAGCCAGATGCTATTTTTGTGAGAACAACCGATCACAACATCTCCTGCTGTAGAATACTCAGAGGACAATCCATCAAAGCACTGTTAGTAAGGCGTGTGGTGAAAGGAGACAGAATGAACTGAAGGGGAAAAAAATCCTTACTACCGCATTTATAGAAGAAAGGTCAACTAAGAGATCATCAGTGTATAGATTAGTGGTTTTGTGGATTAACGAGTAGCAATTGCGGAGTTAAAAATAAATAAATAAATACATATATAAATTTAAAAGAAAAAAAAAAAAAGAAAAGAAAAAAGTGTTTGCGTTGCTGTTATTCTCAGCACAGAGACTGGCATGGGTAATAAGAATGAAAATTTTATACGCATTGCTGTCAAGAACCTTTCAATACATTTTTAAACACCGCAAAGTTGTTAAAACAAAACTGAAGAAACTATAGGAAGAAATACATATATGGAAGATAGAAGCCACCATTAAAAACTCAGTAGCCGTCCTTTTTTCTGTAAACAGTAAAAATGTATAGACACTTTTTTTAATGATTATTTAGTATTTAAATAGCACTTCTGTTGTTCACAGTGCTTTACAGAGTACATTGTCTTGCCACTAACAGTCCCTCAGAGATATTCACAATCTAATCCCACCATAGTTCATTGTAGTCTTGAGTCAAGGATATTTTTAATATTATTACTGCATTGCAGTAAAACTTTCCCAAGACTAGTCCTTACAGATTGGGTTATTTCTGTCTCCTGTTTATTGAAAAATGCATCTTAGGCCCAGTGCACAGCAAAAACCTCTAGCAGATCCGCAAAACGATAGAGGTTTTTGAAGCAGATTTCAGAGCAATTCTAGGCATGTCTAGAGAGGTTTTCTAAACATGCCTAGCGTTTTTTGGAGCGTTTCTGTGTAGCAGATTACAAATATTGTTACAGTAAAACCTGTTACTGAACAGCTTCTGTAACAAAAACGCCTGGAAAACCGCTCTGATCTAGCGTTTTTCAGAGCTGTTTTCCACTTTCCTATATACAGAAACGCCTCAGAAATCAAAAAAAATGCTGCAGCCTCCGAGTTTGCGTTTGTGGAAAAAACAACCTGCTCTGGTGTGCACCATCCCATTCACTTTCATTAGCCAAGCGGTTTTCCCCCTGCAAGTGTTTTTAAAAAACGCTCCAGAACCGCTCTGGTGTGCACCAGCCCTTAGATGTCTATTTTGTTTCAGAATATTGCTAGACAAGAGCAAAAGGCAGAAAAAAAACTACATATCGCTTAAAACATAGCTACAACTAGTTCATGTGGATTCATTTTTTAAGGTCTCGTTGCTTGATAAAGGTTTCCCAGCATGCCTTGTCCAACAAACATTTCAGTTGTTTTTATATCCAAATGGATATGTAATAAATTAACATGCTGTGACACATTTCAGTCTATCACCCCATGTGTCTGAAGAGAAGTTAGCAGGCAGGATTTAGACAGGCAGCAGCTTCAGGTCATTTTAGGTGAATTAAAAGTCACAAGATGGCTGCCCGAGTTGTATGAATAACTCTTTAACTTTACAGCCAGATGCCTATCTGGCCTAAAACATTTTAATCTGCTGCTATGTCTTTTGGAACATATCCCATTAAATGGAACAGTTCAATGAGCAGCAGAATATCCCTTAAAGCTTTGGAATGTCTAGGAGCAACAAACACACCACACCACACAATTTACCCTCTATTTTTTAATTATATACTTTAGCAGAATAATAATTTGCCCAGAATCCTTTTCTGCAGAATACTGCAGCACAGATGAACAGAAAATATGTAAAGGCCATTGCACTGCTTTTAAAGGTTTTCATTTTTTTATGTTATTATTTTCGCCTTGCTTTGTGCAATTTTCACCCTCAAATAAATCAATAAAAACTGAATTTATGCTGAAATGTCAAACTTTACTTGGAATAAAATGTAAAAAATATTAGCGGTCATATCAGAGAAGAAAAAAATGAGTTGCCTGAATACCGAAAACATAAAACCTGCCTCTTAGAAGAATTAATAAAAGGGCCAGCGAGAGAGTCGACAGATAATTTCTATTTAGGAGAAATAAAAAATGTTTTATGGGGGAAAATAATGATCCTGTTTTATCAAAGTTTAGTTTTAGGAAAGGATCTGTCATACTGACAAAGCCTTGAGACACATTCATATCTCATGTAACCGAGAGTTACAGCTGGCAAGAAAATGTCATAGTGCTCAAGAATAAATGGTAAAAAAAAACGTATACACCTAAAGTGAGAGATATTAGCAGTGAAAAACCAAGAAATGGCCCTGGCACACCAGAAAACGTTTTGTGGGTCATTTTCGTTTAAGAAACCCTTTCTATTGACCGTGGCAAAATTTTGCAATATTTCTAAAAAAAATTGCAATTGCGGTTATTTTGCAGTGATTTTAATGCAAATAAATAAAAGTGTTTTTAAAAAAATGAAAATGACCCGCAAAGCGCTCTCCAGACACACAGACACAGACACGCACACGCGCGCACGCGCGCACGCACGCACGCACGCACGCACACACACACACACACACACACACACACACACACCATAGAATGAGGAAGTATGAACTCTGCAATAGGCACCCATGGTAATTTAGGCTACAGGGGGAAATAAAATAGCAGGTGCTGAGGCCACCCACTGCGCAAACTGCGATTACAGACCTGTAGCCGCAAGCTTAGCCAAAATTACTATGGGTGTGTTGACTCCCTAGTGATTTGCATAAAACGCATCAAAAAAAGCAAAACGCATATGTGTTTTGTATATGCAAACACATTAAAATGCACGCAAAACGCAAGAAAAACGTATTAGCACTGCAAAATAGTAGAATATCAGGTAAATTTACTGATGCTCTACTACCAGTTATTTACAGCGCCCAAGTTTTTGCATGTATGCCACAAATGAAAAATAATTTTTGTTCCCATAACCAAAAAGGGGGCGGAGACAAATACAAATTTCATTGGGAAAATGTAAACTGCAGCCATTCCTACACTGTTAAGGCGCTCAAACCTATTGCTTGACCCACTGAGTTGTGCTCCCATTTTTGCCGGAGGAAGCGAGGTCACACCCGCGAAACGCGTTGCATTTGTGGAGTTGAATAAATTATTTGTCAATTCTGTTTTATCGAGACTCGAGTGAGTTTTCTTTTTTGTAAGAGGGAGGTAAGTCCACCCCAACATCCCCCTCTCCTTTTAAGCGGTTTTTAAAACGTTTTACTCTACTCTGGCGCCTCTGTATACCGAGTTTTTGCTGATCTTCTAGTCCACCCTGGGTGGAGGGGTGCATCCCCATCTACTATCTACAGAGAGCGGCTTCTTAACCTGAGTGGGGTCAGGTCCTAATGCTCCCCACCTGCATTTAAAGTGGCTGCCTATGGGTAACCCGTGTGTAGTGGTGCTCAGCAGAGCTCGAATATTCGAGTAGCTCGAATATTCGAGCTCTTTTTCAGCTATTCGAGCTCGGTATTCGAGCTCCGAATAGCTGGAGCTATTCGAATGGGCTATCCGAGTACACTCGAATAGCCCATTCACTATTCGAGCTATTCGAGCAACCCGGCGCTATTCGAGCTCGGTACCGAGCTCGAATAGCGTCATAGCCCAGATTGATGTCCTTAGAGCCAATCAGAGGGCTCCCAGGCCCTCTGACGGCAGCCAATCACAGAGGGGGACCCTGGCCAGCCCCTACCCTATAAATAGCGGCCGCCATGTTCCGTTTCTCCATGCTTGCCTGAGACTTGTACAGAGAGAGAGTTGCTCCTTTGTGCTTTGGCTTAGCAAGTGCTCTATTGTGATCATTTACCTAGCGTTTTTGCTCACCTACACCTGCCATATACACCTATATTGTTGTTAGTTAGATAGACATTGTATTTTAGTTAGTAGCTTGTGTGTTACATTAGAGACAGGCAGCTGCTGCAAGCTTACAGGTTTAGGCCTCAGGGGGGCCTTGCCTCTGTGGGCAGCTGTCCTCTGTTTATTTCTCTCATCTATACCAGTATTTCTGCTGTCCTTTACTAATAGTATTGTAGTTATACTGTACTAGGAGTAGGACACTCACTGACTGTCACTGTTTATAGGCTACTAGCTAGCTCCTGCGTGTGTGCACTCACTCACTGTCTGTGTGTACACACACTCTATTTCCTTCTGATTACTGATAGATTATTGTTATTTAGTTGTACTTACTTACTACTTACTCTTACTGTACCCGTAGGGACACTCACTGTCACTGTTCATATAGGCTACTAGCTCCTGCGTGTGCGCACTGCACTCACTGTCTGAGTGTACACACACAACACACACTCTATTTCCTTCTGATCGCTGATTGATTATCGTAATTAGTTAGTTGTACTTACTGTTACTACTTACTCTTACTGTACTAGGAGTCTAGGACACTCAGTCACTGTCCATAGGCTACTAGCTCCTGCGTGCGTGCACTCACTGTCTGAGTGTACACACACCCACACTCCATTTCCTTCTGATCGCTGATTGATTATCGTAATTAGTTAGTTCTACTTACTGTTACTACTTACTCTTACTGTACTAGGAGTCTAGGACACTCAGTCACTGTGTTCATAGGCTACTAGCTCCTGCGTGCGTGCACTCACTGTCTGAGTGTACACACACCCACACTCCATTTCCTTCTGATCGCTGATTGATTATTGTAATTAGTTAGTTCTACTTACTGTTACTACTTACTCTTACTGTACTAGGAGTCTAGGACACTCAGTCACTGTGTTCATAGGCTACTAGCTCCTGCGTGCGTGCACTCACTGTCTGAGTGTACACACACCCACACTCCATTTCCTTCTGATCGCTGATTGATTATTGTAATTAGTTAGTTCTACTTACTGTTACTACTTACTCTTACTGTACTAGGAGTCTAGGACACTCAGTCACTGTGTTCATAGGCTTCTAGCTCCTGCGTGCGTGCACTCACTGTCTGAGTGTACACACACCCACACTCCATTTCCTTCTGATCGCTGATTGATTATTGTAATTAGTTAGTTCTACTTACTGTTACTACTTACTCTTACTGTACTAGGAGTCTAGGACACTCAGTCACTGTGTTCATAGGCTACTAGCTCCTGCGTGCGTGCACTCACTGTCTGAGTGTACACACACCCACACTCCATTTCCTTCTGATCGCTGATTGATTATTGTAATTAGTTAGTTCTACTTACTGTTACTACTTACTCTTACTGTACTAGGAGTCTAGGACACTCAGTCACTGTGTTCATAGGCTACTAGCTCCTGCGTGCGTGCACTCACTGTCTGAGTGTACACACACCCACACTCCATTTCCTTCTGATCGCTGATTGATTATTGTAATTAGTTAGTTCTACTTACTGTTACTACTTACTCTTACTGTACTAGGAGTCTAGGACACTCAGTCACTGTGTTCATAGGCTACTAGCTCCTGCGTGCGGTCACTCACTGTCTGAGTGTACACACACCACCCACACTCTATTTCCTTCTGATCGCTGATTGATTATTGTAATTAGTTAGTTCTACTTACTGTTACTACTTACTCTTACTGTACTAGGAGTCTAGGACACTCAGTCACTGTGTTCATAGGCTACTAGCTCCTGCGTGCGTGCACTCACTGTCTGAGTGTACACACACCCACACTCCATTTCCTTCTGATCGCTGATTGATTATTGTAATTAGTTAGTTCTACTTACTGTTACTACTTACTCTTACTGTACTAGGAGTCTAGGACACTCAGTCACTGTGTTCATAGGCTACTAGCTCCTGCGTGCGTGCACTCACTGTCTGAGTGTACACACACAACACACACTCTATTTCCTTCTGATCGCTGATTGATTATCGTAATTAGTTAGTTCTACTTACTGTTACTACTTACTCTTACTGTACTAGGAGTCTAGGACACTCAGTCACTGTCCATAGGCTACTAGCTCCTGCGTGCGTGCACTCACTGTCTGAGTGTACACACACTAAATTTACTTGTGATTACTACTGATTATTGTAACTGCTAGTTGTACTTCCTGACTGTTACTACTTACTTACTGTACTAGGGGACACTCACTCAGTCACCTCACCAACCAACCCACTCCATTAAAGTACCCCACTTTTCAGCCGCCCTTTTAAAAAACTTTTCTCTATACGCCCAAAACATTGAAGATGTCTGGAAGTGGCAGCCAGCGCGGTTTGGGCAAGGGGAAGGGCAGCAAGGGAATCAGGAGGAGAGGGAGCAGCATTGTGGCAAGCCGCGGCCGCGGGCGCGCCACCATGCACAGTTCCGCAGCAGCAGCAGCAGCGTCAGTGGCTAACATTCCTCCCATAGCCACTGGCCGTGGACGCCTTGGGCGCCGCCCAGCAGGAGCATCTGCAACTCACGCTGCAGAGACACAGCAGCAGCAGCGTGTAGCACCTGCTCCCATTTTCCTCCAGCCGGGTCGGAAACGTCCCATTGAGGAAAAGGATGCAGACACTGTGGTGCAACTCATGACGGAGGATGAGCAGCCCGCCATCAGCTCTGCATCCGAGGCCTCCACCCTCACCACCACCACCACCACCACCCCTGTTCGCAGCAGCCGCCCAGCAGGGTCTGGGGAGGAGGCCAGTTCACCGTCACTCGCCGACCTGTCATTCAGCAGTCTTTTGACCCCAGGCATCATGAGTAAATTGTCTGCTGTTGTTGGCGATCTTGAGGAGGAGATGCTGATGGGCACTTTGGGGGATGAGGGATTGGACAGCAAGACTGTGGCGACAGTCAAGCAGCCCATCCATGCATCAGGAGAGGAGTTTGGGGGGTCCTCATCCCAGCAGGACATGTTTCAGGAGGGGGAGGATGATGATGACCCGGTGACAGACAGAGACTGGGTGCCACCACCTCCAGGGGATGTCGTCCTCAGCAGCTCTGAGGAGGAGGAGGAGGATGCTCTTGTGGGCCTTGCAAGGAGGCGCATCATTGCAAGCATTGGCAGCAGCAGTAGGCAGGTCCCACAGCCTGCTGGTGTCTCAGGCTCAGCAGCAGCAGCAGCAGCATCTGCCAGTACCACCACCAGCCGCACCCAAGCCCCCCAAGCCCCCCCCCCAACCACCACAGGGAGACAGGCAGCAGCGCTTCCATGCCGTAGGGGGATGTTTAAGTCACCAATCTGGCGATATTTCACCATGCCCACTGTGTACAGCAAGTACGCCACTTGCAACCACTGTCAGCGGAAGTTGAGCAGAGGTGCAGACCCCTTAAAGTTCTGCACCAGCTCGCTCATCAACCACCTTGCGGCTAAACATTTCCACCAGCATGAGGAGTTCCAGAGGCTGAAGGCATCTGGTGCTGGCAGTGGCACCACACCCATCACTGCACAGCCTTCAGCAGCAGCAGCAGCAACAGCAGCCACCCGCCCTCCTGCTCCTCCAGCAGCACCAGCAGGAGTGCGGAAACGCACTGCTCCTCCCCCCTCTGCAACTCCTGCCGCCGACACTGAGGCCTGTTCTGGCAGCCAGTCCTCAGTGGCCTCCTCTGCTGTGTCTGCTGATTCCCGTGTCAGCAAAAGGCCACGCCAGAGCCTTTTGAGCGAGTCCTTCCAGGGGGTGGTTAGGGCTCTGCCTCCCAGCAGCCGTCGCGTGCGGCAGCTGAACGGCTTGCTGGCACGGGCCATGTGCTCCCAACTCCTGCCGTACACGCTCGTGCAGGAGGGGAGCGACATTCGTGCGCTGCTTGCTTGCGCAGCCCCAGACTGGCAGCTCCCCAGCAGACACTTCTTTGCCCGCAAGGCCATTCCTGCACTGCACCGCTTTGTGATGGCCAATGTGGAGCGAGGGCTGGAGCACGCGGTTGGTGAAAGGGTCCACGTCACCATGGACTCCTGGAGCAGCCGCTTCGGGACAGGCCGCTACCTGTCCTTCACTGTCCACTGGGTCAGCTTGGTGGAAGGGGGTGAGGATGGGAGAGCAGCAGCGGGCACAGCAGCAGCAGCAACACAGTGGGTGGTGCCACCCCGCAGGGTCAGGGGAACTGCAGCAGGTTCCTCCGATCCTCTGCCATCCTCCGGCACACCTGGCCAAACCCCCCGCCTCAGCAGCAGCGTGAAGGCCCGCCACTGCCAAGCGCTGCTGCACTTGGTCAGCCTTGGGAAGACCAAGCTGACGGCAACCCATGTGTTGGCCAAACTCCAGGAGCAGGAGAGGATTTGGCTGACCCCCAGAGGCCTCAGAGTCGGAGAGGTGGTGGCCGACAATGGGGCCAATCTGGTTGCCGCAATAGACAGGGGAAACCTGACCCACATCCCCTGTCTTGCCCACGTGCTGAACCTGGTGGTGCAGAAGTTCCTGCGCACCTACCAGGGGATGGGCGAACTGCTGGAAACGGCAAGGAATGTTGTGCGTCACTTCCGGCGCTCGGCTGCAGCCTGTGCGAGCCTGGAAGACGTGCAAAAGGAGCTGGATCTGCCACGCCATCGGCTGATCCTTGACGTTCCGACTCGCTGGAACTCCACCCTGGCGATGTTGGAGCGTCTGGTTGAACAGAGGCACGCTGTCAAACAGTACCTTGCCCTGGCCACTGTTTCCGCAGCTCAGAGAAGGGACAAGACCAGCAACATCCCGTCCATCGTCCCCGATGATGACTGGAGGCACATGCAGCAGGTGTGCTTTGTGCTGGCTCCCTTCCTGCAGGCCACAAACATGGTGAGCAGGGACCATGCTATGGTCTGCGAGTGGGTGCCCCTGGTTTCTCTGCTGAACAGGGCCCTCGATGCTTTGCTGGAACAGGGAGCGGCAGCCTTGGACCAGCAGGAGCGGCAACCAGCTGCGCAGTCCACCTCTGAGGGGGAGGAGGAGGAGGACTTGGTGGAGGTCCCTGACCTGGCTGCTGATGAGGGGGATCAGCACAGCGCAGCTGAGTTGGTGCGGGGGTGGAGAGAGGATGAGGCGGCAGAGGAGGAGGATGAGGACAGCACTGACGTCGATGTGCCAGCAGACGTGGCCCGCCTCTTCCCAATGGCAGCGCACATGCTGACGTGCCTGCGCAGGGACCCCAGGGTGATCCAGATGAAGCAGAGGGAGGAGATCTGGATCAGCATGATGTTGGACCCACGCCTCAAGGGGAAGTTGAGCCAGTTCCTGCCGCCTGCAGGAGGAGACCCAGCGCAACAAATAAGGAGCTTGCAGCAGGCCCTTGTTGAGCGCTTGGAGGAAGCCTTCCCCCAGCCTTCCACCCCCACTGTCCAGCAGCCAGCACAGAGGCAGCAGCAGGTGCCTGCATCCAGCAGCAGCAAGCGCCCCACAGACCTGCTGTCTCTCAGCCACGAGCTCTACAGGACTGTAGAGGCTCCGGCAGCAGTGACTAGAGAGGAGATGCATGCAGCAGCATCCTCCTCCGGTCACAGCCAGCGCCTGACCCGCATGGTGGCTGACTACATGGGGTCGTACAGCGGGCTTGACAGCGATGCCCCTGTTGATCCCATGGAGTATTGGGTCAAGCGCATGGAGATCTGGAGCGAGCTGGCGCAGTACGCCCTGGAAGTGCTGTCCTGCCCCCCTTCCAGCGTGCTGTCCGAGCGCTGCTTCAGTGCAGCTGGTGGCGTGGTCACCGAGAAACGCTCACGTCTGTCTCACAAGTCTGTGGACAGACTGACGTTTCTCAAGATGAACCAGGCGTGGGTGGAAGGCGAGTTCCTGGCCCCTGTTGTCGGCGAGAGGGGGACATGAACTGGCTGCCGGAACCATCGTTAATGTGCCTTACCACCCTTTACCACCTCCTGGCTCCTGCTCACTAAGCCAGCCTGGTTCACTTTGACTATTACGTCGCCTGCAGCCACACATTTTACACCTACAGTGGGCTGCTGTGTACTGCCCTTCTGCTGTCTGTCTGTGTTTCCCACTGCCAGGGTACACAGAATTACCTTCTTCTGCTGCCACTCTGCCACCAGCTATTACGTCAAACAATAGCTATATTGGTTGTAAAACCAAAAACCAAAAAACCATTAAAAAAAAAAAAAAAAGGTTTAATTTTTCTGAGGTGCCCGGGTTGAAAACTGTGTTGTCCCAGTTGTGTATTGGACACAATGTGGGCTGCACGACCGCTGTCTGGGACCTCCTGTTGTGTTTATTTACAGCCCTGGTATCACCGCTAGGTACCAGGGCTATTATGTCACGCTGCCTACCTGCTGCCACACTCACACTGCTCCTCCATACCTCCTCCTGCTGCTGCTGCTGCTGTCTGTCTGTGTTTCCCACTGCCAGGGTACACAGATGATTTACCTTCTGCTGCCACTCTGCCACCAGCTATTACGTCAAACAATAGCTGCTCGCCTACTCCTCCATTCCTCCTCCTGCTGCTGCTGTCTGTCTGTGTTTCCCACTGCCAGGGTACACAGAATTACCTTCTTCTGCTGCCACTCTGCCACCAGCTATTACGTCAAACAATAGCTATATTGGTTGTAAAACCAAAAACCAAAAAACCATTAAAAAAAAAAAAAAAGGTTTAATTTTTCTGAGGTGCCCGGGTTGAAAACTGTGTTGTCCCAGTTGTGTATTGGACACAATGTGGGCTGCACGACCGCTGTCTGGGACCTCCTGTTGTGTTTATTTACAGCCCTGGTATCACCGCTAGGTACCAGGGCTATTATGTCACGCTGCCTACCTGCTGCCACACTCACACTGCTCCTCCATACCTCCTCCTGCTGCTGCTGCTGCTGCTGTCTGTCTGTGTTTCCCACTGCCAGGGTACACTGCACAGATGATTTACCTTCTGCTGCCACTCTGCCACCAGCTATTACGTCAAACAATAGCTGCTCACATTACTCCTCCATTCCTCCTGCTGCTGTTGCTGTCTGTCTGTGTTTCCCACTGCCAGGGTACACAGAATTACCTTCTGCTGCCACTCTGCCACCAGCTATTACGTCAAACAATAGCTATATTGGTTGCAAAACCAAAACCAAACAAACCATTAAAAAAAAAAAAAAAAAGGTTTAATTTTTCTGAGGTGCCCGGGTTGAAAACTGTGTTGTCCCAGTTGTGTATTGGACACAATGTGGGCTGCACGACCGCTGTCTGGGACCTCCTGTTGTGTTTATTTACAGCCCTGGTATCACCGCTAGGTACCAGGGCTATTATGTCACGGCGAGCTGCCTGCCTCATTGACTGCCTGCTGCCACACACTCATCCTCCTCCTCCTGCTGCTGAATTTACCTCCTGCTGTCTTTGTGTTTCCACTGCCAGGGAGCACATACAATGGCGCTTCCAACATGCGTGCGCCCACCAGCTATTTGTTACGCTCAAAAATAGCTGCATTTCTTTAAAAAAAAATTGAAAAGAGAAATACGTGAAGATGATGAAGAAGAAGATGAAAAAGAAGAAGAAGATAAAGAAGAAGAAGATGAAGAAGATGAAGAAGAAGAAGATGAAGAAGAAGATGAAGAAGATGATGAAGAAGAAGATGAAAAAGAAGAAGAAGATGAAGAAGATGAAGAAGAAGAAGATGAAGAAGAAGAAGATGAAGAAGAAGAAGAAGAAGATGAAGAAGATGAAGAAGAAGAAGATGAAGAAGAAGAAGATGAAGAAGAAGAAGATGAAGAAGAAGAAGAAGAAGATGAAGAAGAAGAAGAAGAAGAAGAAGATGAAGAAGAAGAAGAAGATGAAGAAGAAGAAGAAGAAGAAGATGAAGAAGAAGAAGAAGAAGAAGATGAAGAAGAAGAAGAAGATGAAGAAGAAGAAGATGAAGAAGATGAAGATGAAGAAGAAGAAGAAGATGAAGATGAAGATGAAGAAGAAGATGAAGAAGATGAAGAAGAAGATGATGAAGAAGAAGAAGAAGAAGAAGATGATGAAGAAGAAGAAGAAGATGATGAAGAAGAAGAAGAAGATGATGAAGAAGAAGAAGAAGAAGATGATGAAGAAGAAGAAGAAGAAGAAGATGATAAAGCAGAAGAAGAAGATGATGAAGAAGAAGAAGAAGATGAAGAAGAAGAAGAAGAAGAAGAAGATATAGAAGAAGAAGATCTAGAAGAAGAAGAAGAACGATAAAGAAGAAGAAGAACAAGTATATACAGTAACACTACTGAACAAAATTTAGGACACAACTTCTCTTTCCACATTTTTTTTTAAAGGAACATCCCCACATAATCACTTGCTGTTGTTACTTGGAAAAAAAAGATGTTTCTTGCATCATTCACCCTCAAAACAAGTGTTGGAAGCTATTTAAGGCCAATTCGAATAGTCAGCTCGAATAGTGAGCTCGAATACCGACTCGAATAGTGAGCTCGAAGTCCGAGGTCGAATCGAATAGTAAAAATTATTCGACTCGAATATTCGACTGACCTCGAATAATTTACTATTCGAATTCGACCAAACTCGAATTTTAAAAAGGGGTATTTGAGCATCACTGCCCGTGTGTGAGTATATACACATAAAATTGTATTGAACTCTTCATTTTACCTGACAATACTGCACCATGTTGGGTTCTCGATCCTCTTCTTGTTTTTAAGCATGTTAATGGTAGGGTTCCCAAACTTTGCACAGTTGGTCGCTGGGTGATTGGGATTAATATTCAGAAAAGTAGGTGGAGCCTACAAAAGCCAATCAAAATTCACTTATTGATTTTTAAGGGGAATATTTCATTGCTGCCATTCTTGCACTGTTAATGGCACAAGCCTCAAACCTGGTACAGTTAGTTATTGGGTGACTGGGGCTTACATTAATAAAAGGGGTGGAGCCACAAACAGCCAATCTGATTTGTTTCATTTTAATGCAAGTTATTGATGCCAAAGTCCGCAAAGCTCACAAACTTGGTTATTGAGTAATTGTGTGTTAGGGTTAGGAAAAGTGGGCGCAGCAAACACCAGCCAAATACATAATCGGGCAATGCCGGGTCATCAGTGGGCGGAGAAAAATACAAATTTCACTGATAAACTGTAAACTGCAGCCATTCTTACACTGTTAATGGTAGGGATGTAAAACTTTGCATAATTGGTCACTGGGTGACTGGGATTAATATTCAGAATAGTGGGTGGAGCCTACAAAAGCCAATCAAAATTCACCTATTGATTTTTGAGGGGAATATGTAATTACTGCCATTCTTGCACTGTTAATGGCACAAGCCTTAAAGAGGAACTCCAGTGAAAATAATGTAATAAAAAAAGTGCTTCATTTTTACAATAATTATGTATACATGATTTAGTCAGTGTTTGCTCATTGTAAAATCTTTCCTCTCCCAGATTCACATTCTGACATGTTTTACATGGTGACATTGTTACTGTGGGCAGATTATGTAGCTGGTCTGGCTTTAACAGACAGCTGTAAGCAGCTATTTCCTGTCTGAACATTGTTACATTGTGGCAGTTTGCCCAGAGTACCGTACGGTACCAGAGCCTCTTGTGGGAGGGGTTTCAGCACAAAATCAGTCATACAGCGCCCCCTGATGGTCTGTTTGTGAAAATCATTATTTTTCTCATGTAAAAGTGGGTATCAGCTACTGATTGGGATAAAGTTCAATTCTTGGTCGGAGTTTCTCTTTAAACCTGGTACAGTTGGTCATTGGGTGACTGGGGTTCAAATTCAGAAAAAGGGGTGGAGTCACAAACAACCAATCAGGTTTGTTTCAGTTCAGTGCAAATGATTGATGCCATAGACCGCAAAGCTCACAGATTTGGTCATTGAGTAATTGTGTGCAGGGCCGGCCTTAGGTTTCACAGCGCCCTGAGCGAAACCTGATTTTTGTGCCCCCCCTTCATCCACTTCGCGCATGTGTGTACACACACACACACACACACACAGACACACACACACACACACACACACACACACACACACACACACACACACACACACACACACACACACACACACACACACACACACACACACACACACACACACACTATTCCTTTTCTCCTGAGATCTCCTAGGACAGTGGCTCCCAACCTTTTTTAATGTTGTTACACATCACGCCAAATGCTCAGATCTCCGTGTCACGTATGTATAATAGAAAAAATACTATTGAGAACCACAAATGGATGGAAAGAGTGCATTATCTTAAATATACTTAAAAATGAAGGCTAGAACCTTTCAGGAATATTAATAAAAACAGTGGGACAGTTAGCCGCCCCCCCCCCCCCCCCACCATTTAGAATGACAAAGAAAGACAATTTGCACCACACGTTACAGCTGCAGTGTGTCCCCCCCCCCCCCCCCCCAAAAAAAAAAAATAAACGCCCTCAGACTCAGAATAGGTAGGTACCCAGGTATAGGTGCCATAGTATAGGACCTCATGTGTAGGTGCCCTCAATATAGGTTGCCAAGCATATGTGCCCCCAGTATAGGAAGTCAGTTGAAGGTCTCAACCCCACCCCCCCACAGGTAGCCAGGAGTAGGTGCCTCCAGTATAGGTAGCCAGGTGTTGGTGCTCTCAGTAAAGGTAGCCAGTTATAGGTGACCCCAGTATAAGAAATCAGGTGTAGGTGCCCTCAGTATAGGTAACCAGCTATAGGCGCCCCCTTGGAAGCCGGCGCCCTGAGCGACCGCTCCGGTCGCTCATATCAAAGGCCGGCTATGATTGTGTGTTAGCGTTAGAAAAAGTGGGTGGATGCAACATCCGCCAAATATATACCCGAGCAATGTCGGGACATCAGTGGGCAGAGAAAAATACAAATTTCATTGGAAAAATGTAAACTGCAGTCCATTCTTACACTGTGAATGGTAGGGTTCTCAAACTTTGCACAGTTGGTCACTGGGTGGCTGGGATTAATATTCAGAAACGTGAGTGGAGCCTACAAAAGCCAATCAAAATCCACCTATTCATTTTCAAGGGGGAATATTTAATTGTTGCTATTCTTGCACTATTAATCACCTGTACCTGGTACAGTTGGCCATTGGGTGATTGGGGTTTAAATTCAGAAAAGGGGTGGAGCCACAGCTAATCAGATTTATTTTATTTCAATGCAAATTATTGATGCCAAAGACCACAAAGCTCACACACTTGGTCATTAAGTAATTGAGTCATTTTGTGTTGGGGTTACGAACAGTGGGTGGAGCCAACACCGGCAAAATACATACCCGAACAATGCCGGGCCACCAGCTAGTTTTAAATAAATGTTTCTAAACTGTACGTACAAACCTAGAGAATGCATAATTAGTTTGTTCTTTGCACTCAGAGTAGTTTTCGGTGTCACAATACACTGACAGATTGTTCTCATTTTCCAAGGTGAGTCCCAAGTGTTGAAATTTGCCCAGGCAATTGATTTGTGTCCGTATGGTACATGCAATTCACATTATTCATTATTCTGTATTGCATCTGGCAAATCTGTCCACTCAGAAATCTGTTGTATGAGACCTATTACCCACAATATTTTGTTGAGAAAACAGGTTACAGGGAAATGTTATATTATCTGACAGTTACGTGGCACAGTATAAAATACATGAAGGCGTCATATCAGTTCAGCGGTAGTTTCAGATGGTTTTGAAAGAGGGATTAAACTGACATAATATTCAATAAAACGTGTTTTGCTACTGTTTATTACCTCTATTTGTTTTTGTGCACAAGTATTATTGTCCGTTTACAAATTACAAGTTCCCAAAGTACAGTTTATCTGCTCTGACAGTTGCCCTTGCATTTTACTGCATAGCTGCTATATTCATATATTATAATGTATCCAGTGACCAATCCTTAGCTTCTGTGTGTGCAGATTAGTTTCAGCACTGGCAGGAATGTATACTAATTGTAGCTGACCAAGGAATGTAAACAACAGATTATCTTATCTCCAGCCCAGATGTGACAGGGAGCTTTCCACTGAAGAAGAAAGTGCTGTGTTTAAAGAGGAACTCCGGTGAAAATAATGTAATAAAAAAGTGCTTCATTTGTACAATAATTATGTATAAAATATTTAGTCAGTGTTTGCTCATTGTAAAATCTTTCCTTTCCCTGATTCACATTCTGACATTTATCACATGGTGACATTTTACTGCTGACAGGTGATGTCACTGCAAGGTGATGCTGCTTGCATTTTTGGCAGTTGGAAACAGATGTTATTTTCCACAATGCAACAAGGCTCCCACAGTGTGATGCCAGTACCTGAGAGCTGTGAGGCGCTGACATCACAATGTGGGAAGGATTTCAGCACAAAATCAGCCATACAGATGATCCATAATTAAAGTCCAGCACACATCTCCTGTTATAACACAAAAACAGTCCCAGTTCAGATGTCCTTAGCTATTGCTTCAATCTTCTCTGATTCCACCACCAGAAATCACCAATATAAAGCACACTCACCAGATACAATGTGACCACTGTCAGACTGATTCAGCGCACACCTCCAGGATACCCCAGCACTTCAGGTCCTGGTCCTGTTATACATATATTCCATGTCCGGATTTACTTGCTCAGATTTACATATCTCCAGTGCCTCAAACAAAAGCCTCTCATAGTATAATACTGTTTTAAAACCACTAAAACTTTATTAAAATATTGCACTCACATGTCACCAAGTTGTAATCAAGGCACAGAGTTTTTATCACGGGCTCTCCCCCGTTGCCAAGCCTGGCTGGATGATGTTTCTGCGTTCTGGCGTTCCAACCGCCGCTACTAGCTTCCCAGTGCGTCCAATTCCCCGCTCGACTAGTTTCGTCACTTCCTCGTGACTCATCAGGAGGTTGCTCACAACGTTGCTTGGCAGTGGTGCCCAACCTTTTTTTGCCCGAGGGCTGCACTTCATATCAAGATAAATCTCGCGGCCCGGAACATATGCATACAAAATTTAAATACGGTACCTGGGTGTTTGTGCAGAGGTAGATTATTGCAGCAATGGCAAGAGATTCCAGCAGCGGTACCTTCCTAATTTCAGTCTGTACCACTGGCAAGTAATCCTGGGCAGTAAAGGCTGAAGGCAGACGTGATCCTTTCGAAAAGGGGGTTAATCCTGTGACCTGCAGCCTTCTGGATGATCCCCCTGCCCAGCACAAGTGCTATGCGAGTTGCGGCCTAGTATTCAGCCAGAAGCCAGGGTCTCAATTAGTTGCTGAGGTGTATGTGCGGGTTGGCGCGGAGCCCAGTTTCTGGGGCCTAAAAAGTTGTTTACAGGTCGGCCGGGCAGAAAGTACAGTAAGGGGGTGATGGCTGGGATCAGAGATAGTGAGGCCTGAGCGGCAAAGTGTCCTGGAGAGGAGAGCGTGACAGCAGACTGTAATTAGGTACCGTCCTATTCCTTCACCAGTTGGTTGCTGCGGGAACCTCCCTCCAATAGGCATAAGGTTCATTCCTACTGGAGGGAGGTAACTGCAGCAACCAATGGGGGAGGAGGGTCTCTATCAAAGCACGAGCGTGAGAACGGTTGTTTACCCTCCTCTGATTGCAAGAGTACTGGCATCGCATTGCGCACACGAGTACGCTTGTTTACCATCCTATAACGCAATCAGCTGATCCTCCGCAGGCCACCAAAGTCAGCTTTGCAGGCCACAAATGGTCCAAGGGCCGTAGGTTGGGCATGACTGCTTTAAAGAGACACTGAAGCAAACACAAATATATGATATAGTGCTTTGTATGTGTAGTATTGTTAAGAAATAAAACATTAGGAGCAGAGACATAAGTCCAATATTGTTTCCAGTACAGGAAGAGTTAAGAAACTCCAGTTGTTAGCTACGCAAAAGAGCCATTGAGCTCCATGACTTTAAAAGTCGCAGAGAGCTCTGTCTTCTGAAGCTTGTTATCTCAACTTCCAGTCACTGTATTTTATTTTTCTCTGCAGATGACAGCTCAAAAGTTCACTGGCCTCCTCTGTAAAATCATTTAGAATGCTAAGTAGTGTGTAAACTGCAAATATTAGAGAATGATGCAATGTTATAAAAAAACACTATATACCATAACTGAAAATAAAAATATGAGAATATTTGCTACTAATGTTCTAGTAATTATCCGTACTACACAACCAATTCATTACATCATATTTTTTTTTTTGCTTCAGTGTCTCTTAAGGGGTGAGAAGAGAAGGGTATGATAAGGTATTTGGAGAGAACATTGCAGTATGTGGATCCAATATGGACCTGTGTGTTTTCCTTAGATAGCTTTGGCTTGGGTCTAGTGTGCTTAAAGATGCCATATTGTGTTTACACAAAGTTTTAACTGTCAACAGAAATTAAACTGAGACAACACCATAGCAACAGATGAACAATTTTTTCACTGAATAAAATGCATACTTAAAGGATCACGATCGCGAAAAATTTTAATATTTCAAATACATGTAAACACATACAAATAAAAAGTAGGTTTTTTTCCACATTAAAATGAGCCATCAATTACTTTTCTTTCATCTTGCTGTCACTTATAGTAGGTAGTTGAAATCTGACAGAACCGACAGGTTTTGGTCAAGTCCATCTCTTCATGGGGGATTTTCAGCATGGCCTTTATATATAAAGATGCTGGCCAGCCTCCCTGCTCACTACACAGTTTTATAGCAGTTGCTATTCACTAAGCGCTTTTGAAAATAAAGAAAACCCAGAGAATCCCCTATGAGGATATGGGCTATTCCAAAACCTGTAGGTTCTGTCAGATTTCTACTACCTACTGTAGTAAAGTAATTTATGGCTCATTTTACTCAGGAAGAAACATACTTCTTATTTGTATGTGTTTACATGTAATTTAAATTGTACAGTTTTTGCGATAGCGGTCCTTTAAAGAGAAACTTTATCCCAATCAGTAGCTGATAACCCCTTTTACATGAGAAATATAATGCTTTTCACAAACAGACCATCAGGGGGCACTGTATGACTGATATTGTGGTGAAACCCCTCCCACAGGAAGCTCTGAGGACCGTGGTACTTCTGGCAGTTTCCTGTCTGTGAACCCTGTTACATTGTGGGAAATAGCTGTTTACAGCTGTTTCCAACTGCCAAAACAGCATGCAGCAGCTACATCACCTGCCAACAGTAAAAATGTCACCATGTAATAAATGTCAGAATATAAATTAGGGATTTAAAATATTTTACAATGGGCAAACACTGACTAAATCATTTATACATAATTATTGTAAAAAGAAGCACTTTTTTATTACATTATTTTCACTGGAGTTCCTGTTTAATATCCCAAAGTATAAACAAAACAGACCACGAGTACGAATCATCCAATTATGACAAATAAGCCTGAAATCTGAACCTGGGGAGTACTGTAGAAAATTTCTGGAAAAAAAAAAACCTAATGGTAAAAATTACTTTTTTTTTTAATACAATATTACTTTATAAATTATTTAGTCTGTGTATGCCCATTGTAAAATCTTTCCTCACCCTGATTTACATTCTAAAAGGTATCACAGGTGGTGAAATTGTTTTATTCCTGTCAGGTGCAGCTCTGCGGAATGTTTGTTTCTGAGAATTCCAAAGCCACAGCCAGTGAACAGAATGCTCTGGGAGGAGAATTCCACATACCTAAACAGCCTAGGTTAAGCATCACTGGGAGGGCGAAGCTACAGTACATATCAATATCCAGCAATACAGAGTGCAAAATGACTGCAAAAGTGAGTATCTTGTATCATTTACTGCATTCTACTATATGTCACTACAGGGCCTCTTTTACACTTAAAGGTGAGTATTAAAAAAGTGAAAAGAGAACAAATAAGATAAATCAATACATTGCAAAGAGAGAAGTTAAAAAATAGAAGAAAGATGAAGAAATGATTGATATTCACCATGTAATTTGTTCATATTGTTTGATTCATAATCCGCCTGCACTTAATCATCTTTACTACAGGCAGGCATGAAAAAACAACAGACAGCACCAACTGCCATTATCTAAAACCACACCCCCTAACAATGCGATAGGCTAAAAGTGTTTTTTTTTTTTATAGATATACATATGCACAGAGAGAGATACTGGTTGCTTGGCAGTTATTTCCCGCAATGCAACAAGGCTCCCACAGTGTAATGTCAGGACCTAGGTGCTGACATCACACTGTGGGAGGGGTTTCACCCCAATATCAGCCATACAGACCCCCCGACGATCTATTCAAGAAAAGGTAAATATTTCTCATGGGAAAGAGGGTATCGGCTACTGATTGGGAGGAAGTTGAATCCTGGGTTAGGGTTCCTCTTTGGCAGTGTACTGCAGTTTTGCAGACAGCCAGGTATATAAAGAAGTTGAGAATCCAGGCAACTATTGTGTTATTATGTATATCCCACACTTGTATTGCTCTTCCCTGGGAACTACATAATGATGCTACCGGTGGTGCAATCAATCAAGGCTGCCACTTGTACACTACAGATCGCCCGGCCTTTCTCTCCCACTCCCCACCCTCCCTCTGTCTCTCAGCTCTGCAGCTGGACCACTGGCCAGATCCCCTGCAGACCCGAGTGACCCACAGCAGAAACAATGGCCAGCTTATGGGCTTGGATGAAGCAATGCCTTCTCCTCTCTTCCACATGTGTTGCCTGCATTGTCTTTCATCAGCTATTCACAGTGGCTTGTATTTCTTCCAGTTACATTTGTTTGTCTCATACCCTGTGGTTTATTATCTACGAGGATGCAAGAGGAATGTTAACTAATGTTCCCGGCTGATAGCAGCTTGTGGGAAAAATAAAATCATTAGGATCTGTAAACAACTTTAGAAACACAGATGAGATGGATGAGCGTTTATATCTGTGTGTGAGTAGCGCAATGGATGCAGATTCCAGGACCTCTATTCTTTGGGTTTGTTTTTAATGCAGAGATACGAGCTGAAGGGCTATTTGAAGATGTCCTGACTCAAAGATTTCCAAATGAAGGGATAATTAATAATGCATTTGCAGTGTATTGTTGATTTGCACCCTATGGTAGATTCCACAAGCCTGCAGCAGGTCCTGCATTCTAAAAAATTATCTGTTAGTCATTGACCTCTTCCCCATCATAGAAAGTGTTTTTTCTTCACTTTCCATTTTAATTATTAGCCTGCGTGAAAAAAAAAAAGAAAATACTGTATATTCTGGCGTATAAGACAACTGGGCCTATAAGATAACCCACTACTTTTCCAGTTAAAATATACCTTTTGGGATATACTCACCCTATAAGAATACCCCTCCTGACTGTTGGACATTTGTATACTGTACTGTATGTACTGGTGATATACTGTATAAACAGGTACAGATACTGGTGTTGTACTGTATGTGGTACCCAGTATACAACAACCAACCAATCACGGCAAGCAATGTACCTTACCGGCACTTGGTTGGTTGTAGTATACAAAGCCTGCTTGGATTGGTCAGCTATCTCTGTCTCCAAGACTATCAGAGCGGTAGCGCAAACACCTCTTTCACCCGTCTGGCCCGTCCTTGTATACTATTACCTCCTCCTCTGCCTCTCAGATCTCACACATGCACGCCTGCGCTGCTTCACTGAAGTACTCAGGAGCGAAATCTGCGAGGCAGAGAAGGAGGTATGGTAATAGGATACAATAGGATACATGGGCAGGTCAAACGGGTGAAAAAAGGCGTGTTTTGCTTGCTGCTTTCATACGGTTGCCGCATACAGTGGGGATGTAGCAACAGATGTTTTTGAGCTCCCCCACCGTATGCGGCAACCGCAGATTCTCCAGTCCGGCTCAGAAGTTTCAGCACCTGCCCTATAAGACGACATCCGAAGTACAAGACGACCCCTGACTTTTGAAAAGATTTTCCTGGGTTAAAAAGTAGTCTTATATGACAGAATATACAGTACTTACCAGGATGTATATATATATATATTGTTGTGGTCTTTCCTCAGACCTTCTAGGAAGACAGAAAAACATGAAGAGAAAAAATGGGAGGCCTTATGGTGTAGTAAGCTCAGGCAACTGGTCTATGGATTGTGAGTAAGTGAGTCACAAAGGTAGGTTGCAAGGCCAGCAACCACGGTGTATAAGCATGTGAGGAAGTCCCATCCTCGCTTGGGTTTGTTTTGTAAAAGATCAAAAGAACCAGGACAAAAACCATACAACCCTGTGTAATGGGGGCTGTCAAGAGCTGAAATAGGGGAGGAGTTGGCGTTTTAAAAATAATCTAGCCAATGACTTGGCTTCTAAATTTTACAAAATAAGGACTGAGCCTGTAGAGGTAAAAATGATATTTAATAAAAATCAGACACTAGTAGGATAACGCGTTTCACCAAACCCAGTCTGCTTCTTCAGATCAATGAAAACAATGTCCATGGAATAAAAGGTGGCCATTTGATTCACCTGAGCAAAGCAGCACACCTGCTTTTCCATACTAACTGTCTTTGGCCCCTTAAAGGAGTTCTTTCGCGAAAAAAGTAGGCAGTTAAAAAATGTGACAGATGACAAGTTTTGGGCCAGTCCATCTTTTTAAGGGGGATTCTCAGGGCTTTCTTTGTTTTCAACAGCATTTCCTGAACAACAGTTGCAAAATGTAACTGACATAATAGTGTGCAAGTGATTAGGGAGGCCGGCTGGTATCTTGCTATTTTGGCAGTTAAACTGCTGTTCAGGAAATGCTGTTGAAAACAAAGAAAGCCCTGAGAACCCCCCTTAAAAAGATGGACTGGCCCAAAACCTGTCATCTGTCACATTTTTTAACTGCTTACTTTTTTCGCGAAAGAGCCCCTTTAAGAACCAGACTTTTTTTTCTAAAAAAGTCATGAGCCAGTGTATCGCTGCTGTCTGGAAGATGTTAAAAAGGAGCTTTAACCCAGGATTGAACTTTATCCTAATCCATATAGCTGATAACCCCTTTTCCACAAGAAATCTTGTAGCCCATCACATTGTTAGGGGGTGTGTTTATACATAAGGGCAGTTTATGCTTTCCAATTTTTTTCAATATCTGCCAGAAGTATAGATAATGACCTGCAGGCTCACAGTGGATCAAACAACATAAATGAATTACACAGCAATTACATGGTAATGAGTATCAATCATTTCTTGACATTTGTTAATTTTTCACTTTGCAATGTTTTTCCCCTTTCGGTAAAATTCCTTTTTAAAGTGGTCTAAAACTCTGACATAATATTCAATAAAAATGTGTTTTTCTACTTTTTATTACCCGTACAGCTATCATATTTTCTTTTCAGAACATGTAATATTGTCTGTTTACAAATTACAAATTCCCAAAGTGCAGTCCATCTGCTCTGACAGTTGGCATTGCATTTTATTGCATTGCTGCTGTATTTATATATTCAAATATATCTAGTGATCACTTTTCAGTTCTTTCTACTCCTTAGCTCAGTACAGCTCAGTTACGGCAGTTTGCTAATGTTTACTAAATGTCTCTGACAAAGGAATGTAAACAAAGGATAAAGTTATCACCTCTTGGATGAGGCCAGAAGATTTCCACTAAAGGAAGGCGCTTTCCAATGAAGAACAAAGTGCAGTGTTTAACTGCTTGAATGCTGTTTTGCTACACATTTCCTTTGTGGCAGTAGATTTTATGCTGAAAATTATATTTAAGCACAAAAGGAAATGCTGAGTTTCAGACTATATTCTACATCACAGGTTCACTTTAAATTGAACCTCCAGACTAAAAATCTACTCAGCAGCACTGAAAAGGCTCGGTGTTTCTTGAACAGTTTCACAGCACCAGAACTTTGTTTTTCTTACCCAAGCCTCATTTTTAGCTGCACAGAAGCTAAGCCCCGCCCCATCAAAGAAATAATCCTGGGCATTTTCCCCTGATGCTGTGCAAAGCATAATGGGATTTCTGATGATGATGTTCTTGTTGCCTAGCAGCTGGGAGGAGTGATCAGGACACAGAGCAGTTGGCATGCTCCCTGTCACCTCCTTTCAACTAAAAAGATGGCTGTCCCATAAAATCCCCAAAATGTGCCTGTTCTTTTAAAACAGTGTGGGTAAGAGATTATATAACTTATCTTTTTTAATTAACATAACTAATGTAACTTAATGACAGTATGTTTGCTTAGGCTGAAGTTCCTCTTTAAATAATAAGTCTGTCTACTCTTATGACATCACCACTTCCAGATGTTTTAAATACAAATGCTAAGCCATGTTTGGATGCAGCACAGCATGGCTGTAATTCAGGTCACACAGGAAGATCATGAACATGGTCATGTAGCCCATGCGAAAAGAGCTCGGGGAACCGTAGTTCCGGCATAGCCAGACAATCAGAACAACGATCCTGCCCCTTGAGCAGAAGCGGCATGACTCACCGCTCAGAGGTGTTCTGAATAGGGGAAAAAAACTGCAGGAGAAAGTAAATATTTGACATCTGTTTCCACCATTTTCTAACGATTACCGACTCTATAATGGCTTCGGAACATGTTTGAACTCTAAATATGAAACAATTGAAAGCGACGTCCACAGGAGAAAACATCCAAGAACCTATAACCTGCCACCTCACCTCATTAACCGAGCATATGTTCCCGATGACGCCGACGCGTTTCACATATGCAGTAACGATAGCTCCACGTCGTTACATCTCCCAGAAATAAGGCAAAATACAGAACTCTGACAAGAACACAGACATTCTGCTGTTATCATTACTATTTTCAAAGAAATGTGCTGCTTAGCAACCGGCGGCTCACAAATCATTCGAATCTACCTCCTGAGTGCCGAAGATATCATTACCAAACCAACGTGATTCATTTGCTTGTCTCAGGGCCATGGTTTATGTACAATATCTTCCTTCCAGCTATCACCTTATAAAGAGGAAACAATTTAAATCCAAACAAATAGTTGATAATTACCTCTTCAGAGCGTGGAAAGCCGAGATTAATCAAAACATGCTAAAAAGGTGTCTCTACGGTTTACTTATAGCACTTTTTTTATTATTTGCTTTACGGGGGAAGGCAAAATGAGGCAAGCCTGTCAGTTCCTTCATCAAAACACAGAGGCATGCACTGCATACGACGTGCTTACTATCGTAATATAGATGTGTTTATTTTCATATCGACAGCCACATATCTGGGCTATCTATCCATATTAAGTAGATACTACCATGTTTACCTTAAAATAAGACCTCCCCCGAAAATAAGCCGTAGCTAAATAGGATGCCTTTTGTGTATGGGGAGGTGTGTAGCCTCTTACCGCACCTCCCTTGTGGCTGCGTCCCCCTCCGTTCCCTGTAACTGCTCCAGCATCCTATTCAAGATGTTCGGCACCCTTTGACCCTCACACGCTGTACGCTGGTTTGGCTCCGTGATCGTGCCCCCCTCTAATTATAATCAGTGTGCACAGGGGCACATCAGCACGCATTCACATTGATTATGACAAGAGGGTAGCATGGTAACAGAGCCAACCCAGCGTACAGAGTGTGAGGGTCAAAGGGCACTGCACAGTGTTCTCCCCAGGCTCTTTTAGCCGGGTGCTCCACCCGGCTAGTTTTGGTGAGCACCCGGCTGTCATCGGCTCACCTCCTCCTATGCTATAAGCAGAGCTGCTCACAGAAGCACCAGCCCTGCATTCTCTCATCTCGCCCCACCCGGCTAATTTTTCCTACCACCCGGCTACTTTTTCCTGCCACCCGGCTGGAAAAAATTTCTGGGGAGAACACTGTAGGATGCTGGAGCAGTTACAGGGAGCAGTCCCACAAGGGAAGTACGGTAAGAGACCACACTCCCCCATACACTAACATAGCGTCTACCCCTCCCCTGAGAGTAAAGCACACCCCCTCTCGAAAGTAAGCTCTAGCACATAATTTTCCCCCAGTAGAACATAAGGCAATGGTCTAAATTCACTAAGATCATGCTGGTGATAAAAAAAGAGAAAACTTACCACCAGACATCGATCTTGCCATATTAAAGTGGTCTAACACCCAGCATTTCAACTTTGCTTTAAAAGATTGCTTACAGCTTATAAACTATTATGCCAGATTTTTTTTTTTTTGCAGAAATTCACTGAATGGATTAAACATGACATTTTAGTGCTGCATTTAGCTAGAAATCCTCCTCGTGCTTGCTTGTTTAGTTACAAATGTATCTATCTACAATGTAACAAACACTGCTTTGAGATCTATTTGTATTCCAAATAAAGATACATTTGTAACTAAAGATAAGAACGGATGCGGATTCCTAGTTAAATCCAACACTAAAATGTCATGTTTAACCCATTCAGTGAATTTCTGCTTAAAAAAAAATCTGGCATAATAGTTTGTAAGCTGTAAGCAATCTTTTAAAGCAAAGTTGTAATGCAGGGTGTTAAACCGCTTTAAGGTGCAGAGATAAGTTTTCACAGTGAGAGAGTTATCTTATCACTTCAACCCTTAAAGCCGGATTGTCACCATAAAAAAAATGTCAAAAGCAACTGGCCTGAGTGCTAATCCTGCTTTTAAAACTTTCAAATCTTTTTCTGCTGTTATGGTGTGGAGTTATCACATACCTTAGGTGCACTGGCCCTTTAAGTGCCATTGCCAAACAGTTGCATGCTGGGGTTCTTTTTATCTATGATATATTCCTCCTCTTCCCTTTAGTTCCCCCTCCTTCTAATGACATAAGACAGTACACTTCCCAGTATAGACCTCAGTGAGAGTGTCTGAAGACTCTGGGAGGAGGGTAACGAAAACACAATTTGCAAGAGGAGAAAAAAAGTGAGTGAGGAAATGATGTCAGGAGATCAAAGGTAACATAGATGGAAACTGCCTAGAATAAGATTATTTGCTTTTCCTTTATAAAATTCACAAGAATCATAATGTGGACAGTGCAATACATCTGTTATGTAAGTAGAACTAGTATTTATCTACTTAAATATGTGTTTTTTATTTCCAGATTAGCATGGGTGTCACTTGTTCTTTAATTAAGTTAACTCCTTTGTAATTATTTTCACATGCAGTTAATTAACAGCTTGTCTTTAAAGAGACTCTGTAACAATTTTTTGAGCCTTATTTCTTTAGTCCTATAAGTTCCTATTACTGTTCTAATGTGGTCTGTTTTACTGCAGCCTTTCCTACTTGCACTGTCTCTGTAATAAATCTTATCTCCTTTCCTCTGTCGTGTCTGTCGGGTTGAGGCTGGAATGTGTGGAATGTGCAGCACTGCTTGTCATTGGCAGAAGCTTTACACACCCCCTCCAAGCTCTGCATCAGTCACACAGTAAGCTGTTCTCAGCCTATGATACTCTGGTTAGAAGCCAGTCTATTGTTTGTAAACACCGCCTAAAACTGTTAATTACAAACCAGGATTACAGCAGTGAGTGGCAGAAACAGCACAGAGGGGCACAGGAGAACATAAGGAATAGAATGGTATGCTTTTTATTGTAAGAATTTTAGAGTACAGATTATCTTTAACTTTAGAATTCTGTAGTTATTTTAAGGATTGAAACATTAACTTTAGAGATCTCTCCTTAACTTAAAGATAGAAGTGTTAAGTTTAGGTTTGCCTGAGGTAAATTGTTTAGTGAATACTGCAATGCCTTATCACATTGGTGATAACACAAGAAACAGCACAGAAACGTTATTAAAGACAGGAGATAAACTTAGTGAATTGAGGCCAATATAGAAACTCTGGTGGAGATGTCCTCGATGACATATCACCAGGAATTGTTATAGGTGAGGAGTGTAATGAGAGGGCCAAAACGAGTGAATCGTGTTGTCTATAGTGCATGAATAATCATACATTTTCCACTAATAATGGCTTGTTCTTCTGAGAATGTAAGCCATTACACTTCTCACCTATAACAATTCCTAATGATAGATCATCAAGGACACCTCCTCCAGTGTTTCTAGTATAGTCCATACCCCCAAAAGGGGTTCATAGTCATAGGCCTCAATTCACTAAGCTTATCTCCTGTCTTTAATAACGTTTCTAGAGTTGTTACCATGGTGATAAGGCATGTAGTATTTAGGAAACATTTTACCTCAGGCAAACCTAAAGTTAACTCTTCTGTCTTTAAGTTAACTCTCCAATCCTTAAAATAACTCCAGAGTTAAAGACAGGCTGTTTATTAAGTGCATGTGAAAATAACTACAGAGGAGGTAAATTAACTACAGAGGAGGTAACTTAAGGAATGAAGAGATAAGATAACTCTCTCACTGTGTGGAGGTGAGTTTTCTCTTGCCTTATTATCTCCAGCATGATCTTAGTGAATTGAGGCCAATGTCACTTAAATGTCCTCAGAACTTATTCAAGAGAGCAACCGACCAGCATCTGCGCCGACAGACCTGGGATACCGAGGGGGGAAGGTTATATTCCCACTGGATTTGATGGTGGTTGCAAGTTTTGCAATCCACCCTTGTGAGTATTTTACTTGCACATATGCTCTTACATACATATCTTCTTGTCCAATGATACTGCACCATTGGGCTCCTGTTCTCTCTCCTTCCACAGATACCCCAGAGATTAAGGGTAACCATCAAGGATCGATACTCTTTATAATAGATAAATGCCCAACCTTCTAAAGTATGTCAGGTACACATTAATCGTTTATTTGGCTAGCGGTATCTACTGCTACTCATGTGGATGTAGTTGCTAGATGCATTAGGCCATCAGTGCAAGCACAAGTGCATTTTGGGTAGCCTAACATCCATAAATGTGTTAGGCTACCCCTGCACCTAACACTAACCTTTCTACCTCTATTTCTAACACTATCCTTCATTCTTCTACTTACCAATAAAACTTGGTTCGTACTGTGTGTGACCTGACGGTGCATGTGGGCTGGCTGTAAGAGGGCATCAGTAACCAGGAAGTACGACGCCCTCCGATCAGTGTGTGGCAGCTCAATCTGATACCAAGTGTTTCCCCGATCTAGCAGCAATGCAGAAAGCGCTGGCAGGGGAAAAGTGGATATCCCAAAGTTTTTGTGGAAGGGCAGAGTGGAGCCCTGTGCTATGACGGACTTGTCTCTATGTGTTCTCCCTGCGATGCAGACGTACCTGAAATGTATGCGGATTGAAGAAGGGCTAGTGAGTGGAGCTCTGTGTTATAACAACCCCGAGCAGCTTGTGAGTGGAGCTCAGTGCTGTGAATGCAACAAGAGGATCTGTTGCATAAGGGAAATGGAGAAAAGAAGACTTTCCCTGCAGTTGCAGTGTAGTGTAATGTAGATGGGGGGAGGAGGATGCAGCAGCCAGGGATTAGTGTAGTGTAGTGTGTAGTAAAGTGTAATGCAGCTGGGGGGGGGGGGGGGGGCAGGGGTTAGTGTAGCTGGGCAGTGTAGGTTAGATAGAGTTGCTTAAGAGTAACTGTTAGGCATGAAAAACAAAATCCATTCTCCATTTCTTTCTGTTGATCATATAAAAGGAATGCTAAAAAGGCAATGCATAACTTTAAAGTCAATCTTACTTTTTATTGCAGAGATTAATCCTCATGTCCCCAGCTCCTTAGTACACAGCCAGTAATCGGCCGCAAAAGAGAAGTTGCAGTGCAGGCTGGGGCAAGGGGAGTTTCTGCACAGACACAGCTAGTTCAACCTGATTGGCTGCAGCCTGTGTCACTCTCACTCCTTTTCCTCTCATTGGCTACCTCCCATGACTGTCCGTGTCTACCCCCACCCCACTGATTCATGTGGGCAGTGGCTGCCACCACTACATCACATCGCATCCATGGGGACCTCGTCCCTGCTACCATTTTCTTAGGGATTCCCTGCATTTACAATCAACGCTCGCTATTGCTGTAGGGAGGAGTAAGGAGTAAGGGAGAAAATGACCTCACCATTGGCTTCAGCTGGAGGGAGTAAAGATGGCCCCTGTCAGCGAACAGAATTCTCTCCATTTACCTTTTTTTTATTTTATACAGTTCACTGAAATCAACACTTGGACAGTGCAATACACATGTTATGTAAGTAGAGATAGTATTTATCTACTTATATACAGGATCTTCTCAAAAAATTTGCATATTGTGGTAAAGTTCATTATTTTCTGTAATGTACTGATAAACATTAGACTTTCATATATTTTAGATTCAAATACACACAACTGAAGTAGTTCAAGCATTTTATTGTTTTAATATTGATGATTTTGGCATACAGCTTATGAAAACCCAAATTTCCTATCTCAAAAAATTAGCATATTTCATCCGACCAATAAAAGAAAAGTGTTTTTAAAACAAAAAAAGGTCACCCTTCAAATAATTATGTTCAGTTATGCACTCAATACTTAGTCGGGAATCCTTTTGCAGAAATGACTGCTTCAATGTGGCGTGGCATGGAGGCAATCAGCCTGTGGCACTGCTCAGGTGTTATGGAGGCCCAGAATGCTTCGATAGCGGCCTTAAGCTCATCCAGAGTGTTGGTTCTTGCGTCTCTCAACTTTCTCGTCACAATATCGCACAGATTCTCTATGGGGTTCAGGTCAGGAGAGTTGGCAGGCCAATTGAGCACAGTAATACCATGGTCAGTAAACCATTTACCAGTGGTTTTGGCACTGAGAGCAGGTGCCAGGTCGTGCTGAAAAATGAAATCATCTCCATAAAGCTTTTCAGCAGATGGAAGCATGAACCCACTTTTGAACCAGAAACAGTGGCAGAAGCGCCTGACCTGGGCTACAGAGAAGCAGCACTGGACTGTTGCTCAGTGGTCCAAAGTACTTTTTTTGGATGAAAGCAACTTTTACATGTCATTCGGAAATCAAGGTGCCAGAGTCTGGGGGAAGACTGGGGAGAGGGAAATGCCAAAATGCCTGAAGTCCAGTGTCAAGTACCCACAGTCAGTGATGGTCTGGGGTGCCATGTCAGCTGCTGGTGTTGGTCCACTGTGTTTTATCAAGGGCAGGGTCAATGCAGCTAGCTATCAGGAGATTTTGGAGCACTTCATGCTTCCATCTGCTGAAAAGCTTTATGGAGATGAAGATTTCATTTTTCAGCACGACCTGGCACCTGCTCAAAGTGACGAAACCACTGGTAAATGGTTTACTGGTATTACTGTGCTCAATTGGCAGGCCAACTCTCCTGACCTGAACCCCATAGAGAATCTGTGGGATATTGTGAAGAGAAAGTTGAGAGATGCAAGACCCAACACTCTGGATGAGCTTAAGGCCGCTATCGAAGCATCCTGGGCCTCCATAACACCTGAGCAGTGCCACAGGCTGTTTGCCTCCATGCCACGCCGCATTGAAGCAGTCATTTCTGCAAAAGGATTCCCGACCAAGTATTGAGTGCATAACTGAACATAATTATTTGAAGGTTGACTTTTTTTTGTTTTATAAACACTTTTCTTTTCTTGGTTGGATGAAATATGCTAATTTTTTGAGATAGGAAATTTGGGTTTTCATGAGCTGTATGCCAAAATCATCAATATTAAAAGAATAAAAGGCTTGAGCTACTTCAGTTGTGTGTATTTGAATCTAAAATATATGAAAGTCTAATGTTTATCAGTACATTACAGAAAATAATGAACTTTACCACAATATGCTAATTTTTTGAGAAGATCCTGTATGTTGTTTTTTTATCTGGCATAGTATGACTGACAGCTCCTCTTTAGAGACAGCTTGGGAGGGGGTTCTACAAGACTCAGACACACCAGGTTTAGTTTATTTTTTCCTCCTGAATTATTGCCCTCTAAACCTAGGTGTGGCTTATAGTAGAGTGGAGCATCTTATAGTCTTAAAAATGGAGTAATCATTGATTAGTCTAAGATGTGCAAAGAGAGCAGCAAGTCTTTCTGTTGTGGCCAGCTAATTACTTATGCAGGATGAGGGGAACTGGGGGAAACCATGCACAGCAGAGTACCGTTAACATGTATGCAAAGAAGTGAAATTTGAAGGTCCTGGGAGGTTTAGAAAAAACATGGCTGTCTGTAGATTGAAGTGGAAAGATAACTTTAATATCAATAGATGACAAAATGACTTGTGTATAGCTGATAAATATTACAGCATATTTTTTCGTTCTCCAAAAATAGATTTGCTCTTTAACTTTGTTCCATATTTTCGGTCGAGCTTTAGTTCATCTCTCCTGCTGGTTTGCAATCATGGCTTGAAAGTGTGTCCGATTTTATCTAAGGTTACACAGTGTTTACTGGCTAGTGGTTTCTGCGGTGAAAACTAAACAGCCATGCTGATGGCCAGAGGTGTTGAACATCAACAAATTCACGCTGCTGTCTATCTTGCGATGTGTCCTCCCAGGATTGCTTTGCCGGTGAAGCAATTTTGCCTTTGTTTCTTGTTTTTAAAGTTCAGCTCCGGGCGCAAATATTTTCTGAGTCCTTTGGATGAGCTCCTTGATTACCTGATGTCAAATAATTCTCCCTCTAGAAGCCACTTCACCCACCATTTCCTGCGTCACAGACATTCAAAGGTCATCTTCTGGGACAGCTCTGTCTATACCCTGCTCTATTGCGGTCTAAATAGTATCATGATGCCCACTCAAGCAGCAAAAGCAGCACTTTCCTCGGATCTTACTGTTAACTCTTAACTCTTATACCTACAGGGACGGGTTTTCATTAAGGCTTGGTAGGCTTGTGCCTACAGGTGCCTGGTGATGGAAAAGCAGCTCACTCTGCTCCCCATGTGCCTCCCTCCTTCCCTATGCAGAGTCTAGAACAGAGTAACTGAGAGGTTTCTCACTCGGGTCTTGGCATAAAACTAAGAAACACGCCCTTCAGCTAGAGGCACCTCTAACTACCTAATACTTGGGGGCAACTCTAATTTCTTAATACTGAAGGTAACTCTCACTACCTAATAATAAGGGGCACCTTTTTGCTACCTAAGTCAGACAGGGGAAGTGAGGGAGAGATGATAGCTGGGTCAGCCAGCACACTTCCAGTGCGGTTCAGCGGGGTTAGTAGGTTCGTGGAGAGTAAAGTCTAGGGTGCAGAACATCTGTGCCTATAGGCTCCTGTGATGTAAATCCAGGTCTGCATAACTACCTGGGTCAGTGGAGGACACTATCTTCCAGCACTGGTATGTTCATTTACTCATTCACCATTATGTGATTTTGCTACAGTGCCTCACTATGGAATAAATTCTATTTGCAGTGCTGACCTCTCCTCCTCCTCCTCTCTTTTTTATGTGTGATAACTACCTGGGTGTTGTAGATGGACTTGGTATACTATGCAGCTCATCAGTGCATGGGCTATGTGGTCATGTCCGTGTTGCCTGTTGTGGTTTTGTTTGGGGACATACAGCAGCAAGATGTGTACCCCACATGCTGCCCAATACCCTTTAATTCAATACGGACTAGGGAGTCAACCAGGAACCCAGATCCATCAGGGCAAAATCCAACAGCTCAATTGCTTTATTGCATTACACACAGCACCACATCCATTGACAGCATGACATTTCGGTCAAAGGACCTTTCTCATATGCTCATCCACCACTTGTGCATATACCATTAATAAGGTAATGTGGTATCACACAATTAAAACACCCCTATAGAGGGCGGCAGCAAACTTTAAAGAAGACACAGACAATAGTCAAACATTAAGAGAAGGATGCATTACAAAAACATTCATCACACAATAACCAGACTCCTGACACTATTATTTTGAAAAAAAAATAGTTTCACCCTGTGAATAAAATATTTTATATACATACATATTCTTTGTACTTTTGCTATAACTCTTATAATACTAGCAAAGGCATAACTATAATCCATGGAGTCCCTCAGCAAAATCTTTATGGGCCTCTCCCAATGTTACACCCTTTCCCTTGCCAGCCACTTGTGACCCTCATAGCCTTGGGGGCCATCATGCAAGGGTCAAACAACAAGTGTGGACCATCAGGGGCATAACTACAAATAACGGGCCAACAAAACTATAATGGGGTCCCCCCCTTGTTCACATCTTTTCCCTTGCCTTCCCTTTGTGACCCTCACACCCTGCATGGGTCATACAACAAGTGTGGCCATCATAAATAATCTTCACACACATAAGTATAGCCACAAAAACATCGGATGAGAAGGATGGACCCATTTTACAGGGGGTAGTAAAGTAGTAGATAGGGCCCACTCAGAGCTCTGCCTCCAACCCCCCCCCCCCCCCCTCCCATGCATTTGCAGTGGCCTGCAGTCACGCCGTTTGTAATCCTCACACCCATATCAAGGATAGCCACAAAAACGTCTGATCTGAAGGAAAGCCCCCCCCACCCCACCCCACCCCCCACAGTCCTTGCTGCTTTCCCTGTGGTTACACCTCTAGTAATGTAATTTTTTACGTTATGATACAATTACTCATGGCAACTAATAAACATATCTCTTCTTTCTATTTGCTTGTTATTTTTTTCCCCTCTCAAAAGGCAAATACTTAAGAGGTTTTGAACACCGGTTTAAATTAAGATAACATTTTTAGAAGCCCCCCTTTTAGTAAAAAGAAATATATTCGCAGTGAGATTTCTAATGTGTCCTGGATGATCAATCCTAACAGTGCATTAAACTCAAGTTTTATCTATATTTACTCCAGCAAATGCATTTATTTTACTTCCTAAATGGCAAAGAAAATGGCTATCTTGGTATAATTATGTTTCCATTTAGCAGGCTCCATCTAATTTTATACAACGCTGTAAATTTCCAATTTTTACACCAGTTTGTCCGGCGAAAACTGCTGTGGTAATTGATGTCTTATTCTAATGGGGAAAAGTTCAAAATAAGAATGAATTGGAGTCTGCCTCGAATACGTTAACCCATTAACTCTGGCAGAGTGTGAAAATTCTCAGTTACACTGATCGAGACGGCTCGTGTTGGGAAAGTGTTCTATTTGTAAAGGGAAATTTTTTGAGTGGTCATCTTAAAGATGACCATCCACAGGCCCGGATTTACATCACAGGAGCCTATAAACACAGATGTCCCACCACCCTAGACTTTACCCTCCATGAACCTACAAACACCCACCGAACCGCACTGCAAGTGTGCTGGCTAGCCTGTCCCTTCTTCCTTGGTTCCCTTGCCCATCACAGGTAGCTAAAGGTGCCCCTTAGTATTAGGTAGCCAGAGCTATCCTCAGTATTAAGTAGCTAGAGGTACCCCCAAGTACTAGGTAGCAAGGAGTGCCCATGACTGAATGGCAATCTGGTCGGTGGAATGCAGAGACCCGGGTGAGTAATCTCTCATTTACACTCCGCTAGGGACACTGCATAGAGAAGGAGGGAGGGAGGTACTCTGGGAGGGGAGTCAGCCGCCTTTCCATCATCAGGCACCTGTAACAACGTGCCTACAGTGCCTTATGGAAAATCTGGCCCTGACCAAATATTAGATGATGTATGGGCAGATAAAATCTAATCCGAGAGAGATCTGTTGCCTGCCCATATACTGCAGACCAATTCCTGACTGATTTCAGCATGAAATATCTTGGGAATCGGCCTTGTGATGCCTCCTCTGCCACGCCATCTCCCCAATGTAAAATGTGCCCCCCCCACCGTGCCATATACTTTACTTGTCTATGTTCCCTTCTGGATCCTGCTCCGTTTGCAATCTGCACATGTGCGTCCCATGTGGTGGCCAGCGTATACATGGGAGCATGTGTGACATCACACACGCGCCCATGTTACGCTGGCAACCACTTGGGGTGCATTTATGCTGATTGTGGATGGAGCCCAGGGCAAGCGGTGGGCACGGACAGGTAAAGTATACTGCACCGGTCATTAAGGGGGGGCATTTTACATTGGAGGGGCAGCACCGGAGGTTCTGTCGCGTTCATTGCTCATCTCGATATCGCACGCTGTTACATTGATTGCAAATACAGTCAATTGTTACCAGGGATGCTCATTCTGATTCCGCTGAAATTATATTTCCACATATATGATTTCCAATCGGAACTCGGAAATCATAAAACGGAAACCGGATTTCAGACAAAAAAAACATTACCCCAACTCAGGAATTTTAGCCCCATCACAGAATTCGGAAACATTTTACAAATCAGAGAACGCAGAGTCAACACAGAAGTATATGGCCAGTCAGACAATGTAAAAAATGACCAAAAAAAGACTCCTTGGAAATTGGAAATCAGAAAACAGGGATAGAAAGTCCACCAAATCGGTAAACAGCTTTCGCGGCATTTGGAATTTTTGTGAAACCGGAAATCATCATTTCTGACCATCCCTACTTGGGGCAGGGCCGGGCCAAGGCAGAGGCAAGAGAGGCACTAGCCTCAGGGCGCAGTGTAGGAGCGTGCACAGCTCACTTAGCTATCATTCCCCTATCGTGTTTGAAGAAGCGAGAAATAAGAAAAGGGGATATCTTGTTTCGGCTCTGTAGTAGGCAGTACTTACTTTGGTAACTTTTTTTACAATACAGGGCCACTCTAAGAATGACCATAAAAAAGGGTTCTATAGCACAGAAAGGAATGAAGTTAAGAAAAAATAATAATAATGTGGATGCACAGAACTAACTACTTTAATTACTACAATGCTTATCTTAGAATCATCAGTTTCCATTGATATGTGTCCTGACTGTGCTTTCAGAAACTGACCTCAAATGGCCATTAACCGGTGTCTCTTCTACATGACGCATCACGCTGCTGCAGCCGGGGCAGTCTATAAATTATGAGATGCCAGACAGAGGAAAAGTTGAAATCCTGAGCGGAAGCCCAACACGAACTTAGCCTATGACAAAACACAATAAAACTAACCATACTGCCAAAAAGCTGTCACTGTGTGTTGCCACCATTTATCCACAAATTGGCATCCGAACATTTGGGAAGTCCCTGCTGCTCCATTTCTGAAACCAATTCCCACACCTCACCCATTTAATCATGCTGAGCCTGAGACAGAGTGATTAGTAAGGGCTCTGACGTTAGACATTTTTGGTAAACGGGGCATTTTAGATAATGTTGTAAAACTTGCTGAGAAATATCACACACTTCAAAAGCAGCTCTGAAAGGAATCAGTGTTAAGGAAAAATTAGGCCACCAGGGAGACAATAAAGAACTCCAGGTAACGAGCTTACAGCGAATTTGAGAATCACGGCATCCTTATAGCGAAAAGCATTTCCTCCAACAACATTACAGACTGTGAGGACCCTAAACTGCCTCTGTTACGATTCTACCTGCCTCCCAAACCCGCAACGGTCCTGGTACTTCCTGCAGCATGGTCTGGTGGTCAAGGGTGGTCTGGTGAGGGCACGCTCTGGTGGTCGAAGAGGGCAGACGCACATCACCCTGCGTCCATCCTACACACTCAGGCAGCAGTGACAGGCCAATCAGCTGTCTATGATACAGGAAGTCAGGAGGATTTCCTGATTGGTGGCTGCTGTGTCTAGCTGTTTCCTATTGGTTAGTGGTCTTATTTAAGTTCTGTCTGTGCATCTTACTACTGCCCGTGATAGTGTTAGCTGGAGTTAGTAGCTAGGTGTGATTATTGTTATTGAACTTTTACTTGCAACATTTTTCTTGAACATTTTGCTCACTCTTTGGATTGCTGCCTGGATCGACTTCTGCATGAACCTGACTATTCTCTGATTGCCGCCTGGACTGACCCTTCCTGTACCCGATTATTCTCTCACCTGCTCCCTGGTAACTTTGCATTAATCACTGCTGTCTGTTACAGCCTAGGTGGTTCTGGTGGTATCTCTGCCTTCACCTTTTCAGTCTTTATACATTACGCATATCAAGGCCTGGGTGTAATCAGGTGCTGGGATGACGTACTCTGTCATCTCTCAGCTGACTGGGGACGTGCCACACAAGGTTAAGACTGCAGAGGAGATTGGGGCATAAGGACTGATATGAAGGCAGAGAATCCACCAGGCCTCACAACCTCTCATTCCTGTACATTCATTTGGTGATGCCTTTGGAACAGCAAGATTGACAAGGTCTACGTCCAGCTTACATCTGGCAGAATAATGGTGCCAATCGATGACGAACAATCATTCTATCAATCATTTGTTGTTCTGAATTTTGTAACTATTCTTTTTTTATGATTGCATTGTTTATCATTTTCCCGGCCATTTCTGATTGTTTGTAACTGTTGGATTGGGCGGTCATTTGTTTGGGAAATTGAATCTTTAACGGGCACCTTTAAGTCTATTTTTTACACCTATTGGCATTCTCAAAATTATAAATGAGTGAAAATGCCTTTTTGTTTTTTGTTGGGTTTAGGCTAAAAGTAAAATGAGTGGCTGGCAGGTTGGTCTCATTATCTTGCCTGGTTCTAATTGATGAAGTGTCAGACTGGAGAACTGTTTCTGTAGGCTGTAGGGATGGTTGGAAATTCCGATTTCCAATTCTGCAGAATTTATGAGATCTGCCAATGCTGCTTACTGACTCCCCAGATTTCCAATTCCGATTTCTGAGGAGTCTTTTTTTTTTATGTCATTTTCTGCATTCTCTGATTGGCCAAATACTTACAAGTTGATTCTGCAAGTTGTGCTCCTTACTGAATATAACTTAAAATACACTGCCTCTAGGTATACATATTTACATTACCCCATATCTTGCTTCCTCAGCCTTTGTCTCTTGGAATTGTATATGTATTTTGTTTTTATTTATCATGCCCACCATTTGTCACTGTGATCACTGTATTAAGTACCAATGTCTATATTTTTTGCATGCCATTGTCTGTATTATTATGTACCCCTTGTTTGTGTCTTGCTCTGTAGAGCAGCAGAGGCACAGTATGGCAATGCCTAAAGAGTAGCACAGCCCTGATCATCTTACCAACAAGCCCTTTTTGGTTTTCTTTGGGTGGTCCACGCTCAGCAATGGAGGACAGGGTGGGAAGCCTCTATACTAGATCCAGGGGCCTCCCTATTCCTAGGTAAGCATGTTTTTTTTGACCTGAGGTTTACCTTGGGTACAGTGTACGTGACAGTAGGGCGAGGTGCACAACTGTACTGAAGAAGATGTTCCACTAAGGTAAGGTAGTGGTCCTCAAAGCTCCATAGTTTGTGGACCCTGCACCATATTTTTGTATAGTCATAGAATGGAACCCTCTATAAGATCCAGGGGCTTCCCTCTTCTTAGGTAAGCATGTCTTTTTTTGACCCGAGGTTCGCCTCAGGTACAGTTTAAAGCAGAACTGAAGATCTTCAAAAAAAAACAAAGGGTTTCACTTACCTGGGGCTTCCCCAAGCCCCCAGCAGCCATCCTGTCCCGCGACGGTCTTCCACGATCCTCCATTCCCCCGCCGCCAGCTAGTTTCATTACTGTTGATTTGTAAGTCGACGGCAACTGTGCCTGTGCACCCTGGGCTACGCATAGCTTTCTTCACGTCCCCACCTGCTATAGCATCCTGCGCTATTAGCACACCTTGGTTGGATCAGTGAGGCAGAGGCAGCGTCACAAGGCGGATTCCGGATCAATTCCAGCATGAAATTGGTCGGGAATCAGCTTGCAGTGTATGGGCAGCTGACAGCTGACTGTCTAATCAGATTCAATTAGAGAGATGTGTCTCTTGGTCAAAACTGCCCATCATAACTATATGTATGGCTACCTTAAGAGTAGCCACAGACACCCCCCCCCCCCACACACACACACACACACACACTCTCACACTCTCATCCAAGAGCATTTGCACCTGATGAGCCTTTGATCTGATGATGCATCATTCACAGAGCACAGCCTGACCCATTTATGGGCCAAGTTAAGTCTTAACTGTTCTGCATTATACTATTGGGCCAGACAACTGATGGACGCAAGTGACCTGCTATAGCTTAGTGCCACTTTCAGTGTTAGCCGGTTCTAGATTTCAACTATCTTAGAAAATAAACCTTTTTCTTTCTTTTTTTTTTACTTTCAAGCTTCTTTATTGAAAGATAAACAGTGATGAGATTAACATACATGTGCTACCCCTAACGAGGATGTTATTACAAATGAGGTAAATCTATACAAACTGAAGTGACCATGTATGATAAAGGTGAACAACAGATTATATGGATACAGGGATTAGGTCTAAAATGTAACAAGAACTTGTGGTATCAGGATAAAACTATTGGGTGACAGTCACGGTTGGTAGATAATGTAGTGAGAAAAAAGGCTAATTGTTTCTAGATACTTGTATGTGTGGTGTCTCTTCATCGCCGTGACTCTTGGAATTTCTCTGAGTTAGGGATGAGGATTCAGGACCTGTTCAATGAGGTGGCCATCAAACAAACCTTTAAAACATCTAGTTTACACAGGCAGATGCTAGATGTGGAATCTTATCTGGTGGTCTACCAACAATATAGTGGAAACAAAACTGAGCTTAATGATCAGCTGCACAGTTTAAGCCCCATCATCAGATGCACCTGGCAGCCGCGCAAGCAGGCGTCATAAATACACGCTGAGTGCCCCTTTCCCTCACGTGCCAAATGATGTACTTCTAATGCCTTCTGTAACGTGCTGAAGTGAGGTTTGCTTCATTAAAGAGGGAGATTTTTCATGCGTTGGTAACGTGGAAAATTTCACCTGTTCATTATTAATGCCTGAAATGTTTCCCCAGCGATGTTAATATCTAATTCATGAAGCCTATTCAGCGTGTGAAGAAGCAAAAAAAAAACGAAGGTGTCAATATACGACTTTAGTGTTTCCATGAAGTTAAAGCTGATGAGTATCTGTTTTGCAGAGGTTCCAGTGCTGCTACGGTTGCATGTTAACTCTGAAGTGGTTTTTAGGTTTTTTTGTAGACCACTTCGGACAATTCTGGTGGTCCTTGTGTCTTTCACAACCTACAGTTAATGGATTTCGAGATTCGCTACTACCAAAAACCCCAAACCTACATAGTATACTCTTCCATACCTTGTACTTGTGAACCCAGAAACAGCTGTGGGCAAGTTAAAAATCAATGACTCCATGTAATTAAAAGGTAACTCCACATTTGTAACATAGTTTAATACTTATTTTAAATACCTGTAACAGAGTTTAATACTTATTTTAAATATCTTTAAAAAAAATTCCATAAGTAACAGAAAACGGTACTCCCTTTTTTATCAGTTTTATGATTGAAACACTGTGGACTGTGTTTTAACACACAGAGAAAAAATAGACATGAAGCTGAAATGTTTGCCATTAATCTAAACAATATATAGATCCTAATGAAAAACAGAGTTTCAATCAAAGTGGAAGTCCCTTCAAGTCTACAGGTATGCCAGCAGCTCCAGCAAGTGTACTGCATATGGAGGATCAGAAGATCAGCACTGGACAGCTCTTTCATGTGTACTGCATATGGAGGATCAGAAGATCAGCACTGGACAGCTCCTGCAAGTGTACTGCATATGGAGGATCAGAAGATCATCACTGGACAGCTCCAGCAAGTGTACTGCATATGGAGGATCAGAAGATCAGCACTGGACAGCTCCTGCAAGTTTACTTCATATGGAGGATAAGAAGATCAGCACTGGACAGCTCCTGCAAGTGTACTGCTTATGGAGAATCAGAAGATCAGCACTGGACAGCTCCTGCAAGTGTACTGCATATGGAGGATCAGAAGATCAGCACTGGACAGCTCCTGCAAGTTTACTGCATATGGAGGATAAGAAGATCAGCACTGGACAGCTCCTGCAAGTGTACTGCATATGGAGAATCAGAAGATCAGCACTGGACAGCTCTTTCAAGTGTACAATACAGTATATGTTGGATGAATCGGCAGTGGACAGCTCCTGCAAGTGTAGCAGAGCTAGAACCATTATGTTCTGCATCAGTGCACATTACAACACTTAGATTATGCCAATGATATAGATTAATTAAGTAGAGAATGGTCACATTACTTTAGTAAACTTTACACAATCCACAAATGTATTTAAAAGCCTCTTACAGGTCAACTTGTTTTTATAAATCTGTATGCTGTTCTTACTCTGTTAGTGCAACATAATTCTGGTGTGGTCAGGTCTAAATCTTATTGCGATCCTTAATGTTTTATAAGACACTAGTCGACCCAAGCCCATTTGAAAACGGGCTCAAGGTGTTTTTCTGGCGGTGGCCGCCACCGCCGCCAGTGCATGTGCACGCCACGCACGTAACCGCCGCGCACCGAGCGTGCACCCAACGCGCCCCTGCACCCGACGCACGCCCGCACCCGCCCACCTTGCCCACCCGCACCCGCCCACCTTGCCCACCCAGCTCCCTGGTCCCAGCTGTCCGTTACTGCGTCCATGCGCAGTAACAAAAATCCTGGGACACAAGGACAGAACTGTTGGATGCAGCAACATTTAGGCTTTATAGTATAGGATTGCCACCGTTGTGCACAATATACAGTACAAATGCACTTTCCTTTACCATCTGGCCCTACTGGATACACAGCCTCTGAGTGCAGTAGGTTAGAAGAACAATATTCCTGAGGGTGACTACATAACTCCCTTCAGAGAAGAGCACTAAGCTCCCTGTGACCATCAGAGGATCTTCCACATGGTTGGAGTGGAGTGCAGGACTATTGCAGAGCTAAATTGAGGACAGTCTCCTCTTTAGCACATTAGGCGTGGGTCACATGTTGATGGGGGGGGGGTAGGCATTTGGCTGCACCACTTTTTCTCAAATATTTGCTATTACCCTTATGCTGGAGGTTTACAGATAGGACATCAATGAGCTTTGACAAAACCTGTGCCTAGATTTTTAAGTTGTAGTTTCAGCGGAAGGTCAACTTTAATTCAATTATAAAGGCCATGTGCCGTGTATAATTATCAGTTATTACCACATCACATATCAGAGAGAATTTCCACCAGACTGTACTACAAGAGTTTCAACTACAATGAAAGGTTATTTGCGGGTTTAAAGAGGAGAAAAAAACGACTTGAAAGTCAGCTCCACACAGCTCATTATCACATAAAGGTAATATAACATCCGTCCAGCCTGCTTTAATGCCTCACAAGGAACATGAAAGCAGGCCTTTTGATGTGAAACAAAGGCTTACCTCCACCAATTTGTTGGCATGCTCGCGGAACACTTGGGCATACTCCTTTACCTCCTTCTCATTACCGCTCTTTGCTGCCTCGATGAGAACCAGCAGGGGAACATTTGTTTCTAGAAAGGAGTCTGAGATATGGTCCATTACTGCTTTCCGGAGCTGGAAAACAAGAGAGGAAAACGTAAGAACTAAATTCTGTTTGTGGCAAAAGAACAGTATGCAAATCGACAAATTTAAAGCATAACTCCAGAATCCCAGATTTACAAAAATAATATTCCATACATCAACCCTGACTTAAAGTGAACCCGAGGTAAAAATAAACTGATGAGATAAATAATTATATGTATCCTCCTACTCCTAAAAATGTATTTTATTTATTTATTTGTTTATTTATTCATTTCCCTCACGTGCCAAATGATGTATTGTTGTATTTTACATTTTAACATTTATAAAGTAGATTGAATGTTTTACTGTCTGTATTCAATGGCAGCCTATTAAGTGTCCCAGAGTTAAAATAAATGAACTATTGACCTTTTTTATCTCAACGTTGCTCTCAGAAGTTGTATTCTGCCAGATAAACTTTTATGGCTGTAGATTGCTTATCAGTGATGTTTACTATATTCCCGACAAGGCAGAAGCTGCCACTATTATGCCTAGAAATTAACTCTTTTAGGCAGCAAAATAAAACAAGTAAATAGCCTGCTGATTAATGCTTTGTACTGTACACACACATGTTTATCTCATCATGTCGCCATGAGTACACTTTAAAGAACATCGTCAGACAGGGTGTTCAAATGTTACACTTTTGTGTGAAGTTAAGTTTGTACACCCAAAAAACTTGGCATTTTTATCACATAACCAGAAGCACTGAATTCAGTGAGCACGTTTTAAGGCTTTGTGGGTGTGGCAGGTGAATGAATGTGGCAGGCATCCAGTGTTGAGCTTGTATTCCACATTATTATTATTTGTATCAAATTTCACAATGATGATGCAAAATTATAATTCAATGTAGTACATTTCATTAAAATTTGCTCTTTTGGGGATAAGTCATTTTTTTTTAAGACCTGGGCCCATATGCAATTCACTTTTTCTCTTGGGTTTTCTCCTAGGAGATAATTTTCATCTTCTCTTTAACCTTTTTTTAGTTCCTGGACGTAGTTTCTACGTCCAGGAACCATGCATGCACGCGCGCTCCCGACCCGCGGTTCGTTAGCCAGGCAATCAGTGAATCGGGCTATGGTGCCCGTTCACTGATTCTTCTCCCCCACTGAAAAAGCGTCAGCTTCTCTCGGAAGCTGCGCCTTTTCTGGCTGTTCCCTCCCCCATGCGTCTCTCTAAGCGTATGTTACGCTTAGAGTGATGTCATGTAAACAAACTCATGGCCGCCATCTTGTGGCCAAAAAGTAAAACTACATCTGAAAGTAAAAAAAAAAATAAAACTAAACACACATTTACATTATAAAACTATGGTTTACATCCCACCCTCCCAAAAATACCCAAATAAAATGTTTACTATTAAAAAAAAACATTACAATAAAAAAAAACATGTAAATATTTGCCTAAGGTTCTAAACCTTTTAAATATCAATGTAAAGATGGAATATTTCTATATTTTTTTATTTTAAACTTGTAAATAGTGATAGATGCAAAACGGAAAAAATGCACCTTTATTTCCAAATAAAATATTGTCGCCATACATTGTGATAAGGACATAATTTTAACGGTGTAATAACCGGGACATATGGGCAAATACAATACGTGAGTTTTAATTATGGAGGCATGTATTATTTTAAAACTATAATGGCTGAAAACTGAGAAATAATGAATTTTTCCGTTTTTTCGTATTCTTCCTGTTAAAATGCATTTACAGTAAAGTGGCTCTTAGCAAAATGTACCCCCCAAAGAAAGCCTAATTGGTGGCGGAAAAAACAAGATATAGATCAGTTCATTGTGATAAGTAGTGATAAAGTTATAGACTAATCAATGGGAGGTGAACATTGCTCAAGTGAAAACAACGGAACGCGAATGGGTTAAATAACTTTTCAGGCTCTTACAACTATAAAAAGTACCTAAAGGTTAGTGAAAAAGTACTATTAACCTTATTTTCCAGTATTTTCTTGCTTGCTGGTGGTTTAAAAGGCATGTAAAAATATCACCTAGGAGAAAACTCAGGAGAAAAAGTGAATTGCATTAGGGCCCTTTTATAGCTCAGGGTTTAGAGACCCACACAGTCTGGCTCCGAATTCTGGCTATAACAGCTTGCATGGGTGACAAGAGGTTGTGGAGGGGGGGAGGGGCATGCCGTCCGTTTTCTTAAAATGTATTTACAGAACTCAGTATTCAGTATATATTAAAGGTCACTTCTAACCACTTATGCCGCAAATATGCATCTTCCACATCCATAAAAGTGATCGCTCATGCCCCCTATGCCCAAGAGAACACCCCCGTTGCAGACGATCATGTGCTTTTCCACGTGTGTGCATGCAAGGGACCGAGTGTACCCGATCAGTGCTCCTATCATCCACAATGAGGACCAACAACAAACAACAGTGATCATTATAAAATGATTTATATCATATAAAATGAAAACAACTTCTCTCAGTTGTTCGTCAAGTCAATCCAACAGTTGGATTGTCTTGAGCTGCAGCTAATCAGTTGTTGGTCGCCTCTTATCAGTGATAACGCCTTGAAAAAAGTTGTCCAACTTCTTCAAGTTGTTTCATAATTGTGCATTTAAAAGGCTCAGACACACGCTTAACAAAAGTCTTTTAAATGCACAACTATCAAACAATTTATAGAAGTTGGAAAACTTTTGTCAAGGTGTTATCACTGATAAGAGGCGACCAACAACTGTTAAGATTCAACTTCAATCAAACTGTTGGATTGACTTGACGAACAACTGAGAGAAGTTGTGTCCAACATGGCAATGTGTACAGAAGTCTGCTATGACTTTTCAATGACTTCCATTACGAACTAGAACATATTAGCCGTTCACCAGTTGAGTAACAACAGGTACATTTGTAGTTGTTTGTCAGGTTGTACATCAAGTCGTTCTGTGTGTATAAAAGTTGTTTGCACGCCCAGACGTATCTTTCCAACTTTTTTAATCGTGTTTTTTTGTAAAGTTGTTTAAAGTAAAAGACTTTTGTTGAGCGTGTGTATGTGGCTTAAGTTTTTTAAGAGGAATGTTTTCATGTATTTGTCATGTAAATCTAGGAGAGGAAAGATGTTACAATGGGCAAATGCTGATTAAATAATTTCTTCTGTAAATAAATATTGTAAAAAATAAGCAATTGTTTTCATTACATTATATTTAGTAAAATTCCTTTTATAGCACCGTGGGGGACTTCTCCAATCGTTGGAAGCACACTGACTTGCGAAGACTGGCAGCTCTGTACTGCACACGCCAGAGTGCGGTAGAAAGGGCGCTCAACCGTGCATGGAAGAGAGCAGTCCGAACGTGGAAGAGAGCAGTCCATGACCAAACGAGCATGGGCTGCCAATGGAGATGCCTGCAGGGAAACAAGGACACCGGGAGGAGAACATAAAGGCTTTATAGGACCCAAAGACTCCCTCTCCCCCTCTCCTTAGGTGAGTATCTGTTGTTTTTTGTGGGGGTTGTTTGTTGGTTTGTTGTTTTTTTTTTTTAATTCACTTCAGTCTCCCTTTAAAGCCATCATCATGACATTCAAGGAAAGCTGGAAATTTAAATCTACAACCACAAACGTCATTTGATCTAATAGAAGCTTGTAGAATAGGAGCATGCATTAAATACCCATTCTAAGAAATAACAAAGCGTTTACTGAGAAATCTTGAAAAATGACAGTGATAAAGCCGAAGAATGACCTTCCAGTCTTGAAGGTGACCTTAAGCAAATGCAGCTGACAAAACAGGCCCAGGCAGCCTCTACCGATCTACAATGAGAATCTCGCTGGGATGTGCAGCACAAAGACAGCTGGGAGACTCGGCCTGCCTCGCACTGACTTCGAGACTGGTTCTATGCCTGCCATTGATAAGTGGTTTCCATGGCAACTGGAATGCATTCAGAATCAGCCCTGCCTGGAATGCATGGGAGTCATTTGAAGACTCATGATCAAGTAAGAATATTGCGGTTTTACGCCTTTCACAGAGATTAGGTGGGCCAGAGGGCCAGATTAGATGGACGTGGCAATCAAATACCAACAAACTGCTAGACAGCCTGCTGGATTACTGGAAAGGATAATAGGGAAAATTTCAGCAGGAATCTCAGGCCAGTTAAATAAAACAACCCATTTTTCAGTAGTGAGTTTATAAAGTATATGTGGAAAAGTAACTTACGTTCTATATATTTTTTATTCTGCAGAGCTAAATGTGACTATGAAGCATTCTCTTATACCATCTGCAGTGGCTGACTCCTATTACCAGGATGAATATATTTCAATGTAACTTCATCCCAATCAGTAGCTGATATCCCCTTTCCAATGAGAAATATTTACCTTTTCTCAAATAGATCAAGAAGAGGGACTGTATTGGCTGATATTGTGGTGAAACCCCTCCCACAGTGTGATGTCATGACCATGGTCCTGGCAGTTTGCTCTTTGTTAACCTCATTGCATTGTGGGTAATAATGACTTTTTCCTAAGGCCAAGCAAGAAATATTTCCCTCGGTGCATAGAACTCTCAGTAAGGGCTCAAACCCACTAGCAGCCATTTCTAAGCGCTAGTGATTTGAAAAAGCTCTTGCTAATGCAATGCTGTGTTTTTTTTTTTTTCTAAAATCAAATCGCTCAAGTGGATTCACACCCATAGCATTACATTAGCAAGAGCTTTTCAAATCACAACTGCTTAACCTGCTGGGCAGGCTGGACGAGCTCAGCTCATCCAGTACCGCCGGAGCCTGCCGCTCAGGCCCTGCTGGGCCGATTTGGCTCAAATAAAAAGCAGCACACGCAGCCGGCACTTTGCCAGCTGCGTGTGCTGCCTGATCGCCGCCGCTCTGCGGCTATCCGCCGCGAGCAGCGGCGAAAGAGGGTCCCCCCAGCCGCCTGAGCCCAGCGTAGCCGGAACAAAAAGTTCCGGCCAGCGCTAAGGGCTGGATCGGAGGCGGCTGACGTCAGGACGTCGGCTGACGTCGATGACGTCACTCCGCTCGTCGCTATGGCAACGATGTAAGCAAAACAAGGAAGGCTGCTCATTGCGGCCTTCCTTGTTTATTCTGGGCGCCGGAGGCGATCGGAAGAACGCCTCCGGAGCGCCCTCTAGTGGGCTTTCATGCAGCCAACTTTCAGTTGGCTGCATGAAATAGTTTTTTTTTAATTAAAAAAAAACCCTCCCGCAGCCTCCCTGGCGATCTTAATAGAACGCCAGGCAGGTTAATAACAGCCAACTGCTTAATAACAGCCTGCTAGTGGGTTCCAGGCCTTACGAGCATTCCATACAGATCATCTAGCAGAACTAAATCGGCCACAACAGTGATACATTTCAGAATGTAAATCAGGGAGAGGAAAGATTTTACAATGTGCAAACACTGACTAAACACTCTATAAATTAATATTGTAAACAACAAGCAATTGCAATCATCAAGTTATTTAAACAGATCCTCTTTAGTTTGCAACTGAAGCAGGTATTTTGGTCATAGTTCACGATGCAGAAATTGGGTGCCCTGCCATAGGCGTCAATTTTGAATTCTGAAATTACTGGATACAGACATTACATTGGGTGCTGGAGGTAGCAGTGGAGTTTGGCTGGAGTAGCTGACTTTGTAGTGGTGTGGATATCGGGCAATATCAGTGGTGGAGAGGCAGGGACAGTGGCAATAGTGGTGGTGGAGAGGTGGGGACAGTGGCAATAGTGGTGGTGGAGAGGCGGGGACAGTGGCAATAGTGGTGGTGGAGAGGCGGGGACAGTGGCAATAGTGGTGGTGGAGAGGCGGGGACAGTGGCAATAGTGGTGGTGGAGAGGTGGGGACAGTGGCAATAGTGGTGGTGGAGAGGCAGGGACAGTGGCAATAGTGGTGGTGGAGAGGCGGGGACAGTGGCAATAGTGGTGGTGGAGAGGCGGGGACAGTGGCAATAGTGGTGGTGGAGAGGTGGGGACAGTGGCAATAGTGGTGGTGGAGTGGCGGGGACAGTGGCAATAGTGGTGGTGGAGAGGTGGGGACAGTGGCAATAGTGGTGGTGGAGAGGTGGGGACAGTGGCAATAGTGGTGGTGGAGAGGTGGGGACAGTGGCAATAGTGGTGGTGGAGAGGCGGGGACAGTGACAATAGTGGTGGTGGAGAGGCAAGGACAGTGACAATAGTGGTGGTGGAGAGCAGTGGTGCTCAGCAGAGCTCGAATATTCGAGCTCTTTTCCAGCTATTCGAGCTCGGTATTCGAGCTCCGAATAGCTGTAGCTATTTGAATGGGCTATTCGCGTACACTCGAATAGCCCATTCACTATTCGAGCTATTCGAGCAAACGGCGCTATTCGAGCTCGGTACCGAGCTCGAATAGCGTCATAGCCCAGATTGATGTCCTTAGAGCCAATCAGAGGGCTCCCAGGCCCTCTGACGGCAGCCAATCACAGAGGGGGACCCTGGCCAGCCCCTACCCTATAAATAGCGGCCGCCATGTTACGTTTCTCCGTCCTTGCCTGAGACTTGCATAGAGAGAGTTGCTCCTTTGTGCTTTGGCTTAGCAAGAGCTTTATTGTGGTCATTTACCTAGCGTTTTTGCTCACATACACCTCCTATACACACCTATATTGTTGTTAGTTAGTTAGACATTGTATTTTAGTTAGTAGCTTTTGTGTTACATAGAGACAGGCCAGCTGCTGCAGGCTTACAGCTTTAGGCCTCAGGGCCTGCCTGTGTGGGCAGCTGTCCTCCTGTCCTCTGTTTATTTCTCTCTATTCAATACCAGTATTTCTGCTGTCCTTTACTACTGATTGTATTAGTATTGTAGTTATATACTGTAACTGTACTAGGACACTCACTGTCACTGTTCATAGGCTACTAGCTGCTCCTGCGTGTGTGCACTCACTGTCTGTGTACACACTACACACACTCTATTTCCAAGTTCTGATAACTGATTGATGATTGTAATTGAATATTGTAATTAGTTAGTTGTACTCACTGTTACTACTTACTGTACTAGGAGTCTAGGACACTCAGTCACTGTTCATAGGCTACTAGCTCCTGCGTGTGTGCACTCACTGTCTGTGTACACACTACACACACTCTATTTCCTTCTGATAACTGATTGATTATTGTAATTAGTTAGTTGTACTTACTGTTACTACTTACTGTACTAGGAGTCTAGGACACTCGGTCACTGTTCATAGGCTACTAGCTCCTGCGTGTGTGCACTCACTGTCTGTGTACACACACTACACACACTCTATTTCCTTCTGATAACTGATTGCTTATTGTAATTAGTTAGTTGTACTTACTGTTACTACTTACTGTACTAGGAGTCTAGGACACTCAGTCACTGTTCATAGGCTACTAGCTCCTGCGTGTGTGCACTCACTGTCTGTGTACACACTACACACACTCTATTTCCTTCTGATAACTGATTGATTATTGTAATTAGTTAGTTGTACTTACTGACTGTTACTACTTACTTACTTACTGTACTAGGGACACTCACTCAGTCACTGTTCATAGGCTAGCTCCTGCGCGTGTTTGCGCGTGCGTGCACTCACTGTCTGTAGTGTACACACACTAAATTTACTTGTGATTACTACTGATTATTGTAACTGCTAGTTGTACTTCCTGACTGTTACTACTTACTTACTGTACTAGGGACACTCACTCAGTCACCTCACCCACCAACCCACTCCATTAAAGTACCCCACTTTTCACCCGCCCTTTTAAAAAACTTTTGTCTATACGCCCAAAACATCGAAGATGTCTGGAAGTGGCAGCCAGCGCGGTTTGGGCAAGGGGAAGGGCAGCAAGGGAATCAGGAGGAGAGGGAGCAGCATTGTGGCAAGCCGCGGGCGCGGGCGCGCCACCATGCACAGGTCCGCAGCAGCAGCGTCAGTGGCTAACATTCCTCCCATAGCCACTGGCCGTGGACGCCTTGGGCGCCGCCCAGCAGGAGCATCTGCAACTCACGCTGCAGAGACACAGCAGCAGCAGCGTGTAGCACCTGCTCCGATTTTCCTCCAGCCGGGTCGGAAACGTCCCATTGAGGAAAAGCATGCAGACACTGTGGTGCAACTCATGACGGAGGATGAGCAGCCCGCCATCAGCTCTGCATCTGAGGCCTCCACCCTCACCACCACCACCACCACCCCTGTTCGCAGCAGCCGCCCAGCAGGGTCTGGGGAGGAGGCCAGTTCACCGTCACTCGCCGACCTGTCATTCAGCAGTCTTTTGACCCCAGGCATCATGAGTAAATTGTCTGCTGTTGTTGGCGATCTTGAGGAGGAGATGCTGATGGGCACTTTGGGGGATGAGGGATTGGACAGCAAGACTGTGGCGACAGTCAAGCAGCCCATCCATGCATCAGGAGAGGAGTTTGGGGGGTCCTCATCCCAGCAGGACATGTTTCAGGAGGGGGAGGATGTTGATGACCCGGTGACAGACAGAGACTGGGTGCCACCACCTCCAGGGGATGTCATCCTCAGCAGCTCTGAGGAGGAGGAGGATGCTCTTGTGGGCCTTGCAAGGAGGCGCATCATTGCAAGCATTGGCAGCAGCAGTAGGCAGGTCCCACAGCCTGCTGGTGTCTCAGGCTCAGCAGCAGCAGCAGCAGCATCTGCCAGTACCACCACCAGCCGCACCCAAGCCCCCCAAGCCCCCCCCCCCAACCACCACAGGGAGACAGGCAGCAGCGCTTCCATGCCGTAGGGGGATGTTTCTGTCACCAATCTGGCGCTTTTTCACCATGCCCACAGTGTACAGCAAGTACGCCACTTGCAACCACTGTCAGCGGAAGTTGAGCAGAGGTGCAGACCCCTTAAAGTTCTGCACCAGCTCGCTCATCAACCACCTTGCTGCGAAACATTTCCACCAGCATCAGGAGTTCCAGAGGCTGAAGGCATCTGGTGCTGGCAGTGGCACCACACCCATCACTGCACAGCCTTCAGCAGCAGCAGCAACAGCAGCCACCCGCCCTCCTGCTCCTCCAGCAGCACCAGCAGGAGTGCGGAAATGCACTGCTCCTCCTACCTCTGCAACTCCTGCCGCCGACACTGAGGCCTGTTCTGGCAGCCAGTCCTCAGTGGCCTCCTCCGCTGTGTCTGCTGATTCCCGTGCCAGCAAAAGGCCACGCCAGAGCCTTTTGAGCGAGTCCTTCCAGGGGGTGGTTAGGGCTCTGCCTCCCAGCAGCCGTCGCGTGCGGCAGCTGAACGGCTTGCTGGCACGGGCCATGTGCTCCCAACTCCTGCCGTACACGCTCGTGCAGGAGGGGAGCGACATTCGTGCGCTGCTTGCTTGCGCAGCCCCAGACTGGCAGCTCCCCAGCAGACACTTTTTCTCCCGCAAGGCCATTCCTGCACTGCACCGCTTTGTGATGGCCAATGTGGAGCGAGGGCTGGAGCACGCGGTTGGTGAAAGGGTCCACGTCACCATGGACTCCTGGAGCAGCCGCTTCGGGACAGGCCGCTACCTGTCCTTCACTGTCCACTGGGTCAGCTTGGTGGAAGGGGGTGAGGATGGGAGAGCAGCAGCGGGCACAGCAGCAGCAGCAACACAGTGGGTGGTGCCACCCCGCAGGGTCAGGGGAACTGCAGCAGGTTCCTCCGATCCTCTGCCATCCTCCGGCACACCTGGCCAAACCCCCCGCCTCAGCAGCAGCGTGAAGGCCCGCCACTGCCAAGCGCTGCTGCACTTGGTCAGCCTTGGGAAGACCAAGCTGACGGCAACCCATGTGTTGGCCAAACTCCAGGAGCAGGAGAGGATTTGGCTGACCCCCAGAGGCCTCAGAGTCGGAGAGGTGGTGGCCGACAATGGGGCCAATCTGGTTGCCGCAATAGACAGGGGAAACCTGACCCACATCCCCTGTCTTGCCCACGTGCTGAACCTGGTGGTGCAGAAGTTCTTGCGCACCTACCAGGGGATGGGCGAACTGCTGGAAACGGCAAGGAACGTTGTGCGTCACTTCCAGCGCTCGGCTGCAGCCTGTGCGAGCCTGGAAGACGTGCAAAAGGAGCTGGATCTGCCACGCCATCGGCTGATCCTTGACGTTCCGAGTCGCTGGAACTCCACCCTGGCGATGTTGGAGCGTCTGGTTGAACAGAAGCACGCTGTCAACCAGTACCTTGCCCTGGCCACTGTTTCCGCCGCTCAGAGAAGGGACAAGACCAGCAACATCCCGTCCATCGTCCCCGATGATGACTGGAGGCACATGCAGCAGGTGTGCTTAGTGCTGGCTCCCTTTCTGCAGGCCACTAACATGGTAAGCAGGGACCATGCTATGGTCTGCGAGTGGGTGCCCCTGGTTTGTCTGCTGAACAGGGCCCTCGATGCTTTGCTGGAACAGGGAGCGGCAGCCTTGGACCAGCAGGAGCGGCAAGCAGCTGCACAGTCCACCTCTGAGGGGGAGGAGGAGGAGGACTTGGTGGAGGTCCCTGACCTTGCTGCTGATGAGGGGGAGCAGCACAGTGCAGCTGAGTTGGTGCGGGGGTGGAGAGAGGATGAGGCTGACGAGGCAGAGGAGGAGGATGAGGACAGCAGCACTGCCGTCGATGTGCCAGCAGACGTGGCCCGCCTCTTCCCAATGGCAGCGCACATGCTGACGTGCCTGCGCAGAGACCCCAGGGTGATCCAGATGAAGCAGAGGGAGGACATCTGGATCAGCATGATGTTGGACCCACGCCTCAAGGGGAAGTTGAGCCAGTTCCTGCCGCCTGCAGGAGGAGACCCAGCGCAACAAATAAGGAGCTTGCAGCAGGCCCTTGTTGAGCGCTTGGAGGAAGCCTTCCCCCAGCCTTCCACCCCCACTGTCCAGCAGCCAGCACAGAGGCAGCAGCAGGTGCCTGCATCCAGCAGCAAGCGCCCCACAGACCTGCTGTCTCTCAGCCACGAGCTCTACAGGACTGTAGAGGCTCCGGCAGCAGTGACTAGAGAGGAGGTGCATGCAGCAGCATCCTCCACCGGTCACAGCCAGCGCCTGACCCGCATGGTGGCTGACTACATGGGGTCCTACAGCGGGCTTGACAGCGATGCCCCTGTTGATCCCATGGAGTATTGGGTCAAGCGCCTGGAGATCTGGAGCGAGCTGGCGCAGTACGCCCTGGAAGTGCTGTCCTGCCCCCCTTCCAGCGTGCTGTCCGAGCGCTGCTTCAGTGCAGCTGGTGGTGTGGTCACCGAGAAACGCTCACGTCTGTCTCACAAGTCTGTGGACAGACTGACGTTTCTCAAGATGAACCAGGCGTGGGTGGAAGGCGAGTTCCTGGCCCCTGTTGTCGGCGAGAGGGGGACATGAACTGGCTAAGAACCATCGTTAATGTGCCTTACCACCCTTTATCACCTCCTGGCTCCTGCTCACTAAGCCAGCCTGGTTCACTTTGACTATTACGTCGCCTGCAGCCACACATTTTACACCTACAGTGGGCTGCTGTGTACTGCCCTTCTGCTGTCTGTCTGTGTTTCCCACTGCCAGGGTACACAGATTTACCTTCTGCTGCCACTCTGCCACCAGCTATTACGTCAAACAATAGCTATATATCTGTGTAATTTGTTTTACAAACAAAACCAAAAAACCATAAAAAAAAAAAAGGTTTAATTTTTCTGAGGTGCCCGGGTTGAAAACTGTGTTGTCCCAGTTGTGTATTGGACACAATGTGGGCTCCACGACCGCTGTCTGGGACCTCCTGTTGTGTTCATTTACGGCCTGGTATCACCGCTAGGTACCAGGGCTATTATGTCACGCTGCCTGCCTGCTGCCACACTCACACTACTCCTCCATTCCTCCTGCTGATGCTGCTGTCTGTCTGTGTTTCCCACTGCCAGGGTACACAGATTTACCTTCTGCTGCCACTCTGCCACCAGCTATTACGTCAAACAATAGCTATATATCTGTGTAATTTGTTTTACAAACAAAACCAAAAAACCATAAAAAAAAAAAAAAAAGGTTTAATTTTTCTGAGGTGCCCGGGTTGAAAACTGTGTTGTCCCAGTTGTGTATTGGACACAATGTGGGCTGCACGACCGCTGTCTGGGACCTCCTGTTGTGTTCATTTACGGCCTGGTATCACCGCTAGGTACCAGGGCTATTATGTCACGCTGCCTGCCTGCTGCCACACTCACACTACTCCTCCATTCCTCCTGCTGATGCTGCTGTCTGTCTGTGTTTCCCACTGCCAGGGTACACAGAATTAGCTTCTGCTGCCACTCTGCCACCAGCTATTACGTCAAACAATAGCTGCTCACATTACTGCTCCATTCCTCCTGCTGCTGCTGCTGCTGTCTGTCTGTCTGTCTGTGTTTCCCAACGCCAGGGTACACAGATTTACCTTCTGCTGCCACTCTGCCACCAGCTATTACGTCAAAAAATAGCTATATCTGTCTGTGTAATTGGTTGTAAAACCAAAACTACAAAACCATAAAAAAAAAAAAGGTTTAATTTTTCTGAGGTGCCCGGGTTGAAAACTGTGTTGTCCCAGTTGTGTATTGGACACAATGTGGGCTACACGACCGCTGTCTGGGACCTCCTGCTTGCTGTGTTTATTTACAGCCCTGGTATCACCGCTAGGTACCAGGGCTATTATGTCACGCTGCCTGCCTGCTGCCACACTCACACTACTCCTCCATTCCTCCTGCTGATGCTGCTGTCTGTCTGTGTTTCCCACTGCCAGGGTACACAGAATTAGCTTCTGCTGCCACTCTGCCACCAGCTATTACGTCAAACAATAGCTGCTCACATTACTCCTCCATTCCTCCTGCTGCTGCTGCTGCTGTCTGTCTGTCTGTGTTTCCCAATGCCAGGGTACACAGATTTACCTTCTGCTGCCACTCTGCCACCAGCTATTACGTCAAATAATAGCTATATCTGTGTAATTGGTTGTAAAACCAAAACCAAAAAACCATTAAAAAAAAAAAGGTTTAATTTTTCTGAGGTGCCCGGGTTGAAAACTGTGTTGTCCCAGTTGTGTATTGGACACAATGTGGGCTGCACGACCGCTGTCTGGGACCTCCTGCCTGCTGTGTTTATTTACAGCCCTGGTATCACCGCTAGGTACCAGGGCTATTATGTCACGCTGCCTGCCTCATTGACTGCCTGCTGCCACACACTCATCCTCCTCCTGCTGCTGCTGAATTTACCTCCTGCTGTCTGTGTGTTTCCACTGCCAGGGAGCACATACAATGGCGCTTCCAACATGCGTGCGCCACCAGCTATTTGTTACGCTCAAAAATAGCTGCATTTCTTTAAAAAAAAATTTTGAAAAGAGAAATAAGTGAAGAAGAAGACGATATAGAAGAAGATGAAGAAGATGAAGAAGAAGAAGATGAAGAAGAAGAAGAAGAAGATGAAGAAGAAGAAGAAGGAGAAGAAGATGAAGATGAAGAAGAAGAAGATGAAGAAGAAGAAGATGAAGAAGATGAAGAAGATGAAGAAGATGAAGAAGAAGAAGATGAAGAAGAAGAAGATGAAGAAGAAGAAGAAGATGAAGATGATGAAGAAGAAGAAGATGAAGAAGAAGATGAAGATGATGAAGAAGAAGAAGATGAAGAAGATGAAGAAGATGAAGATGAAGAAGATGAAGAAGATGAAGAAGAAGAAGAAGATGATGAAGAAGAAGAAGATGAAGAAGAAGATGAAGAAGATGAAGAAGAAGAAGAAGAAGATGAAGAAGATGAAGAAGATGAAGAAAAAGAAGATGAAGAAGAAGAAGATGAAGAAGATGAAGAAGATGATGAAGAAGAAGAAGATGAAGAAGATGAAGAAGAAGAAGAAGATGAAGAAGATGATGAAGAAGAAGAAGATGAAGAAGATGAAGATGAAGAAGATGAAGAAGAAGAAGATGAAGAAGATGAAGAAGAAGATGAAGAAGATGAAGAAGAAGATGAAGAAGATGAAGAAAAAGAAGATGAAGAAGAAGAAGATGATGATGAAGAAGATGAAGAAGAAGAAGAAGAAGACAATATAAAAGAAGAAGAAGATATAGAAGAAGATATAGAAGAAGAAGATATAGAAGAAGAAGATATAGAAGAAGAAGAAGAAGAAGAAGAAGAAGATATAGAAGATAAAGAAGAAGAAGAAGAAGTATATACAGTACTGAACAAATTTCTGGACACAACTTCTCTTTTCAACTTTTTTTTTTTAAAGGAACATCCCCACATAATCACTTGCTGTTGTTACTTGGAAAAAAAGAGGTTTCTTGCATCATTCACCCTCAAAACAAGTGTTGGAAGCTATTTAAGGCCATTTCGAATAGTCAGCTCGAATAATGAGCTCGAATACCGACTCGAATAGTGAGTTCGAATTCCGAGGTCGAATCGAATAGTAAAAATTATTCGACTCGAATATTCGACTGATCTCGAATAATTTACTATTCGAATTCGACCTAACTCGAATTTTGAAAAGGGGTATTTGAGCACCACTGGTGGAGAGGCAGGGACAGTGACAATAGTGGTGGTGGAGAGGCAGGAACAGCGACAATAGTGGTGGTGGAGAGGCGGGGACATTGGAAATAGAGGCATTTGATAGCAGTGGCGTTAGTGTTAAGCATAGTTAAGCAGTAGATAAGTGTTAGGAATAGTTAAGGGTTAGATTAGTGTGTTAGGTGTAGCTAAAGGGAAAGTTAGTGTTAGGCATGGATGAGAAGGTTAGTGTGAAGGTAGGATAAAATAGGTCGATAGTAGAATATCATTAAAGGACATCCGAGGTAAAAATAAACTGCTGAGAAAAACAATTGCATCTATCTTCCTTCTCCTAGAAATTACTTTTTTTAGATATACCATAGTTTTATTTCATATTTAAATCAAGTTGTTCTGTTTCATTGTCTTCTGCTCAATGAAATGTTCATTGAAGTATGCTAGAGCTCAAATCTATGAACTATTGACCATTTATATCTCTTTCCTTCTCTCAGAAGCCATTTACTGACAGGAAAGTATTTTATGGCTGTAATTACTTATCAGGGAGGGTTATGCTATAGCCTGACCCTGCCCGACCCGGACAGAAACTGTAACTTTTATACCTGATGTTTAACTCTTTCAGGCAGAGGAAGAAAAAAAGGAACACCGCATAGTTATTTGTGTGCTCAGCGCTGTACATACACATGTCTATCTCATCATGTCACATCACCTTGGTTGTCCTTTAACATTTTCTATAATCTACTATTGGTAATGTGTGATTGTAGAACATCGGTAACATTACCAATATTTTACTATCAGCAATATATTGCGCCCAAATAAAAATGCAGCACTTTTAAATGTATGCCCATTAGAGATGCCTTAATGGATTGCTAGTATTTTCCTATCTGTATATCCTGAACAGAACAGTTTACTGTTTACTGACCATGAATATGACTTTCTATTAGTCCTGTTATGTCACATATACTCTTTCATCCTGACTGTATAATACCTCTTCCTAGCACTCCAGTGTTCAAGTAGCACTACATGCTCTCCACATCTCTAGTCTATTTCTAAGTGCTCTATATCTAGTGTTATACAGTATACTTCTTGTGTACTGTTGTTTATTATTAATATTAATGGACCAGCATCACGAAAAATTGTAAAATACATGTAAACACATACACATTAAAAGTATGCTTCTTCTAGAGTGAAATGAGTTATACATTACTCTTCTCCTATGTAACTGTCACTTAGTTAGTCAGCAGTGTGAGTCAGCAGTTAGTAGAAATCTGACAGAACTGACAGGTTTTTGACTAGACCACCTCTTCATGGGGGATTCTAAGCATGTAATGTACTCTTTACAGAAGCATGGATGTACTGTATGTGCGTATGTAAAGAAGCAGACTAGACTTGTCCATCAGGGAATCTGCAAACTCAGAAGTGCTCCCCCCCCCCCCCCAGCAGCACAGCAAGCCAGCCATGCAAACACACAATCAGTGCACATGGTTGCAGAACATGTACCTGTTTTTACAGAGATGGAGCCCTTAAAGCGGACCAGACTTCTTGCACAGGAGACAAGGAAAACACAGAGGAAGCCACCCTGTGTTCATCTTGTGTGTGTTTTTAGAGAACTGCCTGTCCAATTCTCCCTTCTCCGCAAGTAATGAGCTAGTGTCATTTGAGCTGTCAGCTGTCTGCCAACTCTGCCAAATTATGAGCTGGTATGAAAACACAGGAGGTTAACCGTTTCTGTGCTCCCTAGATACCAGGAAGTAACCACTCTGCGTAATCTTTGTAGGAGTTCTCTAAGCTGTAACAAGGAAATATTTGTCTTTAAGGCTTGGTTCTCATTGGTCTCATTGGTCAGTTGTAAACTCACGTGTTATAAGGACTGTGAACTGCAATGGAGACTGGTCATAGACTTTATTGCAAAGCATATATGCAGCGATCTTGAAAAATGCGATCAGTTACTATGAATAGGTCCATAGAATTGTATGGGCAGTGAGTTGACAATGAAATGCAGAATTTTTCTGCAATGCAACTGACCCCTGTGAACGGGGCCTAAAGGTTATTATGCTGTTTGTGTATATTTTAGAGCACAGGGGAAGTTCTGAGTTCAGGTCCACCTTAGCCTAACTCTACATGTAGAATATTACTTTCCTTTCACTTGTTGCTCTGTTTTTCTTTGTTGTGGTTCCCACATACATTTTTATATTTAGGTAGTAATATTAGGAAAAAGAAAGTCCACTAGCTGCAGGTGCAGCAGTAGGGATGCAATGTTGCTGCTGTAGCTCTTTTCTGCTTCAGTTTCAGCCCAATAGCACAGAATACTTTGTCATTTCAGAGCTTAAATTATAGCTTCCAAAAATAATGCTTATGGGATGTTCGTTTTACTACTGTGGTAACTGAAGGACTTAAAGGGAACCAGAGATGAACGTTTCACACAAAATAAACATATCAGTTGATAGCGTGTAAAGAATAAATGCTCTACCTGATAATTTCGCCACTCTGGTGTGCCTTTTTTAGTGTTTTTTATCCATTATTGCTCCAGGAAAAATCAAATATGGCCGCCGGCTCATATCCCTTCTCCTTCCGGGTTATATGAGTTGTTCTGGATGTGCTGTCTTGGCTATATGAGACTATGCTGCTATCTAGGCTAAATGCAGCCTTTCATCTATGTGCTTTCATTTTGGTATGATCTGCCTGTAGGAAGTGTCACTGATAATAACTGCAGTTTCATTCCTATGAGAATTTAGTGCACACAGAGCACACAGGGATCATATTACAGCCACAGAGCTTCTCTCTCAGGAGCAGCAGCCCCTCCCAGTCATAACAGCTCTCAGTATGCAAAGCAGAAGATCTAAGCCAGGAGGGGGAAAGCTTGGGCTTGAAAGAACTCCACAGAAGAGTGACTCAGCTATAATGATTCCAGGTCAAACCTCGACTGAATAGTCGGTGGATTCTTATCACAGTTGCTAATAGACTAATTAAGCAGATAACAATGAAACTAAAAGCAGGGTAGGTGTTTACTGTCATGTTCCCACTGATAAATGTAATAAAATACATGAGGGTGCTTCATCTCTGGTTCTCTTTAATAGCTTTACTGCTCTGTTTATATTCTTGCTGTACTCATTTAGCCATATATGCCACATGAGGTCTAATGAACTCACTCATAAAATGACTTGCTTCTGAGGAACTACTGAAAACTTCTCCCAACGGCTAAAGTGGACATGTCACTTCAACTCCAGGCAAGATGCAAAGAGATTCCTGAACAGGACAGGTTCTGGACTTGTTGCTGCCTGAAGCAGATGTGCTCCCATCCCCAGGAGAATATACTGTATAGAGTATATGCTATGTCCAGAAGCCGAAGCCTGGCCATTTCCGGTTCAGGCCAGCCAAAATGCGACGTGGCAGTGTTACTGCAGCCAATGTGAGAAACAAATGGAATCAATTGGCTCCGGCTCCTCTCCTTGCTCCTTCAATGGCTCTGGCTCCTCCCCTTTCCCTCCCTATAACCTCTGGCAGATGGTCCAGTATCCCTATCCACCCTCTATCTTCCCTCACACACCCCAGTTGTTTATCACTGCAGGGAAGCACTTGGAGGAGCGGGCAGCGGAAATGCTGCAGACATTGCTTTCGCCAGCACCAGCTCTGCAGTGCCCATGTATAGGAACAAAATAGGTGCCATGGATTTTGTGGTACTTCCCTGCAGTTATGAAGGGTAACTCGCTGTGGGGGGAAGCGGGCGAGGGGGAAGATACAGGGTGGGTAGGGATACTGGATCATCTGCAAGTGGTGAGATGAGGGTGGCGGGGGGAAGGAGCCGGAACCGCTGGGCTTCATTAATTTCTCACATTGGCCGCAGTAGCACAACCAATTCGCATTTTGACCAGCCAGAAACCGAAGTGGCCAGACTAAGTATTTACCTAAAATGAAATGCCTGGCAGCCATACCTGACAGAGAGCAGAGGACCGTGAAACCTGGTGGCTGCAGGGAGAACACCAGAGAGACCCAATGGGGGAATAGATATGCTCCGTCACTCCTGCTGCGCTGCTCTGTAGATCTAATGCGCAGGGGTGGGGCAGCACAAGAGGAGGAAGGAAGAAGTCCAAGCCCCTCCTCCCCTCCGGAATGCACAAGGGTGAAAGTTTTCTAAGAGGGCCTCATCAGGATTAGTTACCTCACTGCTCCTTTGGTTCCACCACTTTAGTGCTTAGTCAATTGACAGGCAATGTAGGTGCATAGAACACCTGGAAACTTGGGTGCCACCATATACTGCAATGTTAATTGTGGCTATGGTGGCTCAGTTCTGGAATGGCCATCTCAGTGAATCTGAATATAATTGAAAATCTGTGGTGTGAGTTAAAGAGAGCTGTCCATGCTCGGAAGCAATCAAACCTGAATAAACTAGAGATGTTTTGTAAAGAGGAATGGTTCAAAATACCTTCAACCAGAATTCAGACTCTCATTGGAACCTACAGGAAGCGTTTAGAGGCTGTAATTTCTGCAAAAGGAGCATCTACTAAATATTGATTTCATTTCTTTTTTGTGGTGCCCAAATTTATACACCTGCCTAATCAGATTTATACACCTGCCTAATTTTGTTTGAACAATTATTGTGCACTTTCTGTACATCCAATAAACTTCATTTCACCTCTCAAATATCAATGTGTGTGTCTCGGTCCCCAACCTGGGGTCTGCGGCCCCCTGGTGGTATCGTGGCCAGTTTTCTGGGGGGCCTTTCTCCCTCTCCCCCTCCCACAGCCACCGCTCCTGTTACCTTATGAGCGGGTGGCCGCTTCCTTATATTCCCCATAGCCGCTCTCCTTTTTGCAGCAGCTTCAACAGCATTGCGTCACATGGCTACTGCAAGGAGGAAGGAAACGGCAGCGGTTCCCATGGTAACGGTGATGCATATCGCCGCTACAGGAAGCCGCTGCCCTGCTTCCTTCCTCCTTGCAGCAGCCGTGTGATGCGCTGCTGTAATAGGAGATGCGGCTAAGAGGAGAGCGGATACGGACAAGCGGCCGCCAGCCCATAAGGTAACCGGAGCGGCCGCCGGTGGTGGGTGGGCACTACCTACCCATACTAGGGCATATTACTGGGCACTATACTAGCTCTATACTGGGCACTATACTAGCTATACTGGGCACTATACTGGCTATATACTGGGCACTATACTAGCTATATACTGGGCACTATACTGGCTATATACTGGGCACTATACTAGCTATACTGGACACTATACTAGCTATACTGGGTACTATACTGGCTATATACTGGCCACTATACTAGCTATATACTGGGCACTATACTGGCTATATACTGGGCACTATACTAGCTATACTGGGCACTATACTGGCTATATACTGGCCACTATACTAGCTATGTACTGGGCACTATACTGGCTATATACTGGGCACTATACTAGCTATACTGGGCACTATACTGACTATATACTGGGCACTATACTAGCTATATACTGGGCACTATACTAGCTATACTGGGCACTATACTAGCTATATACTGGGCAACTAAACTCCCTATACTGGGGCAACTATGCTAGCTATGCCGCCACACCCCAGCCCCGGGCCCCCCTCCCCCGGTCCCCGGGGTCACCGGAGAAAAAATTGGTCAGAAAGTGGGCCCCGGGCCGGAAAAGGTTGGGGACCCCTGTCCTATATGATATATCAACTGTCAATTTTTATCATAACAACCGATTTATAGAGGAAAATCATGACAATTAACAAGGTTGCCAAAACTTTCGCATCCCACTGTATATATATTAGAGAAAATGCAGATCCTGAAAAGTATGAATTCATAGCTCCCATAACGTCAATACACCAATAATACTTTGGTTTAAAGCTCCAATATAGGTACTTACTATTGTCTGTGTTTTGTAGCATTCTTTTATGCTATCTAGGCAGTGCACCTCATGTTTTTGAATGTTGAATAAAAAAAAAATAGCAAATTTGCCCTTGAGCAGTCAGAACTCATACATCCAGACAGAGCATTCTTGTTTGAATGAACAGCCACCATATGCACGAGCAAATGTCATTTGTTAACCCTGATTATTGTTAACCGTGTGAGAGCCAGAGCCCAGCTGTTGCAGTAATGGGCCAAAAATAAAAGTAGATTGTGTTGTCCAGGCAGATAGGTTTGGACACAATTAAAGTGAACTCGAGGTGCAAATAAACTGATGATATAAACAATTGCATTTATCTTTTTACTCCTAAAAATGACGTTTTTTAGATATCCCATGGTTTATTTTATATTTAAACATTAACAAAGTAGAATGAATGTTTTGTTGGCTCTGCTCAGTGGCAGCCTATTCAGTGTTTCTAAATGAAAATACATGAACTATTGACCTTTTTTTTTATCCGCCTGCCTTCAGTTGTATTCTGCCTGGAAAATGTTTATGGCTGTAATTTGCTTATCAGTGATGTTTACTATTTTCCCCACAAGGTACCGACAAGACAGAGGCTGTCACTTTCATGCCTAGAAATTTTAGGCAGTAAAATAAAACAAGTAAAACAGCCTGGTTATTTATGTTTTGCACTGTAAATACACATCCTTTATCTCATGTCACATGCCGCCCTCTGAGTACACTTTAACCACATAACGACCAGCTAACGCCGATAGGCGGCGTCTGGTAATTTGTGGTTTCCCATGGACCATGTCAGTTCACGGAGGGTGTCTCCGTGAACAGCCTGCAAACTTCCGATCGCGGCTCGCAGGCGAAATGTAAACATGCGGGGAAGAAATCTCCTGTGTTTACATCATACGGCACTGCTGCGCAGCAGCACCGTAAAGGAGTTCGGCGATCCCCGGCCCCTGATTGGCCAGGGATCACCGGCATCTGATAGGCTGAAGCCTATCAGAGGCGGTGCAGGACGGATCTCTGTCCTGTGCCGCCCACAGCCAGAGGGAGAGGGAGAGAAGGAGAGGGAGGGTGGAAATCGGTGCGAGGAGGGCTTTGAGGAGCCCCCCCCCGCCACACGCAGATAGCCGGCGTCGATCAAAAAGGGGGGAAGTCTGGTCGCCCTGGCTCCAATGTGATCTGTGCTGTGGGCTGGAGAGCCCACGCAGCACAGATCACCAGAAAATTGCCCGGTCCTGAAGTGGTTGAGAAGGCTGTGTATACCAGCTCCTCCAACAATTTGTAACTCTAGCAGTAAAGTAAAGGTGTTTACGCAATTTGAATCAAAAGAATAGAAGAACTTTGACAATACATTGGTCTATTGTGATGTCATGCTGCCTTTGTAAAGTAAACTTTCCTCAAAGTGCTTTGATTGGCTGCACATCTAGGCTCTTGAATGTTGGCCATTTAACATGGCTTTTTTTTTCTCAAAGCCAACTACTTGCTGATAGTAGCTCCTTTTTTTATTGCCTGATGAAGTGGGCTATGGACCTGCAAAACGTGTTGCATTCGGGAAGTGATTAATAAATAGTTGTGTTCTGAAACCGACACACTGAGTCTTCAATGAGGAAGTAAGTCCACCACTAACTCCCTTTTTAAACAGTTTTTAAGATCTTTTATTCTGCCTCTGCTTTTGTCATATCTTTAGTGTTTTGCCCACCCTGATGAAGGGGTGTTATCACCACTTCCATTTCTACAGAGAGCGACTTTTTAACCTTAGTGGTGACTGGTCATTTTCCTTACATGCGCATACAGTGGTTGCCTTGGAAGTAACCCACCTTCAAACCATTTCTGTCCACATTCAGTTCTGATAATTACTACACTGTAGAGGGCTTTCGATTTTCTTCTCTTCTTTTTTATAAATATCTAAGGGTGGCCACTAATGATCCAATCTTTTTCATCCAATCTTACCAAATCTACGTAGTAGAAGAGTAAACTGATGGAATATATTAATTGGATACTATAGGCAGTTCCCTTATATTAGATAGAAATGGTAAGATTGCATAAAAAAGATTGGATCATAAGTGGCCACCATAAGCCTTCCACACAATACAAACAGGAAGGTTCATTTTGGACAAAAAAATCTGAAGTGTGCACTTACTGTACTGTTACAACCTAATCACATGACCAAAGCAATTATATGCATCTCCTGAAAGGACAACGGAAGTGAGAAGAATATGGTGGCTGCCATATGTATTTCCTCTCAAACAATACCAGTTGCCTGGCAGCCCTGCTGGTCTATTCGGCTGTAGTAGTGTGTGAGTAATACCAGGAACAAGCATGCAGCTAATCTTGTCAGATCTGACACTATTAGAGCACCTGATCTGCTGCATGCTTGTGCAAGGTCTATGGCTGAAAGCATTAGAGGCAGAGATGTCAGCAGGACAGCCCGGCAACTGGTATTGCTTCTAAGGAAATAAATATGGCAGCCTCAATATCCCACTCGCTTCATTTGTCCTTTAATTTCTCTATTGCTTCATCAGGTGTTCTACCATGGGTGCCAAAGAAAACCATCATACTTACAGTATGTTGTGAAGAAGTTGAAGGACAACCAAAGTGAGAGTGTTATGGAGGCGGCCATATTTATTTCCTTTTCAACAATGCAAATTGACTGGCTGTCCTGACCTGCTGATCCTCTGAATATAATACCCTTAGCCATAGACCCTGAACAAGCATGCAGATCAGGTGTTCTGACTGCATTTGTTACATGCTTCTTTCAGGTGTGTGATCAGACACTACTGATGCATGAATGATCAGCATGATGCCGAGGAACTGATATTGTTTAAAAGGAAATAAATGTGGCAGCCTCCATATCCCTTACACTTCAGGTGTACTCTAGACTATACAGCCACAAATAGACATTATATGGATCCCCTTCGGGTACAAAGATATAACAACTTTATCTGTCAAGTCTGCCCCACAAGCCACGGAAGCGCCGGCCTCCGGTGCATAGCCCCGCCCCTTGAAAACGAGTGCTATGGTGCTTCCATGGCACTCTGTATCTTCAATGCCGGCCTCTGGGTCATAGCCACACCCCCTTGCAAACAAGTGCTGTGGTGCTTCCATGGCACTTTGTATCTTCAATGCCGGCCTCTGGATCATAGCCATGCCCCTTGCAAATGCGTGCTGTGGTGCTTCCATGGCACTCTGTATCTTCAATGCCGGCCTCTGGATCATAGTCACGCCCCCTTGCAAATGAGTGCTGTGGTGCTTCCATGGCACTCTGTATCTTCAATGCCGGCCTCTGGATCATAGCCACGCTCCCTAGCAAACAAGTGCTGTGGTGCTTCCATGGCACTCTGTATCTTCAATGGCGGCCTCTGGATCATAGCCACACCCCCTTGCAAACGAGTGCTGTGGTGCTTCAATGGCACTCTGTATCTCCGATACAGGCACTCATCTGAAAAGGGGCGGGGCTACATGCTTGATGGTAGACTTGAAAGGTAAAGTTGTTATAATTTTTACTCGAAGGGGATCCATATAATGTCTAATTATGGCTGTATAGTCTCTTTAAAGGAGTTCTGTGGAAGGTTTTGAAAACAAAAATCTGACACTTACCTGGGGCTTCTATCGGCTCCCTGCAGCTGTCATGTAATTATTCTTCTAATGTAACTGCGGCTGTGCGGCCATGGCCACGAGTGCTCGCTCCCGCTCACGTCTCCAGGAGCTTACTGCGCAGGTGCAGTACGAAGCCTTCTCATACTGCGCATGCGCAGTAAGCTCCCAGAGACACGAGCACGAGCGCGCAGTATTCATCTAGTTAGATGTATAATTAGACCAGACCGGGGGCAGGAAATGGAGAATTGTAGGATGGTGCAGGACATGGCAGGTGCAGGGGGCCGATAGCAGCTCCAGGAAAGTGTCACCCTCCACAGTGTCGCCATCCACAGAACATCTTTAAGCCTCAGAACTTTACAGCCAAAATCTCAAACTCCAACAAGTTGTCCCAGACAGCGAACTGTGAAATCAACCCCACCGCGCAACTCAATAATGTAAAAGATGTCCTTAATCTACGTGTTTACAAAGAATTCACATTCCCCATTAATGAGCGAAACGAAGCCCGGGCGCCTGTTTCAGGGCGAGAATTAACAGACGCATCCAAAATGTATTCTTAATGAGAATTTGCAAACCTTTTGAAGATTAAGCACCTGTTCTTGAGCGAGGAGCAGATGCTTGTGGGGAAAATATTAGTAAGAGTGATGGCATAAATTTCCTCCCGTACCCTCAACATAAACAAAAATCAATGGAGAACTTTTTATTTTTTCTCTCTTTTTTTTCAGGAGTTTGCTCCAAGAACAGAACTATAATTGAAGTCCGCAGCAATTGAATGGCTGTTCTTTTTCAATCAATCCGATAACACAGCCTCAGGCGTCTGTACTTTTCTTTAAAGTTCCCCACTAACAACAAAGGGAGAAAATTCGAGCTTCATTCAACCTTTATTGCGCAGACATCAGGCCGGCCAGTGCCGGGAGCACAGCTATGCTAACTAGGATGATTAAAAATGAAATACATGATGTGACGGTTCTGAAGATTTCATATGCAAGGAGTCATCCCCGTCTAGTTTGTCTGAGACTGTTAAAGTAAAACTCCAGGAAATGCAACAGCCTTACCTAAACCCATATATATATATATATAAAAAAAAACACTGGTGGAAGAGCCCTTGATGATATGATACTACTATATGTTGTATATATGAGAAGCGTAATTACCTTCTCAGAAGGACAAACCATTATTCAATGGAAAAAAGTAATGACTATTCATGCATGGTAATAGCTCTGTTAGCGAAGGCTAATAGTGAAGACTAGTGAAGACTATTCATGCACGGTAGACAACGCGTTTCACGGGTCTTGGCCAGCTTCCTTAGGTCAATACTAGTGCCTGTAGAACTTTTGATCATGAACTTGAGTGCTTTAAAAGCCTTTGTCCTTCAGAGAAGGTAAGAAATTACACTTCTCATATATACAACATCTAGTGGTATCACATCATCAACGGCATCTCCACCAGTGTTTTTTTTGTTTAGTCCATACCTTAACCCATAGGGTTTGTTTTTTAGTCAAGAGGACCTTTAGTTCTCACAACTAATCCAGGAGTGGGACCAACCAGCATCTTCACCAACAGACCTGGGACATCGAGCGGGGATGGTTATATTCCTGCAGTTTTGGAACCCACCCTTGAGAGTAGTGATGGGCCGAACCGTTCACCTGGCGAACTGCTCTGGGCCTCTTACTACTTCCAGGTCACAATGACCCGGAGTAGTACGCCTGCGCTGCCCGGCGGAGCGCGTCCTAGATTGCGCTCCTGTTGCCGGGCACTCTCTGCACATGAGCGTGACGTCACTCATGACGTCACGCACTTGCGCAGAGAGTGCCCGGCAACAGGAGCGCGATCTAGGACGCGCTCCGCCGGGCAGCACAGGCGTACTACTCCGGGTCATTGCGACCCGGAAGTAGTAAGAGGCCCATGGAATAAGAGATGTTCGCTGGCGAACGGTTCGGGAACCATTCGCCACATCTCTACCTGAGAGTATAATACTTATACATATGTGCTTACATTCCTTTGTCTAACGATACTGCACCATTGGGCTCTTGGTCTCTCTCATTCACAGAGACTTGGAGGTGACGGGTAACAATCAAGAAACAAAACTTTTTCCAAATATATATATATATATATATATATATATATATATATATATATATATATATATATATATATATATATATGTATTATTGGGGAAACTGTTCAGTGCATGGGAACCCAGTTGGGTAGGAAGGCCCAGTATTAAATAGTAAAAATTAACATGTAATAAATACTAAAGGATAAAGATGTCACCTTACTAACAAAGGTCAAGATAGTTAAAGGACAACTGTAATGAGAGGGATGTGGAGGCTGCCATATTTATTTCCTTTTAAACAATACCAGTTGCCTGGCAGCTCTGCTGGTCTATTTGGCTGTAGTATTGTCTGAAGTACACTAAAAAAAAAAGCACGCAGCTAATCTTATCAGTTCTGACAATAATGTCAGAAACACCTGCTATGCTGCATGCTTGTATAGGGTCTACGGTTAGAAGAAATAGAAGCAGGGTAATAGTTTCCCTTTCTTTTAGTTCTGCTAGTTGTAAGACATGTTGACAATTTGATTATCAATACCTGTAAGTATTGCTGTATGTCTGTTGAACAACAAATTGCATGTTTTCGTTACTCTTACTACTACTTGTTGCATGATAATGTTATTGTTGGCTCAATGTATTATTTTAATAACAATTCTGCTAATAAAAAGTTTAATATTGAAAAAAAAAAAAGAAGAAATAGAAGCTGATTATCAGCAGGGCCACCAAGCAACTGGTATTTTTAAAAAGGAAATAAATCTGGCAGCCTCCATATCTCTCTCGTTACAGTTGTCCTTTAAAGTTATGGTCTTCCCAGTAGTAACATATGGCTGTGAAAGTTAGACTATAAATAAGGTCACACGTAAAAGAATAAAGCTTTTGAATTGTGGGTTTGGAGAAAGCTACTGAGAGTTTCCTGGACTGCTAGAAGATCTAACCAGTCAATACTTTATTTAAAGTGGAATAATTATGAAACCCAGCATTTACAATAATACAATACAATAACATTTCTATAGCGCTTTTCTCCCATAGGACTCAAAGTGCTTAGGCTCTCTCAGATTCAGTAATTAGTAGGATGAAGTATTCACACAACAAAAGTTATATTTCTGCAAATGCCAAACTGAACAGGTGGGTTTTCAGTCTGGATTTAAACACGTCCAGGGATGGGGCTGTCCTGATCTGTTGAGGTAAGGAGTTCCAAAACGTAGGGGCAGCATGACAGAAGGCTCTGGGACCAAAAGTTTCCAAGTGGACTCTGGGTATGACTAGATTATTAGAACCTGTGGATCTGAGAATGCGGGGATTGCTACGCAGCTGTAACATATCTTTCATGTATCCAGGGCCTAGATTATTCAGGGATTTAAATGTCAGTAGGCCGATCTTGAATAGGACCCTCCATTCTATAGGTAGCCAGTGAAGGGAATTCAGGACTGGCGTTATGTGGCAGTGACGGGGTTGGTTGGTTAGCAGTCTGGCAGCAGTATTCTGTATCAGCTGTAGGCGGTACAAGACCTTTTTTGGAAGGCCAGTGTAGAGAGCATTGCAGTAGTCCAGTCGGGATGTGATGAAGGCGTGGACTAAGGTTGGCAGATCTTCTGGGGGTATGAGGTGCTTGATTTTTGCAATGTTCTTCAGGTGAAAATAGGATGATTTCACCACAGCAGAGATTTGAGTTCTGAAGTTTAAATCCCCATCAATTAGAACTCCCAGGCTACGCACATGATCAGAGCTGCGCAGATCCGTGCCTCCTATTCCCAGTGGTGAAGACTGCAAGTTAAGTTGTTTTGTTATCATGCTCTGCCCTCCAATCAGAAGGACTTCAGTTTTGTCTGCATTTAGTTTCAGCCAGTTGTCATTCATCCATTGCTGTAGTTCACGTAAGCAGGCGTTTATAGTTAGAGTTGGGTCTGTCACACCAGGCTTGCTCTTGTTGCTCTAAAATATTATTGATTATTTACAGCATATACTGTAATATACTACTACAATTTTTTTATTATTTTTTAGCAGAATAACATTCAAACAGTTAAACACAGGACTTAGTTTTTTTCAATAGAAAGCTCCCTGCATCCGAAGAGGTGATAACATTATCTTGTATTTACTTAATTGTAACAAGAAAGGAATGTAAACATTCACTGGCAGTGCTGAAACTCCTTCTAATGTGTGCAGATCAACAGACAGCTCAGAAATAATCACTGGGTACATTACAATATATAAATACTGTAGCTATGAATAAAATGCAATGGCAGCTTTCAGAGCAAATAAACTGTACTTTTGGAACTTGCAATGTCTAAAAGAATAATAATACTTGTGCAGAAAAGCATATATGGGGCCTGATTCACAAAGCAGTGCAAAGAGTTTGCACGCCTGTGAAAAGCCCTTTATCACGCCTAAACTCTGTTTAGGCGTGATAAAATGAAACTCGCGCAAAATTCCTGCACGCAATCGCGCGGTGCACGGTGCAGTGCGTGCGATGCGCCCATTAAACCCTATGGGCGCTGCGCACAGAGTTGCGTGATTGCGCGGGACTTTGCGCGCGACAAAGAGCACAAAACGGTGCTAACTCAGCAGTGCAAAGGTTATCACGCCTAAAGTATTTTAGGCGTGATAACTGAGTTATCACCGCTTTGTGAATCAGGCCCATGGTAACTAAATGGGTTATAAAAAGTAGGAAAACACATTTTTATTGAATATTATTTTAGCGTTTAAAGATACTCTGTAAGATCAAAAAGTTCCCCTGGGGGGTACTCACCTCGGGTGGGGGAAGCCTCAGGGTCCCAATGAGGCTTCCCATGCCATTCTCTGTCCCATGGGGGTCTCGCTGCAGCCGCCCAACAGACCCGACTGTTCAATATTTACCTTTGCAGGCTCCAGCAGGGGCGCTGTTGCGGCTTTCGGCTCCGAAGTAGGCGGAAATACCCTATCTCAGTCGGGTATGCTCTACTGAGCAGGTGCCGGAGACTTGCGCCTGCGCGGTAGAGCAGACCCGATGGCGATCGGGTATTTCTGCCTACTTCGGAGCCGACAGCTGCCACAGTGCCTGCGCAGGAGCCAGGAAGGTAAATATTTACATCCCCGCTGTTCGGAGGGCTGCAGCGAGACCCCCGAGGGACAGAGGATGGCGTGGGAAGCCTCATTGGGACCCTGCGGCTTCCCCCTCCCGAGGTGAGTACCCCCCTGGGGACTTTTTGATGTTACAGGTTTTCTTTAATTTCTTTAACACTGTTTTAAAGAAATAAGAGTGTTCACTAGAGAAGTTGGTACTACTATTAAAGCGGAACTGTAAATTCCCTGAAATCAAACAGTTTCACTTACCTGGGACTTCCCCAGCAGCCGTCCTGTCCTGCGCCAGTCCTGCACGACCTTCCGTTCTCCTGCCGCGGTGCAGCTTCGTTACCGTTGACTTAAAAGTCGATGGCAACTGAGTCTGTGCGGCCCGGGCTATGTGAAGCTTTCTTCACGTTCCAGCCTAGTGGGCAGGAATGCGAACAAAGCTACACGTAGCCCAGGGCGTGCAGACGAAGTTGGCGTAAGTCGACGGTAATGAAGCTGCACCACGGCGGGAGAACGGAAGATCGTGCAGGACCGGTGCGGGACAGGACGGCTGCTAGGGAAGCCCCAGGTAAGTGAAACTGTTTATGTTTTCAGGGAATTTACAGTTCCGCTTTAAATACTTTGGTCACATAACGAGAAGACCGGATTCTTTGGACAAATCTTTGATGCTTGAAAAAATGTATACCAAAAGAAGAAGGGGACGGCAGAGACCAAGATGGATAGACAGCATATGTGAAGCTATGAACATGCCTATACAACAGCTCAACCAAGTCATGATTGACAGACACATCTGGTGTGCAAGAAGGACATATGGTCATGAAGAGTCGGAGTCGACTAAACGAATGAGGAGTGGTGATACCTCATTATCTCTAGAATGGGCGACTGAAAATGTAACTGTATGTTTAATAAGCTACACCTGTAGCTGGAAAACCACAAAGAAAGCTTGACAGATATGTAGGCAGGAACCCAGCTGCCTATTCTTCTGATCAGAAGTCAAACAGGAGGAGCTTAAAGGGGTACCGTAGTGACATATAGTAGAATGTAATACATTATTCAGGATACCCAACATTATGTTAATTATCCTGGTTTTAGCAAATACAAAACAAAATATATATTGCTGTATATCGTTATGTAACCCTGTCCTCAAAGTGATGTTTAGCCCAGGCTATGATGTCACAAAGTCTTTTCCTCTCAGTGCACTCTGGGAGACCAGTTATTGTTTGTCCTCACTTCGGAACACACAACAAACAAAACATTCCGCAGTGATGCTCCTTGTCAGCAAGAAAGATGTTTCCACTTGTGATAAATTTCAGAATGTAAATCAGGCTGAGGAAAGATTTTACAATGGGAAAACATTGGTTGAATAATGTATAACGTAATATTGTATATTTATGCCGTAGGCTGAAGGGAACAAACGTGCGGCAGAATAGCCAGAGTTATATGAACATCCTACTTGCACCAATAAACGTCCATTTTGCCTGGAAGTGGCTAAAGGACACCTAACCGGAGCCAATGCTTCTTAAAGGGGCACTATGGCAAAAAATGTTCAAATTTAAAATATGTATAAACATATACTAATAATAAGTACATTTTTTACAGAGTAAAATGAGCCATAAATTACTTTTAACCTATGTTGCTGTCACTTACAGTAGGTACTATTATTATTATTATTATTTATTTATAAAGCGCCAACATATTCCGTGGCTGTACAATGTAAGAAAACAAACAAGGGATACATAATGATACAGACAATGATATACATCAAATATGAACACTGATACAAGATACAGCACTGCTGATTACAACTTGATTTAACATGATGACTAAAATGTATAAATTTCTAACAGTGTGCAAGCAATTGAATTAATAACATTCCATGACACAAAAGGGTAGTAGAAATCTGACAGAAGTGACAGGTTTTGTACTAGTTCATCTCTTCATGGGGGATTCTCAGGGATTTATTTATTTTCAAAAGCACTTAGTGAATGGCAGTTGCTCTGCCCAACTACCAAAAAAAAACCTGTGCTGTGAGCAGGGAAGCTGGCCAGCATCATTCTTTAAATCCTTTTTAGGGAATATCTTTATAAAGAATAAAAGCCTTGCTGAGAATACATATGGGCCCAAGACACAAACAGATCTAATACATTATCGGCTCAGCAACAGACAATCACAACATTTTCTTTAATACAGCTGCTACCTTTAGAAAGGAAAATAATATTTCTGCCTAGTGTTTAAACTCTTCTGGATGTTGAGGATGACATCTACACCCCGTTTATGTTCAGTTATTCCTGCCAGGGTGTAAATTTCAATCATCACCACCGCGCGGTCTTGTCACTCTCGCCATTCCCTCCATTATTTGCGCTGCTGCACCCGCTCACTCTGATGTCTTGCTAACTGCAGATCTTACATTTATCGGTCAGGAAACAATTTCATTGGCTCCTGACCCCGTGATTGCTGTGAGCCAATCACAGCAGTGTCCGCCTATCGCTCTGGAGCTGATTTAATTGCCTCCTGACCCCGCGATTGCTTTGAGCCAATCACAGTACTAAAAAGGGTGCAGACGGCTCTAGTCTTAAAGTGCCCAGAGCCACCCAGAAAGAGTTAAAGCAACTCTGAAGTATTCTTATGTACTAGAAGCAGAGCATATGATAAAATCTACATAATTATAGGATTATGGTAAGGCCCACATTGTCAGTACATCAGATAGCTAGCCTGTGATTATGAGATTTAGATTTCAATGGATGCTCTCATAAATAATCTTTCAATCACCACTTAATATCATGACATTTTAATTTACGGCATGAATATAAATGCATGGTTTCGAGAACAGGTATTACCTCTTCTTCAAGGTTTTCAATTAAATGGGAGGGATAATTAGCACTTCCTAACGTGAGCATGAATGCGCAGCCAATACAATACAAGACACATGGCCAGAGTGTTTCTCTGGAAAGAATCATACCGCTGAGTATAGGCAGCCAGAGAGACCTCCAAGTTTAGGTAGCCAGAAAGTGGTACCCCTAGAGGGTAGCCTAGAGGGTACCCCCTTAGTTAGGTAGCCGAAGAGGGACCCCCTTACAGGTAGACAGCGTGCTACTTGTGTAACAAACTTATCTGGCATGGCCTCTGGAGGCTGTTCTGGAGGAAGCTTCCTCTTCCTCTTTGGTCAAACGCATCCTCGCCTCCTCTGTAGACATGAATCAGCATGATGGCATCCCCGGCTCCCCTGTAGATATGAGTCAGCGTGTTGTTTCTGGCAGGACACGCACAGCTCAGAGCTGCCTTTATAGGTTGAGGAGGCGTGTCTGATGGGGTGTCAGCTGTGATGTCATCAGCTGACTACTTTTTTCAGGAGGTGCTGTCAATTCTGGGGGCTGGGCTTTTGCTCTGCCTCCTGGGTACTTAAGGCCAGAGTATTCACTTGCTTGTTGGCCTTGATACTAATCAGTTCGCTGGTTCTTGGCCCTAGCTATTGAGAAACTGAGAGCTACATTTCATATATTGCGCATCAGCGCGATATATATGTACTCTAGTCAGTCTTATTATTTTGTAGTATTATATATTTGTAATATTATCATATCGTAATATTGTATATTATCTGTGTCCGACCTTTTGCCTGCCTCTTGACCTCGCTCTTGCCTAGCCCTTCTGTACCACTGCCATCTGATATATGTGTATGACTCTTTGCTACTGTTTGATCCTTCCAATACGACTGACATCTGACTTATGTGTATGACCCTACCTGTTAATTGACTACGATTTTGCCTAACTCTATTGTACTTCACTCATCTGCTCTTGTGAACAACTTCGGCCTGAGCCTGACTACGCCTTTCTCACTAGAACTGAGATTTACACTAGTTACTCTAGATCTCTTCACGTATCAGCGTGATACCTTGTTATGGGAAGCCAGAAAGTTCCCCCACAAATATAGCCAGCCAGAGGTCCCCAAAGTATAGGTAGGCAGAGATGACCCCCCTTTTATAGAAAGACAGAAACCCCCACAGTCTGGGATAACAGAAAAAGCTCCCTCATCATAGGCAGCTAGAGAGCTCCCAGAGTGGGTTCCTCTTCCGGATTTGCGCCCTGCGTGGTTACCTGACGCACTGCACATAGTGCTATAACGCTGGCAGCCACGTGGGGCACACATCCAGAATAGCGATGGCCGCGAACTTATTCGTGCAAACTTTGGTGGTTCGTGTTCGTGGTGAACCTCGAACTATATGCGAGTTCGGCCTGCCCCCTATACTACATCATTAGGGTCAACTTTGACCCTCTACATCACAGTCAGCAGACACAGGGTAGCCAATCAGGCTACACTCCTTACTGGAGCCCCCCCCCCCCCCTTATAAAATGCAGGCACTCACTCGTTTTCACTCACTTGTGTGGCTGCAGTAATTAGAGAAGGGAGAGAACCTGCTGACATAGGAATAGCTTAGTTAGGCTCATTAGGTTGCTCCTTCTTGCTGATACTTATTGCAAAAATCCACTCCTCATCCTCAACAGCTTTTTTGAGAGCTAATGTTGTTCTTGTGATCTATTTTTTTTGTGTGTGTGTGTGTGTGTGTGTGTGTGTGTGTGTCCCAGACACTTGTGTTGCATATACAGCCCTGTCAGTCAGTCGCAGCTGCTGGACCTTGGCCCCTTGGTAATAACTGTGCCACTGCCAGGCCTACCATATTCAGTGACTACCTGTGTGTGTGACAGCTGCACATTTGTAATACCAATCACTGCATACCCACCTGTTCAGTGCACCTACCTACCTATGTGAGCGCATGCAGTGTTGTATACCACCAGTCACTGCACCTGTTCAGGGTACCCGTGTGTGTGACAGCTGCACGTTTGTAATACCAATCACTGCATACCCACCTGTTCAGTGCACCTACCTACCTACGTGAGTGCATGTAGTGTTATATACCACCAGTCACTGCACCTGTTCACGGCACCTGTGTGTGTGACAGCTGCCCATTTGTAATACCAATCATTTGATACCTACTTGTTCAGTGCACATACCTACCTACCTACGTACGTGAGTGCACGCAGTGTTATATAATATACCAGTCACTGCACCTGTTCACAGTACATGTGTGTGTGACAGCTGTACATTTGTAATACTAAATAGTAAATAATGTGGGGTCAGCGCTCAAGATACAGTCTCTGTAGCAAGGTCTTGCAATACAAAACACAGTCTCTGTTACGAGTTCTTGCAGCACAAAACACATGTAGGGGGGAGTATGCCAGGCGCCACTCCCCCTCAAGCTGAATAAACTCACCAGATCCAATGGCCAAAATGGGCCCGCAATCGCTTTAGGAGTATAGGCCACCCCTCAGCCAGTCCTGCCGATCTCAGCTGGGCACGTGTACTCCTAGGCCAGCAGGAGGTCTACCCAATACGAATGGCACTCCAGTACTTTAGTCCTCAAGGAAAAAAACGCTTGACATAGCGTAAAAGTATAAAGGGATTCCCATATTTATTTAAAAAACACATAAAAATGCCGGTAATCAGCACATAGTTCCATATAGATCATGTAATCCAAGTAAAGCGGGTATGCTGATAGATGGAGAGCACGCAGCCTTAGCAAGCGTGATGGCCGGTAACAGTTCCGCCTCAGCCCTCTCTGAGGGCTGAGGCGGAACTGTTACCGGCCATCACGCTTGCTAAGGCTGCGTGCTCTCCATCTATCAGCATACCCGCTTTACTTGGATTACATGATCTATATGGAACTATGTGCTGATTACCGGCATTTTTATGTGTTTTTTAAATAAATATGGGAATCCCTTTATACTTTTACGCTATGTCAAGCGTTTTTTTCCTTGAGGACTAAAGTACTGGAGTGCCATTCGTATTGGGTAGACCTCCTGCTGGCCTAGGAGTACAAGTGCCCAGCTGAGATCGGCAGGACTGGCTGAGGGGTGGCCTATACTCCTAAAGCGATTGCGGGCCCATTTTGGCCATTGGATCTGGTGAGTTTATTCAGCTTGAGGGGGAGTGGCGCCTGGCATACTCCCCCCTACATGTGTTTTGTGCTGCAAGAACTCGTAACAGAGACTGTGTTTTGTATTGCAAGACCTTGCTACAGAGGCTGTATCTTGAGCGCTGACCCCACATTATTTACTATTTCGCATTTGGCTCTCCACAGAGAGCAGGGAGCGCTCCACCTAAATGAACTGGGTGTCTGAATAGTCTTAGATCTTGCTGACTGCCTTTGACCTATTTGTGCAGTGTTGATTATTAATAGGCTGTCATTAGGTAGCCATCCATAGTGAGCGCTATTATATGCTTTAATTGCATTTGTAATACTAGTCATTGCATAATTGTTCACAGTACCTGTGTGACCGCATGCTGTTTAACATACCAGTACGTGCATACCTGTTAACTGCACCTGTGTGACAGCTGCACATTGTATTGTAATACCAGTCACTGCATACCTTTCTCTACACCTGTGTGACTGCACATTGTATTAGTCAAGTCAGTGCATACCTTTCACTTCACCCGCAACCGCGGCCCCCCCCCCCCCCCCATATGGACAAAACAACAGGCACAGGCAGAGGCAGACCCAGAGGCAGGCCACCCGGCAGGTCTGTTCGAGGTCATGCTGACGTGATTTTGTGCGGCCCTGGCCCAAAGTATAGTGCTCTGAAGAAGGCACGTCCCATTAACTCCCAAGATTGTCAGGACGTGGTTGACTATTTAACACAGAACACCTCATCTTCCGCAGCCACCAGCGCTACTACAAGCACCACATCCGCTGCATTTGACACTTCGCAGGAGTTATTTGGTGGGGAATTCACTGATTCACAGCCAATATTGTTACAACAAGATGAAGGCGCTAAGCAAGTGACACCACCTCATATGTCTGAGTTAGGCGACACTATGGACGTAAGGTGTGAGGAGGAGGATGAGTACCTGCTGTTGGTGCAGTTTATGAGGTGTCTGAGGCAAGTGAAGTTGGGGAGGATGATTATGATGATTATGATGATACGGATGTCACATGGGTTCCCAATAGAGGAGATGAACAGGGGGGCAGTTCAGAGGGGGAGTCAGAGAGGAGTAGGAGGAGACGAGTTCCTGAAAGAAGCAGGGGGAGTTCATCGTCAGAAACAGCTGGTGGCAGTGTCCGGTGCCATGTATCGCCACCTATGGACAGCCAGCCAACGTGCCCTTCAATGTCAGCTGCTGATGCCACCATAGTGCCCACACCCCTGGGCTCAGCAGTGTGGAATTTTTTTTGTGTGTCTGCCTCAGACACAGTGAGACGCTTGATTTGCAATAGCCCGACTCGCTGGAATTTAATGCTCCTGATGTTCAACCGCCTGCTACAACAGGAGAAAGCTGTCAAACAGTATCTCTACAACTACAGTCAAAGGACACAGTCTGGGGAGATCAGGATGTTCTGGCCGAAGTACTGGACACTCATGCAAAATGCCTGCAGGCTCATGCGGCCGTTTGAGGAGGTGACAAACCTGGTGAGTCGCAGTGAAGGCGCCATCAGCGACTTGATCCCATATGCTTTCTTCATGGAGCGTGTCGTGTGTAGAGTGGTGGATCAAGCTGTGGAGGAGCGTGAACAGGAACAGGAGAAAGAGTTGTAAAATCAATTCTCAGCAGAAGCAGATGATTCCTTAACACCTGCGGCAGCACAGAGGAAGGAACCATATGGGCTGGAAAGCCGCCATCACCTGTACTCTGGCCATGTTGCGCACCAGTCCAGCACGGCCGTCACTACACAAACAGCTGTTTTCAGTCACTGCATACCTTTCACTGCATCTGTGACTGCACATTATATTATACCTGGCAGTCAGTGCATACCTTTCACTTGAATGGATGGCAGACTTCTCGTTAACGGATTTAAAGTTGATTTGTCTCATATACAGCAGGGCCTCAAAAGTCCTCCTGTATTGTTATTTTTCATCACTACCTCCATTAGTCGGGACGTGCATGCCAGGCCTGCTGCCTTCCTTGGATGTGTGGTGGTAGCTGTTCCTGCTCCTTTGCCCATAGCGTGCCTTCTGCCTTCCTTGGATGTGTGGTGGTAGCCGTTTCTCAGGCTTCCTCTCCGGACTAGAATCGAACCCTGATTCCCTGGCTATTACCTGTGGTCACCATTGTACTGAGAAAGTAATATGGAAACGTGTTTATCAGTCACATAGTTGAATGAATGGCAGACTTGCCCTCCATAACTGACTCTCGTTAAAGGCAAGTGGTGTCATCTCTGGCTCACAGCGTTAGGGCAAGGGTCCATGTGACCACAGATGCCTGGTCTGCACAGCACGGTCAGGGCAGGTACATTACTTATACAGCACATCCTTGGATGTGTGGTGGTAGCCGTTTCTCAGACTTCCACTCTGGACCGGAATCGAACCCTGATTCCCCAGCCATTACCCGTGGTCACCATGGTACTGAGAAAGTACCATCGAAAGTTTCACACAGTTGAATGAATGGCAGACTTGCCCTCCATAACAGATTCTCATTACAGGTACCTAAACAGCCAGCAGAAAAAGTAATTTAAAAAAGTAGATGTAAGCTTTAACCAGGGGCGTAACTAGAAATCACTGTGCCCCCCTGCGAATATTTGGATGGCCCCCCCCCCATAGGTGCCAAATAATCGTAATGGGGCAGCGTTTCACTGTAAATTAATTGTAAAGTGGGCAGCATTTTACCGGACAATCGTAATGTGGGCCAGAAAATCATAATGTGGGCAGAGTTCACCAGAAAATCGTAATGTGGGCCTTTAGAAAATCATAATGTGGGCAGAGTTCACCAGAAAATCGTAATGTGGGCAGAGTTCACCAGAAAATCGTAATGTGGGCACCAGTCACCAGAAAATCGTAACGTGAGCAGCAGTCACCAGAAAATTGTAACGTGGACAGCATTCACCAGACAATCATAATGTGGGCAGCGTTCACCAGAATATCGTAATGTGGGACAGAAAATCGTAATGTGGGCAGAGTTCACCAGAAAATCGTAATGTGGGCAGCGTTCACCAGAAAATTGTAACATGGACAGCATTCACCAGACAATCGTAACGTGGGCAGTGTTCACCAGAAAATCGTAATGTGGGACAGAAAATCGTAATGTGGGCAGCGTTCACCAGAAAATCGTAACGTGGACAGCATTCACCAGACAATCGTAACGTGGGCAGTGTTCACCAGAAAATCGTAATGTTAGCCAGAAAATCGTAATGTGGGCAGAGTTCACCAGAAAATCGCAATGTGGGCAGCAGTCACCAGAAAATCGCCATGTGGGCAGCAGTCACCAGAAAATCGCAATGTGGGCATCAGTCACCAGAAAATCCTAATGTGGGCAGCAGTCACCAGAATATCGTAATGTGAGCAGCAGTCACCAGAAAATCCTAATGTGGGCAGCAGTCAGTCACCAGAATATCGTAATGTGGGCAGCAGACACCAGAAAATCCTAATGTGGGCAGCAGTCACCAGAAAATCCTTATGTGGGCAGCAGTCACCAGAAAATCCTTATGTGGGCAGCAGTCACCAGAAAATCGCAATGTGGGCAGCAGTCACCAGAAAATCGCAATGTGGGCAGCAGACACCTGAAAATCGTAATGTGGGCAGCAGACACCTGAAAATCGCAATGTGGGCAGCAGTGACCAGAAAATCGTAATGTGGGCAGCAGTGACCAGAAAATCGTAATGTGGGCAGCAGACACCTGAAAATCGTAATGTGGGCAGCAGACACCTGAAAATCGTAATGTGGGCAGCAGACACCAGAAAATCATAATGTGGGCAGCAGACACCTGAAAATCACAATGTAGGCAGCAGACACTAGAAAAAAAAATGTAAGAAGTCTTCTCCTCTCCCGGCATCTGGCTCGCAGCTCCCCGAGTCCTCCTGCAGCACATCTCCCGCGCTGACAGGCAGAGTGCAGGGCTACGGCAAGATGGCTGCCGAAGCCCTGTACTAGAGACACAAATAGTCTCCAGTGTAGGGCTTCTTCGGCGGCCATCTTGCCGTAGCCCTGCTCTGCCTGCCAGAGACTATGCAGGCTGCTGGAGCGGGGCAGCGGGGAATGAACTGGCGCAGCGTCTATTAGACGCTGCGGCCAGTTGAGCAACTTGCTGGGGGGTCCAGAGCAGCGCTCCCCCCACGCACAGTGAGCGGGCCCCAGAGCAGCCCCGGGCCCCCCTGCGGCTGAGGGGGTCGCATCCCCGGTAGGTACGCCGGTGGCTTTAACAATGGTAGAGAAAGAACCATCGAAAGTTGAAAAGGCAGTCAGACATTACCTGACATCATTGAGTGAGGAAGAGCAATCTCGCCATGGTGCGCACCAGTCCAGCACGGCCGTCACTACACAATCAGCTGTTTGCGGTGCATTACACAGTGAGTTTGGTGTGTCAGTGTGAAGCAGTACACTAATTATACTCCCTAATTGATGTATACACATGCAAGATGTGTTAAAGTGATCCTTAAGTCTATGAAAAAAAATGAGATTTACTCAACTGGGGCTTCCCCCAACCCCCTGCAGCTGATCGGTGCCCTCGCCTCGGTGACAGGAGGCCGCAATAGCAGCATAGGGGGCGATATTATGACTGGGAATGTGAAGAATCACTCGCGTTCCCATGCCTGTCGGCCGGTGACAGCCAAACCAGAAGTGTTCGCTGGCGTGTCCTGGAGCATCGGAGCGGGGCTGCAAGGGCACCAATCAGCTGCAGGGGGCTGAGGGAAGCCCCAGGTGAGTAAATCTCATTTTTTTTCATAGACTTAAGGTTCACTTTAAAGCAGTTTAGGCCTGCAATTTAGCATACAATGGGATTTCTGCCCTTCAAACGCTGCTGTGCGTTAAATCCAGAATTTTCCCCGGGACTTTTGGCGTCTATCCCACTCTTTCATGCAAAAACTCAGATTTTAGACCCCTTGAAACATCTTTTCCATCACTTATGTGGCCAGCATAAAAGTTTCTAGTTTTCAAAGTTCGCCTCACCATTAAAGTCTATTGCGGTTAGAAAAGTTTACGTGAACCAAACTTTTTGCGGAGGTTCGCGTTCAAGGTTCGCTAACCGAAAATCGGAGGTTCGAGCCATCTCTAATCCAGAAGAGGAGTGCGGACACAGCGGCAGATTTTGGCAGGTAAAGTATAACTGCAAAGGGCACACAGGGCCGGATTTGTACTCTTTACCGCCCAAGACCACTGTCTCCAGCCACCCCCCCTTCAGTATAAGTAGCGAGGTGACCCCTCCTCCTTCCCTCCAGTATAGGTAGCCAGATGACTCCCTTAATCCCTCCTTTTCCCACCTCCCTTCTGTATAGGTAGCCAGCTCGCCTTCACACCACAGCAGCCATAAATGTCACTCATTTCTCTGCTCGTCTCCAGTGCAGAAGCTTCCTCTTCCTTTACGTCTCCAATGCTGCTCAAGTCCATAGCCGCCAACTATAATGCTGCACAGAGAGCAAGGTGGCCGTTGCACAGGCTGCTGGCAGCAGAGTACTGCAGTTAGGCACTCGCCTAATCTCCCTGCATTGCAGCATTTGCAAGCTTGCACCAGTTTAGCCTGCTGCTTTGGTGCCCTTGCTCCTGTGGTGCCCTAGGCCATGGCCTTGGTGGCCTTGCACTAAATCTGGCCATGAGGGCACATGTACATTAGGTGGGACAGCAGCCAGGGGTTTCCGTCACATTTGTCAATCACGATTATCGCACGCCGTTACTGTTGCGCACCCGACTGAGCATGTCGGCCCAAGATTTTCCAGGATATCCGATCGATACACGCAACCAATTTCAGCCTAAAGTTGTGGATCGTTGATCAGGCATGTTTTTACTTTAACCAATTTTCATCCGATAAGATAATGAAAATTAAATCTGATAGTCGGTCAGCAGCCAAATCTATTGATGTATGGCCATCTTTGGGGAATTTGGAAAAAATTCTAAAATACAGAATGCAGTATTTTACAGACCTATAATTTTTTAACAAACAGGGGTTTATCTGGGTAATATAGAGTCTACCGCAAACACTAAATTTGCCCCACCCCCTTTTCCCTCTGAAAGCAGCATCCTTCTCACATACGTGTGTTATGGTTCCCTGTGTTTTTGGGCTCGGGATATTGCTGCTGAAGTTACTTTTTGGGGAAATATCTATTTACTATACTATACTATCTATTGTATTACATATCTATTTTAATTAATATAACTAATGTAACTTAATGACAGTATGTTTGTTTAGGCTGAAGTTCCTCTTTAAAGAGACTACACAGCCACAGTTAGACATTAGATGGATCCCCTTCGGGTGCCAATACATTAATTGAATTGTGGCATTGATTTGTCCAGCCAATTCAATCATAATGATAGAAACCATGTCCCTAAGATAACATAGTTAATCTGATCTGAGGTCTGAGTGACCGGGTGGCACTGGGGCAGGCATGGCGGTACAGCACAAGGGCAAGCATGGGGGCGCAGCACAGGGGCAGGCAGGGCAGTGCAACACAGGGGCAGGCATAGCGCCTTTGGTGTAGTAGCACCTATGGCACGGGCCATGCCTTCACCCCTCTAGATACGCCTCTGCTACCAAACAGATCTTAGTGAATTGAGCCCTATGTTTCTGGCTCAGTTTGTCTTGTAAGCAGCTCCTCCGTAGAAATGCTAATTTCAGCTTAACCTCCTCATCCGAAAAACCACTGCTTATGCATTCCTCATGCCGCGGTGTACAAGACATAAAATGAATGTAACAGTTTTTATATATTCTGCTCCAACACAGTTTCTTTTCGCTATGAATCAACGCAGTCTGGATGAATTGACAAATCATCCCTTAAAAGTGACAGCCAGGCGAGGTGAATGCAATCTTCCCACAGCTTAAATGGATAGATGACAAGGGAATATTAATTGCACCAGACAAGGCATTTAGAGGCATTAGCTCAGCAACACAAGTCTATTTTATTCAATTAGGGTTATTCATCAATGGAGATAACTGTTGGAAAGCAGGCGCTAATCCCATGTTTTTTTGCTATTTTTTGTACTCTCCTGGTACTTGGAGGGAGGACAGCCAAGTAGAGGCATCATGAATATGTAATTACTAACAAGCAGCCTGGTAACACTGCAGCACTAAATGAATTTGTGATGGCTTTTCATTCTGGCAGCAGAACAATTGCTCTTGCTTTCAGGTTAAGGATATCTTGTGCATTTGAACCAGACTTAAAAACGTATAATAATTGTGCCTGTTACACAGGGCGCCCGCTGTTGCCAATAGTTTGAATATTAGTAATGTAATATTATCGATATTCAACTATCGACTTCCATTTCTTCTAACTCACACTAACCTCCCCACCTACACCCAACACTAACCCCCATCTACCTTTACATGTACCTCCCCTACCTTCACCTTATACTAAGCCCCACTACATACTCTAGCACTTACCTGCCCCACCTACACCCAACACTATCCCCACCTACCTTTACACTTACCTTCCCTACCTTCACCTTATACTAAGCCCCACTACATACTCTAGCACTTACCTCCCCACCTACACCCAACACTAACCACTCTCCTACCTTTACACTAACCCCCCCTACCTTCACCTTATACTAAGCCCCACTACATACTCTAGCACTTACCTCCCCACCTACACCCAACACTAACCACCCTCCTACCTTTACACTAACCTCCCCTACCTTCACCTTATACAAAGCCTTACTACATAATCTAGCACTTACCTCCCCACCTACACCCAACACTAACCACTCTCCTACCTTTACACTAACCCCCCCTACCTTCACCTTATACTAAGCCCCACTACATACTCTAGCACTTACCTCCCCACCTACACCCAACACTAACCACTCTCCTACCTTTACACTAACCCCCCCTACCTTCACCTTATACTAAGCCCCACTACATACTCTAGCACTTACCTCCCCACCTACACCCAACACTAACCACCCTCCTACCTTTACACTAACCTCCCCTACCTTCACCTTATACAAAGCCTTACTACATAATCTAGCACTTACCTCAGCACCTACACCCAACACTAACCACCCATCTACATTTACACCCACCTCCCCTACCTTCATCTTATACAAAGCCCCACTACATACTCTAGCACTATCCTTCCCACCTACACCCAACACTTACCCTCCCCACCTACCCTAACACTAACCTAACACTAAACCCCCCTACTCACTTTAACACACTACTACTTTAACACAACACTACACTACATCTAACACTAATACCCCATCTACCCTAACACTAACCTTCCCATACCTATGCCAAACACTAGCCCCTACCTACCCTAACACTAACCTTTCCATACCTATGCCAAGCACTAGCCCCTACCTACCCTAACACTAACCTCCCCATCTACTCTTATGGCTTAGGGCTTATGAAAACTAGCTGTGCTCTTCCGAGTAGCTACAAGTATGTAACTACTCAGATTCAAAATGTAAATTAAACAGCTGTGACAGCGGGAGACTTACCCATGCGTCTGTCAGATCCTTTGTGTTCCATTTTCATCACCAGTCGTGTTCCATGACACACCCACGCTACCTCCTTCAGCCAATAAGAAGATCTCTCCTCTTGGGATACTGAGCTTTGTAACGGCTTTGTTACGGCCATGCACAATCTATTCAATTAACATTTCAATCTCTAGCCGCTTAGTGTATCAATAGTCTCACAATCCTTATTGTTACTTTAATGAAATCAATGTTAGAGGTTAAGGATGACTCATAGAGACGTAGTCTTTAAAGCAATGTAAAGAATAGGCTAAGTGCAGTAATCTATAAAAACGCAATCAGATCAGTTTAGGGAGAGCTTTGGCCGGATGCAGTGGAGAATAGTTCAGTTGGAATTTGTCTTTTGCCCTACAAAGTACATTTACTTGTCAAGTAACCTCTTTACACTGACTTCTTGTGATTTCATTTTGCGATGTGCAGCTATCGAAGATTTTTCTTTCCTTTATAGTGGTTTTAACTTTTCATTAAAAGGTTAACACGGAGGAACACTGATGAAAGTTGCTGCCTCACTCCTATTATGCAGCTAAACTCTGGCTAATGGCAGTGGTGGTCAGTAAGTGGTGCACAGAGCTTGGTTAACATGTAGCCGGACTCCAGATAGCGGTGGAGATAGCGCCGGAACCAGAAAAGGAAAGCCTTGGTGTCCTGAAGAGGCGTGGAGGCACACGAAACAGCTGTCGACACAGGCAGTGGTAACTTTGCCGTGCTTTCATAAAGAACCTCTGCAATTGGAATGCCGTAATCTGTCCTGTTTCTTCAAACTCTGGCTAATGGGAGTTGTCAGTAAGTGGTGCACAGAGCTTGGTTAACATGTAGCCGGATTCCAGATAGCGGTGGGGATGGTGCTAGGAAAGGAAGGCCTTGGTCATGAAGGCACAAGAAACAGCTGTCGACACAGGCAGTACTTGATTCTGTTGTAACGTTTGCCGTGCTTTAATAAAGAGCCTGTGCAATTGGAGTGCCGGAATCTGTCCTCTTTCTTCAAACTCTGGCTAATGGCAGTGGTCAGTAACAGTAAGTGGTGCACAGAGCTTGGCTAACATGTAGCTGTACTCCAAATAGCAGTGGAGATAGCGGCGGCGCCAGGACTATCATGTAGGCTCAATGCCTAGCTCGATCACTCACCCGTCACCATGAGAGTTCTGTGCATGTGCGGTTCTCAAAGAAATTAACTGCACATGTGGAGAACACTGAAGGCAACAGGCGCTTGATCAAGCTAAATGTGTGTGGATAGGCTGTGCATGTGTACTTGTGCAAAACTTCCGGGCAAGTTTTACAGCTAACGGAGCTGCTAGCGGGACCTTGCAGGGGACCCAGAGGATGCCGATAGACCTTGTGGACTATGGAGGAAGGGAGAGGGAGGTGCTGGAAGAAACCCCAGGTAAGTTCAGTATTCCATTTTTGACATCTGTTTGGGGTCCCTTTGATGTAAAACTTAAGTGAAAATAAACTGATAAGATAAATAATTACTGTTAGATTTACATAGTTACATAGTTATTTTGGTTGAAAAAAGACATATGTCCATCGAGTTCAACCAGTATAAAGTACAACACCAGCCTGCTCCCTCACATATCCCTGTTGATCAAGAGGAAGGCGAAAAAACCCTTACAAGGCATGGTCCAATTAGCCCCTAAAGGGAAAAATTCCTTCCCGACTCCAGATGGCAATCAGATAAAATCCCTGGATCAACATCATTAGGCATTACCTAGTAATTGTAGCCATGGATGTCTTTCAACGCAAGGAAAGCATCTAAGCCCCCACAGTTTTATTTTATATATTAAAACTTAAAAAGTAGACTTATTATTTTGTCTCAGCTCAATGATACAGTGTGTTCCTTACCTCTGAGTGCTAAAATATATGAACCATTTACCTTTTTTTATCTATACCCTATTCTCAGATGCCCAGTTCTCTGCCAGGAAAGCTATCATTTCTTATCAGAGAGGGAGGCTATAGTATGTCTGGGTCCACTATACTTAGACATGTCTATCTCATCCTGTCACATATCACTTAAGTTTCACTTTAAGTATATGATTATAATGTTTTGGTATAAAAGCAAAATTTGCATCTCACAGCAAGACACCAACTATCATCACATGGCCTCCGCTTGGCATATAAATGCTCAAAAAAAATTGTCATCTGACTAGGCCACTATTTCCACTTCATCGATCATCTGCTTAAGGTCAATGTTAGAAGAAGCTGCATTTATAAAGTAAAGCGTGTGCTAGCATGTTATTGTGAGAGATTTACAGACAGCAAACTGGCCGCGTGGACACATTACTCACATGCAGGAGGCAGCATGGCAGTGGGTGGGCAACGTCTGAATATGCAATGCACAGCCTTGCCTTATAAAATGTCATAACTAGAAAGCTCCTGTCATTCTCTCCCCTTTTGTCTTCTGACACATAAAACCACTTAAAATGCTACTAAATATTTATAGCTTTCACATCTGTAGACAAAGACATGACAGCATCACATGGCACCAGAGCATTCCTGACAGATTGATTGAGGTACATAGATTGAGACAGGCAGGTAGATAGATAGATAGATAGATAGATAGATAGATAGATAGATAGATATGGTGTAACTAAAGGGAAGCAGCCCTTGCAATGGCAGGAGGCCCAGAGCTGTGGGGAGAGCCAACTACTAACCTTCCCTTCCTCCAATACAGGGGACTATACTGCAGATCAGGCGTTTTTGTGGCTACGCTTGTTATGAGGGTGAAGAACATGACGGCCACATGTTTAATGACCCTTGTGAACAGTGCCGGTTCTAGTTCCCATGGGGCCCTGGGGCAAAAGTAACTTGGGTGCCCCCTGACCCCCCCCCCCCTTCTCCGCCCACTGATGGACCCCCCAAAAAAAACCTGAAAGGCCAGCTGTGCTCCCCTGTGTAGGGTAGTCTCCCCCTAGTATAGATGGCCTGAGGCGTCCCCCAGGATTAGGTAGCCCCCTACCAGTATAGATAGCTAGGCATGACCCTATGTTTAGGTAGCCGCCCCCAGTGTAGATAGCTAGATGTGTCCCCCATGAATAGGTAGCCTCCCCCTCCAGTATAGCTAGCCAAAAATGCCCCCATAATTAGGTTGCCCCCTCCAATGTAGATAAGTAGATGAGCACCCCCCCCCCCCCCCAGGATTAGGTATACCACCTACCAGTATAGATAGCTAGGTGTGCTCCCCATGATTGGGTAGCTCTCCTCCCCCAAATATCGATAGCTAGATGTGTCCCCCAGGACTAAGTTGCGCAAACCCCATATGCAGAATGGTTTGTATCGCAGCAGAAGGGCCAACGATATAACTCACCTATCAGCGACACTAGGAAGTTTGAAAAGTCTTCTCCACTTCACGCAGTCATAGCGTCTCCTCTCTGACTCCTCCAGTGGTGCAGTACTGAGAGACACCACTAGAGGGCAGCAGAGAGGGGAAGCTGTGACTGCATGAAGTGGAGAAGACTTTCTGAACTTTCCGACGACTCTGACAGGTGAGTTATATCCTTGTACCTTCCATCGTGCTGCATGGGGGGGGGAGCACTCAGGGAGGCCCTGCTTCATTCTTCTGCCTGCTGTTGCTGACTCACTTCCACCACCCGCACTACACACGCAGCGGTACCATCATTCGGTAATTTTTGCAATTTACACACTACACTCAGCATTCTGAAATTATTTTACAGAGGAGGCTAATGAACTTTTGAACTTACTCTGCAGAAAAAAAAAAAACAAAATACAGTGACTGACAGTTGAGATAACAAGCTTCAGAAGACAGAGCTCTCTGCGACTTTGAAAGTCGTGGAGCTCAGATAAATTCTTTTTCATAGATAACAACTGGAGTTTCTTAACTCTTTCTGTACTGGAAACAATATTAGACTTATGTCTCTGCTCCTAATGTTTTATTTCTTAGCTGTACTACACATACAAATCATTATATCATAAGTTTATTTTCACTTCAGATTTCCTTTAATACATTACCTCTCAACTGCCTGCCAGTGTGTCCGGACTCCTCTTTTGCATTCACACCCCACGTGGTTACTGACACATTGTGACGGTAACCATTCGGGGTGCAAAGCCAGAGGAGGAGTCCAGACACAGCAATGGAGAGGTAAAGTATTAATTAAAGTAAAAAGGTAAAAGTATGCCATAATTCATTAAAGTATTAATGCAGGGGCACGAGGGGTATATGTATAATGGGGGCAGTGGCCAGTGGTGGTGAGGCGGCGGGTTCGGCATCACAAGGCCGGCTCCCAAGAGAATCCATCTGCTGGTGTATGAGCAGTCAACAAATCTATCTCCGATCAGATTCGATTAGATCTGTCTCTTGTTCGATTTGCCCACACATTGTCTCATGGATGGACACATTTAAAGTGGTATGAAACCCAGCATTTCTTCTTTGCTCTAAAAAGATTATTTACAGCATATTATATACTACCACCATTTTTTTTACTAGAACAGCATTCAACTAGTTAAAGAGAAACTCTGACCAAGAATTGAACTTTATCCCAATCAGTAGCTGATACCCCCTTTTACATGAGAAATCTATTCATTTTCACAAGCAGACCATCAGGGGGCGCTGTATGACTGATATTGTGGTGAAACCCCTCCCACAAGAAGCTCTGAGTACCGAGGTACTTCTGGCAGTTTCCTGTCTGTGAACCTTGTTGCTTTGTGGGAAATAGCTGTTTACAGCTGTTTCCAACTGCCAAAACAGCATACAGCAGCTATATCACTTGCCAGCAGTAAAAATGTCACCATGTGATAAATGTCAGAATATAAATCAGGGATTTCAAAGATTTTACAATGAGCAAACACTGACTAAATCATTTATACATAATTATTGTAAAAATGAAGCACTTTTTTTATTACATTATTTTCACTGGAGTTCCTCTTTAAACACAGGACTTACAAGCTCCCTGCAAGGAAAGCTGGACACATCCGAACTGGAGATAACATTATCTTGTGTTTACTTAACTGTATCAAGTGAGAAATGTAAAGACTTATCTGACTGTGCAGACACTCCTGAACACAGACAGACAGTCAGAAAGCATTTCTGGACACATTACAGTATGAATAAACCAGTTAAGAATAAAATGCAATTGCAGCTCTCAGAGCAAAAAAATTGTACTTTGGGAACTTGTTGTTTCTAAATGAATAATAATATGTATGCACAAAAGTAAATATGATAACTGTATGGGTTATAAAAAGTAGTAAAACATGTTTTTATTTAATATTATTTCAGAGTTTCATACCGCTTTAAGAGAAGGGGTAAAGACAGGATTTAAAGACATAAATTACACAGTGATTGTTTTAGCACCTATGTATTATTTGTACTACTGATATGCTTAAAGAAGGAAACTCCCCTTAAACAATGGCAAACCACTTTTAGTTCTGATTATGCAGTACAGCCTGCCAAACTTCTAACCTATCTCCGAAATCTTAACAAAACAAGGTGTAAAAAGCTTTTCTTGTTTCCAGAGCTCCACTGCTAGCAGCTCTTAACACAAGAAGTACATTATCCAACGTAAATCATTAAATGCCAAATGGAAGTGTGACTGCTTTACAAAAATTGACCATATGAAAATAGGATTGCTTTACTGCAAAGTCCCTCCTGTGTGAACCTGTCTGAGCCTGCTGATAGAGAGTAGTGTTTACTTGAATATTTCTTGCATCGAAAACACTATTTTCGATTTTTATTATTATTATTTATTATTATTTTTTATTTATATAACGCCAACATATTCCGCAGTGCTTTACAAAGCACAATAAGACGACAAGAGGAACATAAGTACAACCCAAAAATGTACAGCAGAGTCTCAAGCAGCACAAATATTGCAACGAAAACAGTAAACATTAGGGAAGATGACCCTGCCTATGCGAGCTTACAATCTAAAGGGTAGTGGGGGACACACTAGGTAAGGGGAGGGGGATGGATGAGGCAGTGAGTCTTTGCCTCTGATTACATTGTGAACAGATAAGTAAATAGGGGCTATACAATGTTGCAAGCTTGTCTAAATAGGTGTGTTTTAAGAGTGGGTTTGAAGATGTCCAGGTTTGGAGCATGACAAGCAGGCTGTGGAAGATAGTTCCAGATGAGGGATGATGCTCGTGTGAAGTCCTGGATGTGAGCACGATAGGAAGTGATCAGCTTAAAGGCCAGGAGACTTTCTTGGGAGGAGCTAAGGTTGCGGGAGGGACAGTATTTAGAGATTAGTGAGGATATGTATGGAGGGGACAACTCTTGAAGGTCTTTGTATGTTAAAGTCAGGAGTTTGAACTGGGCCCTCTGGGTAATGTGTAACCGGTGGAGGGAACTGCACAGTGGGGCTGCATCAGAGGAACATGTGGAAAAGTGAATGAGGCGGGCAGCTGAGCTTAGAAGGGATTAGGGAGGTGCCAGCCTGTTCTTTGGTAGACCACAGAGCAAGGTGTTGCAGTAGTCTAGGCGGGAGATGATTAAGGCGTGTACAAGCATTATGGTGGCCTCTTGTGTGAGGAAGGGACAGAAATATATTTCTGAGCTGGAAATAGCAGGTGGAAGTTAATGAGGCAATGTGAGGTTTAAAGGAGAGCTCTGAGTCAAGTGTAACCCCCAAGCAGCGGGCCTTAGAGGTCGAGGTTATTGGGGTGTTGGCTGCAATTATGGTAGCAATTGGTGGGGGCGTAGATAGCATTGATGGAAAAATCACAATTTCTGCTTTACTCATGTTGAGTTTGAGGAAGCGGGAGGACATGAATGCAGAAACGGCACGTACACAGTCGGAGACTCTGGATAGTAGTGAGGACAGGTCAGGAGCTGAGAGATAGATTTGGGTGTCATCCGCATAGAGGTGATACTGGAACTGGAAGCCAAAAGAGCGGATTCGTTGTCCCAGGCCATGAGTGTGGATTCAGAAAAGAAGTGGCCCAAGGACCAAGCCTTGAGGTACACCAACAGACAGTGGGCGTGGGGAGGAATTAGTGTTTAGAGAAGGAGACTGTGTAAGACCGTCCAGACAGATAAGAGGAAATTGGAATCGATTTTGAAAATATATTTGCAAAAATACATTGTTTTTTTTTTTTTTTTTTCTGCAATGTGAATTTTTGCCAAAACTGCAAATTGTCATTTATGAGTTAAAAACACATTACACCTTTTAATGTAAAATAATCGCAAAAAAATGTGAAAAATACACAAATGTATTACAAAATGATTTCTGAAGGCGTCTTTTGCTCGAAAACCAAATTTTACATTATTTTCGTGAAAATGAATGCTAAAAGAATATTGGCATTTACATTCATCACTAATAAAGAGTAGTAACACACCACGCCAGGGGTGCCGCTAGGCCCAGGCAAACCTAGCGGCTGCTTGGGACCTCACCCATAGCAGGGGCCCCCCATGCTGCAAGGGCTGCCCTGTCTGTGACATGTATGACCACCACTGCCTCCCCTTCATTCACACAGACCTCAGATCAGCGGCAATGTGAACAGAGCTAAGAGCAGTGCAGTGAACAAGGACTACAATTCCAATGCAGAAGTGAGGTCATTGCTCACGTTCTGCAATTTAAATGTCACATGGTTACTGTACACTGCTCTCTTCTTTGAAAGCCGCCGCTGACATGAAGTTCTATTACTTTGGGAATAAGGAGGCATCAGGAAGCCACATACACCCCCTCTCCCCCCGACACCAATTACTTATAAGGAGGGGGAGGGATTGAGGTACACCTTGGGGCCACCTACACTGAATGTGGTCGCTTATCAGCCTGCAACAGATACATTGTATTCATTCTGGTAAGCGGACCGCACATGTGTGCAGTCCACAAAGAGCAGATGCATTCCCCATATAGCCTGGGGGCATAACGCATCTGCCCCAGATTCCAGCTGGACCACAGTGGACCATTGGAGCAGACACCACACTACATGCGATTCGATTTTTTATACGATCCGATTTTTTATTCCGATTAAAAAAGTACTGCATGATGCTATGTTTTTTTAATCGGAATCAAATTTCGGATTGTATAAAAAATCAGAGTCGCATGTAGTGTGCAAGAGGCCTTAGGCAGGTTTCAGACTGCACCGCACTGCCCAAAACAGGCCTTCGTGGATTTCCGCGTTAATACGTGGTGATCCACTTCTGGCTGACAACCAAACAAGAAGTGATGCTCGCTTGGGCTCACTTCCTGTTTCGGAAATACGGTGCATGGAAGCATAGTTAAAAATACGCTTCTGTGCATACAGTTTTTAAAACACCCTGTGTCGCCATACATCGGCACAACCTTAAGCTGGCCATACACGATTCACGGTTGAGGACCACACAGACTGAATTAAAGCAGTTTGGTGACTTTTCCAGGATCAGGGAGCGATATTGTTTCCCCTCTCAGGACTGTTTTCTCTCAGCTTTTTCCACCTGGTTATATACCTCACGTATGTCTCTGATCCCACACAAGAAGATTTTAGGGTTAGGCGTAAGGATGGGGGGTTTAGGGTTAGGTGTCAAGAAGGGATGTTTTAAAGGTTAGGAGTCAAGAAGGGGGGTTTTGAAGGATACCATAGCTGGGACATATTAAAATGAGGGTTCTCCACCCCCGTCATTCTTTCCCAAATGCCCCCCTTTTTTTACTTCCAGTAAGCCGATCCTGGCAGTGGTGCGCGGGTGCTAGTTCAGCTGCGTGCATCCTTCATCACATGCCCACGGCTGGGAGCGCTCTGCACATGCGCATGACATAGTCAGGAATGGTTAAGGTCAGGCGTGGGGGTGTTGTTTTTAAGGGTTTGGCATGGGGAAACCATTAAGATAAGTCATAGAGATAGTAATTTTAAGGCCTAGGCATTGGGGGGGGCGGGGGGTCAGGTGTGGAGGGGATGTTTTTAAAGGGTTGGCCTGGGTGAGGGTGGGGTTAAGGTTAGGCATCGGTAAGGGAGGGTTCTGTTTGAACTTAGTGTTAGGTTAAGTTGTAGTAAAATATTGTTATTATTTGCCTTGCATTTCCTTGTACCCCATATTCAGGCACGGGTTTATTCGACCAATTTTACTTTTGCCTTTCATTTTTCTGTAAAGAACCAATTTGATTTAAAAAAAAAAAACTATAAAATTGAAAGGTACACATAAATATACCATAAGATGCACATTTCTACCAGAGAAAAACATACGGTACCTTAAACTATTTGTCATTATGTAGCTGCCCTTTGCAATATTAATAGCTAGAGCAGGCAGGAGTTCATGAAAGAAAGCCTTCCTTGCACTGAGAGTGCCCTTTATGAACGCAAGCGATGCTGGCAATGGTAAATTGAATGGTTGGAACCGGAAACGCATTTGCGCTCTTTCATGTACCTCTACCTCGGTTATTAATAATGAGCATGCATAGAGCACAATGAGCGGTGACCCTTTCCTCGGAATTCAGCCCAGGGTTATGGTGGCTGACAGCAGAACAGTGTGGGCACCTCACAGAGGCAGCAGACAGGTGGCACAACTTATTTCTTTGCTGTTACTGTGACATTGTAATTATACACTGTTGTACGTATTTTCTGCCAAGCGTTTGAAACCTCACTGGTAGGTTCTGAACATTTACTTTAAATTCTCGCTTCCCTCTTTATAACTGTATTTAGGCTCCGTACATAAGAGCTGCTGTAAGCTTTACGGTTTAGAGATTGTCCTGTGTGCATTTTTGGGGAAGATGACTTGTTGTAACGTCTATAAGAATAACGGAAGGAACTTCTGAGCAAGTTGTTCGGTGCAAAAACTTTCAGGTGAGGGAAAGGAGGGCAGCTGGGAAGCAAATAAATGTAGCACCTGGGGATAGGGTACTGCCAGTCGGCTTTCGGCTTAAAGCAGGATTGTCAGCCACAAAATCAAATTTCATTTACCCACTGCTCTGTGTTTATTATGCACGTTGAAACCTGTCCTGCATTGCAAGCATTCCAATATAATCATAAATGTTTCTGCTGTGATAAATCTTATCTCAGTCAGCCTCTATTTGGTACATTGACAATGAGAGGGAAGCTTGCCATCTCCCCTCCCACATTCCTGCTCCTCACTGATTGGCTGAGGGCAGTTCAGTGTTACACAATGCTGAAAAGGGGGAAACATGCTGAAATCTGATCTGTGCTGTGCTTACATGTGTTTACAAAGCAAGCTAGATATGCCAGTGCAGTGTGTAGGAAAAAAAAAGAGTAAGGGAAGAAATGACATCAGAATTGGCTGCAGTCAGAACTTCAGACATAAAAATGGAAAATGCCAGGAGCAGTTTTCTCTTTATTTACTATATAAAATTACTTGAAATCAAAACGTGGACAGTACAATATGTGTGTGTGTGTGTGTGTGTGTGTGTGTTTGTTTTTCTGGAATAACATGGCTGTCCCTGCTGCTTTAACTTCATTGTACTGATAGTAGAGCTAGCAATCAGAGCAGTCAAGACTGGGGAAAGGTGGTGGTGGGGTAACTAATGGCACTATAACAAAGAGCGGGCCTCTCGCATGTGAAACAACAAGTCCTATAACGTCAGGAAAAAAGCCAGCGGACATTGTTCTGCATATGCCACTGGGCCATAAAACCAACAGTTGCAAACACCACATGCGACTTGACAGCTGTTTTGTTCCTGAATGCTCAGAAGTTTCAGTATACTGCATCTCAAACAGGTTTTAAATGCACTCACCCACACCTGTTACATGATCCTGACTTGTCTTATCTGAATAATCAGTGCTAAAACTAATGAGAAGATGAAATGTATCAGGAGAGATAGACGGAACAGTAGGAGGAGGTAAGGTTTACCTGTTAGTGTTAGGAAATGATTTTTAAACATTAATTGGGGGGGGTTGTCAGAAAGTATTGTCTTAAAGGAACACTATCAAACCAAGTGTTCTAAAATATCAATGTACAAAAAATGTCTAAGTAGCTGTGTAAACATTTTCCTACTTTTCATGCTAAACATCAGAGGCAAAAGCTTTCATTCTTTGTGTGTAGGATTTAGCTCTATTGGGACAAATCATTCTCAAAAGGAGTGTCTGCTTCAAAGCACAGCCAGTGTTATTTTTTTGCATATTAAACTACAGAGTATTTTTCTCTGAGAGCAAAAAAAAGTATGAAAAGCTGTGGTGTCACAGACAATTACAAATGTTTATAACAAGTTACGTTTCCCCTGCTCTCTTCAAACACTTCAGTCAGAGGCACAGGGAGGGCACATGCTGCTGCAGCTGCTGAGAGCTTTCTCACACACACAGGGTTAACAGATGCTCTGTGAGGGAATTTCCAATTCCCCACCGACATCACAAGTGCGAGGTGATGCCAATCGTGATTTTCAACAGCGAGTTTTTACCGCCAATTAGCGGTGTCTATTGAAAAACCTAATATAGGAGCCCACAGTGCTCTTCCACAAACTACTGGAAAAGTTAATGAGAGAAAACTATCAAAACACGAAGTGCATCACAGCTTGCTACTTTTAAGGCTACAAGCTTATATTGAGTGGCCATGCTGACCCCTGTCTGCTACTGAAAGTGAGTTTAATTGCTACAGGAGTGTCAGAACAGGACCATAGAGTAATAGAAGGTAATAGCCTGGTCTGATGCATCTCATTTTCTTTGGTCTCAAAACCCCTCCATATTCCCCAGAATTCAGCCGGTAGGATGTGCAGAAATAAGTCAGGGTTTCGCCTGAGGGCAGCCGGATAATAGAGCTGATAGGGAGTGAGTTAAGGTAGCCATACATCTAGCAATGATGGGCAGATTCGACTAACAGACAGATTTCTTTCTGATTAGAGAGAGATCTGTCGGCTGTCCATGCACCGCAGGCCGATTACCAATCAATTTCAGCATGACATTTCTCAGGAAATAGCCTTGTGACTAGTGTTGGGCGAACACCTGGATGTTCGGGTTCGGGCCGAACAGGCCGAACATGGGCCAGATGTTCGGCATGTTCGGCCCGAACGCCGAACTCAATGGAAGTCAATGGGACCCCCGAACATGCCCATTTTTGGGGCCCTATGGGGTCGCAGGCATAAGGGGGGAGCATGCCCCGATCGTGGGGGGGGGTCGGAAATTCCCCCCACCCCCTCCGCTAGCGCTCCCCCCTCTGCCCGCTTCCCCATAAAAAAAGTTTAAGGCAAGTTAAATAGTACTTGGTGGCTGGCCTGGCACTGGCAGTGGAGTGAGGAGGAGGAGGAGTCCGAGTAGCAGAGTGACGCGTTGAGGCCGGGCAGCGGGCGGTTCAGCGGTAGTACCCTTGTGGTACTTCCGCCCTTTCTCTGACCTCACGTCCTCTGCATACGAGGGTACGCGTCACGCGTACCCTCGTATGCGTCATCACGTAGAGGACGTGAGGTCAGAGAAAGGGCGGAAGTACCACAAGGGTACTACCACTGAACCGCCCGCTGCCCGGCCTCAACGCGTCACTCTGCTACTCGGACTCCTCCTCCTCCTCACTCCACTGCCAGTGCTCCCCCCTTATGCCTGCGACCCCATAGGGGGGCCGTATTGCGGCATGTTCAGGCGAACAGGGCCCTGTTCGGCCGAACAGGGGCCCTGTTCGGCCCTGTTCGGCGGCCATTCAGTAGTTCGGGGCGAACCCGAACTTAAAAGGCCGAACACCATCAGGTGTTCGGCCGAACTCGAACATCACCCGAACAGGGTGATGTTCTGCAGAGCCCGAACAGTGGCGAACACTGTTCGCCCAACACTACTTGTGACGCCACATCCGCTGCCTCCTCTGCTGTCCCCCCAGTGTAAATGTACCCTCCATTAGAGATGTCACGAACGGTTTGCCTGCGAACGGTTCCAGTCAAACTTTGGTGGTTCGCGTTCGCCTGGACCAGGCGAACTTTTGCGGAAGTTCGATTCGCCCCATAATGCACTATGAGGGTCAACTTTGACCCTCTGCATCACAGTCATCAGGCGCATTGTAGCCATTCAGGCTACACTAAGCCCTGGAGCCCCCCCCCCCTTATATAAGGTAGGCTCGCTGGCCATGACACTCAATCGTGTGCCTGCTGCAAATAGACAGCCTAGGGAGAGCTGCTGCAGATTTTTTCTCCTAGGGAAAGATTAGTTAGGCTCTTGGCTTGCTCCTGGCTGATTGTTATTGCTAAAATAGCCCCCCTCAACAGCTCTTTTGAGAGCTCTAGGGCTTGATTCACAAAGCGGTGCTAACCTACTTAGCACGTCTAAAGTCTTTAGACGTGCTGACAAGGGTGCTAAATAGGTTAACACCGGATTTCTCAATCAGGTCGCGCGCTAACTTTATGTGCGCAAAGTTTTATGCGCGCAAAGTTTTACACGCGCTAAGTCCCATAGGCTTTAATGGGCACTTCGCGAGGAGCGCCCTGTGCTCTGTGCAGTACGTGCGTAAAGGTTTACGCGCATAAAGTTTTGCGTGCGTAAAGTTTTATGCGCGAAAAGCTTGTTTAGACGTGCTAAGGGGGTTTTCACAGATGTGCTAACAGTTAGCACCGCTTTGTGAATCAAGCCCCTTATGTTTTCCTGATGTGTTTTTTTTTGTGTGTTGCTCACTGACACTGACATTATACAGCCCTATCTGTTGTAGCTGGACCTTGGTAATTGTTATTACTGTGCAAGCCAGGCCCTGCCTAACTATCTATACTGGGACACCTACCTATGCCTACCTAACTACTGGGGCACCTACTTACCTATACGGGGACACCTACCTACCTACCTACCTATACTAGGGGACCTACCTATGCCTACCTACCTATACTGGGACTCCTACCTATGCCTAGCTAACTACTGGGACACCTACCTATGCTTACCTACCTATACTGGGTCTCCTACCTATGCCTAGCTAACTACTGAGGCACCTACCTACCTATGCTGGGTCTTCTACCTATGCCTAGCTAACTACTGAGGCACCTACATACCTATACTGGGACTCCTACCTATGCTTACCTACCTATACTGGGTCTCCTACCTATGCCTAGCTAACTACTGAGGCACCTACCTACCTATGCTGGATCTTCTACCTATGCCTAGCTAACTACTGAGGCACCTACATACCTATACTGGGACTCCTACCTATGCTTACCTACCTATACTGGGTCTCCTACCTATGCCTAGCTAATTACTGAGACACCTACCTATGCCTACCTACCTATACTGGGTCTCCTACCTATGCCTAGCTAACTACTGAGGCACCTACCTACCTATACTGGGTCTCCTACCTATGCCTAGCTAACTACTGGGACACCTACCTATGCCTACCTACCTATACTGGGTCTCCTACCTATGCCTACCTACCTACCAATACTGGGACTCCTACCTATGCCTACCTACATACAAGAAGATAATAAGGTTGTTGCTTCATTGTGGACAGAGCAAATTTGATCAGCTGGACAGTCACTGTTGCTCTATCATAGAGCTACCACAGCCCGGCAACCATATGGGCTGGAAAACTGCCACGGCCTGCACTCTGGCCATGTTGCGCACCAGTCCAGCACAGCCGTCACTACACAAACAGCTGTTTGCGGTGCGTTACACAGTGAGTTTTGTGTGTCAGTGTGAAGCAGTACTCTAATTACACTCCCTGATTGATGTATACCCATGCAAGATGTTTGAAAGCACTTTAGGCCTGCAAAATAGCATTCAATATGATTTCTGCCCTTAAAACGCTGCTTTGCGTCAAATCCAGATTTTCCCCCGGGACTTTTGGCATGTATTCCACTCCGCCATGCCCCCCTCCAGGTGTTAGACCCCTTGAAACATCTTTTCCATCACTTTTGTGGCCAGCATAATTTTTTTCTATTTTGCAAAGTTCGCCTCCCCAACCGAACCTTCCGCTGAAGTTCGCAAACGGTGTTCGCGAACCGAAAATCGGATGTTCGCAACATCTCTACCCTCCATGCATGCATTTTTTACTTTACCTGTCTGCTGTTGCCCACCCTGTTGCCCATTTGTCTTCACATGCTGCTGGTGCATAACACATGGCACGTGTGTGAAGGTCACTCACGTGTCACGTGCTATACACTAGCTGTGTGAGTCAAATGGAGGAAGCGGAAGACGGATGGGCACTGCAGTGGACAGGTAAAGTATGAATGCATGCACAGGAGATCACATTTACACTAGGGGACAGCGCCGGGGATTCCATTGCATTCGTTGTTCATCTCAATATTTTGCACGCCACAACTGCCGCACACCCGATCGAGCACGTCAGCCCTAGATTTGTTAGCATTATTATGTAATTAGGGATATAGCAAAAAGAATAAAATAGGAAATCAAATATTGCAAAATATACTTTTTCTTTAATAGTCCAAAAAGGTGCAGAAATGTGTATACAAAAACTTCAATCACGTGGTAAAGTGCATGAATAGTAGACAAGGCAACAGTATTGATTTGTTTTGGGTCAGCGACCCATCTTCAGGCCTTTATACATATAATAAATATCTGCACTCACAGGATACACAAATAAATCTCATCTGGACCACTACTAAGCCAGGGCCGTCAGGACCAGGTGGTCCTGTTTTTGTGTATCCTGTGAGTGCAGATATTCATTATATGTATAAAGGCCTGAAGAAGGGTCGCTGACCCAAAACAAATCGATGTTGCCTTGTCTACTATTCATGCACTTTACCACGTGATTGAAGTTTTTGTATACAAATTTCTGCACCTTTTTTTTATTAAAGTTGGTTCATCGACCTCAATTTATTTATTTCACTTATTTTTATCATATTTATATTTACCAAATAAAATTGGCCACAGCCTTTAAAATGCCAGCTCTGGAGTCTTATTTGTTTGTCATTTATGTTTAGGTTAAGTTAAATTGGTTTAGAGGGGTATTGTCTACAGGTCCATAGGCTCGTGTGATAACATTCGATTTCAAGCAGATCAGAGTACAGAATACCCTTCTTATACACATAGCTGAAGTAAAGTATCGCTGCTTGCTTTTGTTTGTGTCATTTTTTTTTTTACCCAATTCCCTAACCGGTTGTCCAATTAATATCACCAAAAGCTGAAACAGTTAATGTTTATTTTTAATTGCTTGATTATAATTGCTTTCCTCCAATGTATTGTAATTAAAATAACAAGGACACACATTTTCTGCAAGCGCTAAAATGCGTCTCCTCTGCCATGTTGCTTTTGAATCACAGCTCATTTGTTAGCGACGTTCTGGTGAACATCATAATTGCCTTTAAAAACTTATATATTCTGTCGATTAGCCTTGAATGATCACATGAATGAGAGATGTGGCAGGAAAATATGGGATCACCTTTATTGCTCACAATGAAAAAAATGTTCAGGTATGACAATGCTATCATTAATACTGAACTTCATGCATAAAAAAACCGATTTAATCCAGTTGAGTTTGTATCATGTATAAAAGCATAATGTGATTTTAAAAGAATCAGCAAGTCTCACCTTTAGGCCCGGTTCACATTAGTGGTCGCCGTCCGGAATCGCCGTGCCGGAGCCGGACCGCATGCAGAACGGACGGAACGGACGCACGGCATAGCAATGAAAGCCTATGCGTCCGTTCACATGCGTCCGTTTCGTCCGGACCGGATCCGGACTCCAGCATAAGACCCAACATGCGCTATTTTTTGGTCCGGCTCCTCCGGCAGCCGTATCCGGAGCGGAGCCGGACTGCACCTTCCGGCCAATACAAACCAATGAGAACCGGAGAGCGCACAACACACTGGCTAAAAATCCGGATGTTCTACCCCACTTCCTATGCGTATTGTAGCGGCGATTTTGGATGGGGACACATGGGCAAGCATTTTGGATTCCACAGGTCCACCTTCTGCTGACCTCCCAGACCCCAACATTTTTATTCTATTTCTACTATCTTTTGCCAAACGGATCCGAATCGCATCCTGATGAACACCTGATGCAACCTGACCGGATCCGGATCGGATCTGGATCAGAACCGTACGGTTCCGATCTGGATCCGGTCCGGATCCGGTCAGGTCATCCGGTCCGTTTGGCAGAGAACCGCAAGTGTGAACCGGCCCTAAGTGTCGGAGTTTGATGCAGTGTTCAGGAGAAAAGTATGATGAGGGTGCTGGTGGGTTAGGTGGTGTGGTTGCTGTTTATAGAGGCAGCTAAATAACGTAATTAGCACGGAATAATTAAAAGAAAGCAGAACTTTCATTGAAGAATTGGTATGACATATCTGAGCTACACAAACCATTTTGTAATTAAATATAAAAAAAAAAATTATCTGTAGACAATTGAAAATGTACCGGTAATTACTTTAACCTCCCTAATTCTGATTATGTGCAGTCGCACGGCTGCGCATGGTTTTTTAAACTTTATTTTTTTTTAATCATGTAGTTAGCCTAGCGCTAGTTACATGATACCCCCCTCCCAGCCGAATTACACCCACCCACCCTTCCGATCGCCGCCGGCGATGATGGCCATCAGGAAATCCCGTTCTGAACGGGATTTTTTGCAGGGCTTCCCCCGTTGCCATGGCGACGAATGGAATGACGTCATTGACGTTGTGACATCATAGGGAGTCCCGATCCACCCCTCAGCGCTGCCTGGCACTGATTGGCCAGGCTGCGCACGGGGTCTCGGGGGGCCCTATTACGCGGGTAGTCAGTGTTTGCCTATTGTAAAATCTTTCCTCTCCCTGATTTACATTCTGACATTTATCACATGGTGACATTTTTACTGCTGGCAGGTGATGTCAGTGGAAGGAGATGCTGCTTGCTTGCTTTGCAGTTGGAAACAGCTGTAAATAGCTGTTATTTCCCACAATGCAACCATGGTCCTGACATCACACTGTGGGAGGGGTTTCACCACATTATCAGCCATACAGAGCCCCCTGATGGCATGTTTGAGAAAAGGTAAGGATTTCTCATGGGAAAGGGTGTATCGGCTACTGATTGGGATGAAGTTCAATCCTAGGTTACGATTTCTCTTAACCACTTGAGGACCCACCCTTTACCCCCCCTTAAGGACCAGCGTTATTTTTTGTGATCTGTGCTGGGTGGGCTCTGCAGCCCCCAGCACAGATCAGCTGGCACACAGAGCGATCAGATCGCCCCTCTTTTTTCCCCCCTATGGGGATGATGTGCAGGGGGGGTCTGATCGCTCCTCCTGTCTGGCATGTTGCGGGGGGGGGGGCACCTCAAAGCCCCCCTCCGCGGCGAAATTCCCCCCTCCCTCTCCTATCTGCTCATCCCCGGTGATCGGGGCTGCACAGGACGCTATCCGTCAGTGACAGGCTGTCCCCGGTCACATGGCGGCGATCCCCGGCCGCTGATTGGCCGGGGATCGCCGATCTGCCTTACGGAGCTGCTGCGCAGCAGCGCCGTACAATGTAAACAAAGTGGATTATTTCCGCTTGTGTTTACATTTAGCCTGCGAGCCGCGATCGGCGGCCCGCAGGCTATTCACGGAGCCCCCCACCGTGAATTGACAGGAAGCAGCCGCTCGCGCGAGCGGCTGCTTCCTGATTAATCAGCCTGCAGCTGGCGACGCAATACTGCGTCGCTGGTCCTGCAGCTGCCACTTTGCCGACGCGCGGTATGAGTGCGCGGTCGGCAAGTGGTTAAAGCCTGTTTGAAAAGGTGCATGGCGGCCACAATCACATGCAATGCAATGATTTTTTTTTTTTCGATTTGAAAAGTTCATTTTCAAAGGTAATGCTTGTCATTTACGCTAATCAACATGATTGCTTTCAGAATTTACCTTGTTTAATCCTGGGATTAGCTGGGCTGTAAGCCCTCTCTAATAAGGTATTATCTAACGATCTCAACGAGCATCAGCAACTTTCGCCTATAAATTTCTTTCTAGTTTTTTTTTTTACCTTTCTTACCTTTTTTACCTTTCTGTAGCCTTTATGCCGGCAGATAATCACCAGCGAAGAGCCTTATTTACCAAAAACTCTTAATATAGACTCCTTACAAATCAGATGACAAATCAGTCCTCGGACATCAATCTGAAATGGGAGGATTTGCGCGGTCACTGTGACTGTGACACGACACATCTGTTCCGTGGCTCCTCTGTGTCCAATGGAGCCTCCAGAAGCGCCTCTCTGATTGGAATGTAAAGATCCACTGCAGACCTTCTTGTAATTAATGAAAACATTTAGTTCATGAATCTATAATTATGAGTCTTTCCGCCACATGCTAGGCACCGTAGCCTGAAGCGCCCTTTTGGTCCGCTGGCTGTTTTTTTTCTCTAACTGCGGCTGTGGATGCCAAACTGCCGATCGGCCTGTCTGAGCGCCTTTGCATGGGTTTAATGGGATTTTTATTGTACATGTCTCCAGTCTGGCCCTGATGTCTGTCAGAGGAGTGGGGAAGCTGATCTCTTCACGTGAATGTTTATTGCTGCAGCTCAGTCAGAAGAGAGTGAGAGGCGGTTTGCAATGTATGTAAAGCAAAATGTTTATATTAATATTTGATCGGTTGCACTAAGGCGTGAGCTGCCATAGCATGCAAAATCAGCAAGTGTGGTAGTGAAGCTGATTAACGGCGTTCATACAAGGGCAGCACTCTTGTTGCTTGAGTACAATTAGAGACACCATGGAGGCTGGAAAAATGATTCTCAAAACACCAGCCGCATTCGAAATAGGACAGGTTTAGGCCTCTTTCACAGTGGGACGTTGTGTTTGATGCGACGTTAAGGTCGCACAACGTGCCCCTAACGCAGCGCATGTAGGTTATGAAACTGGACGTTATTTTGCACTGCGTTATGTGCCTCTAGGTGCGCCGTTTACGTCACATACTGATGGAACGAAAACAGCACATGCGTAACATTTATAAAAAACAAAAAAACATTACTGAGCATGTGCAACACACATAACGCAGCAGATTTATTGCTAAACACACAGCATGCAGCACTTTCTAAATTATTGCTACACGTTACACACAACGCAACGTGTGCACTGTAAATGTCGCACAGACTTAGTATTGCTGTGCGTTACACTGCGTTGGAACATTTTCTAACGTGTGACTTAAATGTCTCACTGTGAAAGAGGCCTTAAAGTATCCCTGAACTGAAAGAGGGTTTGCATGCTATTAGTATGGTTCTTTGAGTGGTGTTGTGACATATGTCACAACACCATCCTCTTGCTACAGTGCCCCCAGTGGTCCCTGCACTACTCAGCCGAAATACAGATGGGGAGGAAGTCAAATACGGGCCCCAAGTATTAAGTGGCTAAAGGAACCTCAATATTAAGTAGCTGGAGTTGTCCCCAAGTATTAGGTAGCTAGAGGTGCCCCTGACTGAAGGGAGATCTCATCAGTTGAATGCCGAGAGCAGGGTGGGTAAGCTCTTATTTACTATCTCATCAGGACTCTGCATAGGGAAGGAGGGAGGGACTCAGGGAGGGAGTGAGCTGTCTTTCCATCATCAGGCGCCTGTAGGCGCGTGCCTACAGTGCCTTATGGTAAATCCAGCCCTGCAAAGCGTTAAAAAAAGCTTTTGGGGTTTTCTGCGGCAATGTGCAGTAATCTCCTTTCTGGCTACAGGCGAAGCAGGAAGTGAGGTTCTCTAGCGCTCACTTCCTGTGGCCAAACTGAGAATAGCGTGTCATTGCAAACGCAAATTTTTTTTAAAAAGCTGTGTCACCATAGACTTACATGACTTATGGTTGCCGCACATTGCCGCGTTAGTTGCCCGACAATGCAGTCGCTTTTATGGCAAATCAGGCTCCTCTGGTGGAACGCATCGCGCTGCGCCAGGTATGAAATGTGAAATAGACTTTCATTGGTGTAGCGTTACCCTGCAGCAGAACATGGCAATACAACGAGCCAGTGTGAAAGAGGACTCAGGGGTCATCCAACCCTCTCAGACGCAGAACAGGAAACCTGTTATTTGCTCACGCCGCGTAAGATTCAGGCTGGGAACACACTGGGCAGTGTGGGAAACTTAGCATGTTGCTGTATATGCGTTTGCGCATGCGTTTTTTGAATTTTTTCCCCATCACATACATTTTTCGTGCGTTTTGTATATGTTTTAATGCGTTTGTGGTGCGCATATATAAATTGCATATGCGTTTTGCATGCATTTTAAGTCAACAGGAAGCGGAAATACATAATCACACTTGTTTTTTTTGTTTTTTTTAATGCATATAAAAATGCATACAAAACGCAGTAAAACCTCTGCGTCACTATTGACTTTCATTATGTGCGTTTTGGATGCGTTTTTGAAAACTATGCAACAAAACCAGCATTTTTAAAAACGCACATTGCAGAACGCAAGCATATGTGTTTTTTTCACGCGGCAAATTGACTTGCATTATATGCGTTTTCTGCAACGCTAGCGTTTCTGCCTAGTGTGTTCCTTGCCATAAGTAATTAGACAACACAGTGACATAGCGCTCTCGCCTTGCAGCTCTGGATCCCAGGTTTGAATCCCAGCCAGGTCAAGATCTGCAAGGATTTTGTATGTTGTCCTCATGGCTGTGTGGGTTTCCTCTGGGCACTCCCACATCCCAAAAACATCCCAAAAACATACAGATAAATGAATTGGCCCTAGACTATGATACATGCACTACACGATACATACATAGACATGACTATTATGCAGGAGAACAGAGGCGCCAAAAGGATAAAAGGAAGCTAAATCAGCTTAAAAACCAAATTCTTGGTAAATAGAGGAGGTAGTGGTGGACTTATCTCCTCCAAGTAGACACACAACGACAGTAGTAAAGACAGTCAATATATTTTATTTATAAACTCCAAATATGCAACGCGTTTTGCAGATTTGATCCCACTTCATCAGGCAATAACAATGGAGTAATAGCATATGTGGTCAGTAGAAGAGCCAGGCACCTTTACAGAGGTAAGTCCACCACTACCTCCTCTATTTACCAAGAATTCGGTTTTTAAGCTCATTTAGCTTCCTTTTATCCTTTTGGCGTCTCTGTTCTCCTGCATAATATTGAGTCCCCCTGGGTGGAGGGTTGAACCCTCTTTTTCTCATCTACAGAAAGCGACTTCTTATTCCTGAGTGGGGTCAGGAAAATCTCCCCACCTGCCTTTACAGTGGTTGCCTAATGGTAACCCTGGTTTGTGAGTATTAATATTTACTCTATCTAGTAACCAACCAGTACATATTACACTATTGGGGCTCTTGGTGTTCCTTGTTTTTGTAGACATGACTATGGTAGGGACCAGATTGTGAGCCCCTCTGAGGGACTGTTTAGTGACAAGACAATATACTCTGTACAGCGTTGCGTAATATGTCGGCGCTATATAAATAAATAAGGACTGCACACCTTATCTCAGCAATGCTCCTGGACTGATTCTTCCTGCTAGTACCGCTGTACATGTGACCGGCCTACACACACCAGCACAGAAGGGGTTCCGTGCAAATGACTGCAAAATGTTGCCACTTGCGCATCTGAGCGCCTCATTACATCACAGTTCAGCTAAATTTTTACCAGAATTGGCCTTTACATTAGCAAATGTGCTGCTGGCATACATACATTTCAATGCACAGAGATTTCCCTCCAGGCGGACTCCCATGAATAATGCAGCAGACAGGATACATTATTTAAAAGCCAGCTATTTAAATAATGAAACAATAAGTCACCCCCCTCCTCCCCCCATGAAAGCGGCTTATGGAACATTTATTGTTATGTATGTCATTTTATTTTGGTTACAAATAATTCTGTGTATTGAAGGTAATGATTGCAGCCAAAGTATAATTGCCTGTGCTCAGTTTTGTATTAAAAGAAATCTATAGAGTTTAAGGCTGCGTTCACAGTGGTGCATTGCAGTGCGACAAACAGGCCCGGATTTACCTCACAGGACAGAAGCCTATAGGCACAGATGTCCTGGCACCCTGGACATCGCCTTACATGAACCTACAAACCCCCGCCGCACTGCACCGCAAGTGTGCTGGCTGTCCCAGCTGTCACTTCTCCCTTACTTCCCTTGCCCATCATAGGTGACTACGGGTTACCTCTTAGTATTAGTTAGCCAGAGGTACCCCAGTGTTAAGTAGCTAGAGGTGATTCAAAGTATTAGGTGACTTGAGGTGTCTCAAGTTGCTGGTAAATCTCATCTGTGGAATACTGAGAGTCGAGTGAGTAACCTCTCATTTACAAACACCCTGGGCAGGGACGGATCTAGGGGGGAGCAGACGGGTCTCTTGCCCCAGGCGCAGTTTGTTGAATTCTTAAAAAGGCGGCAAAATTTGGATGGGGAATGGCAGTTTAGGCGCCAAAACCTGACCTTGCCCCAGGCTCAACTTGGTCTAGATCCGTCCCTGACCCTGGGACTCTGTATAGGGATGGAGGGAGGGAGGCACTCAGGGAGAGGAGTGAGCTGCCTTCCCATCATTATGCACCTGTAGGCACTTGCCTACAGTGCCTTATGGTAAATCTGGCCCTGGTGACATGCGTACGTCGAAAAAAGGCACATGGAAATTTGGGCTCCCTGTAATCATGAATGATAGTAAAATATGGGTATTTATTACCGATATTTTACCATTTAATAATGCTATTAAAAATTCTGGGTATCCGATACTTAAACAGGAAATTTGAGTGCTGTAGGCGCTGTGGAAGTTTTGGGTGTCATATAGGCACCCATGTTAATATCAGCTATAGGCAACAGAGGCTCCTGATCAAAGAGTGTGTGCCTTGCACCCGCTATTTGTGGACAGTTTTTATATAGTAGGGGGGGGGGGTGAGGGTGGCACCAGCTTTTTTATTGGGTGCCCTTGGTACCCCAATTTCTGGTTGCAGACGATATTAACATGGGCGCTCAAACTCCCATGGCCTCCAATATTTAGCCTATATGGCGGCAAAGGTAGCACTGATATAGGCGGGTTTTCTAGCAGTGGGGAAGGTTAGGGTTAGGCATGAGCAGGGGTGCTGCTAAGGTTTCCAAGGCCCCAAGCAGCACATAATTTGTGACCCGCCATCCAGTCAGAGGCCCCATCTCCCATATTAATAGGTAGCCAAAGGTCCACAAACCAAAGTAAATAAATAAATTACCTTTCCAAAGAAGCACCCCCACCACCAATGGCGTAGCTAAGAAGCAGTGGGCCCCAGTGCAAGTTTAGCATTGGGGCACCCCCAAGCATGCTATAGATAACAATTGATACAACATGCAATAAACAATCAAGGACAACCACAGTGTCAGAGGTGCAAGAAGGGGATGGGAAACTGTGTGTTAAAGTGGACCCAAATTAAATATACAAGATTTCAGAAATAAAATCTATTTTCTAAATTATAATAATAAATAGAAGCTTTTTTTTCAGCTGCATGATGACAAATATAAAATAATTTACTTTTATTGGAGGAACCCCTCCCTTCCTTTCATATTGCCGGGACAGAATCCGGCAGACTGGTGGAGTAGATGGTGTCTGGCAAAGGAGGAATTGCTAATGGCTGCCCCCAGTATAACCCTAGCTATGAAAAGAGAAGGGTGAAAAGCATGCACTGAAATGCTCATAGGCTTGAAGAAGTGTTTATTTATTTTTGTATGTGTCAGAGTGGTGCAACTAAATATTTTTAATTAAAAAAAATGTTTGGTTTGGGTCCGCTTTAATGATGATCACTACTATTCAAATCAACTATAGAAGTGAATATTATCAGCACAGGACCAATAAAGAGCTAATATTGTGTCTAAGGGGTGGGCCCCTCGGGGCCCTTCTAGCCCAAGGGCCCCAATGCAGTTGCTACCGCAGTACCCACTATTGCTACGCCACTGCCCACGACACGTTATCAAGTATAGGTAGCCAAGGTGTACCTTTATTATAGGTAGCCAACACTTGAAATGACCTCACTTCTGCATTGGAAGTGAACTCTGTGGTCACTTTGCCACTCCCCTCTGTTCACGTTGCCACTGATCTGAGGTCTGTGTGAATGAAGGGGAGGCAGTGCTGGTCATGTGTGTCACAGACAGGGCACCCTGGCAGCATGGGAGGCCCCTGCTATGAGTGAGGCCCCAAGCAGGGACGGATTCCTGTAAAGGCCGCCAAGGCCTGGGCCTTGGGCGGCAGCTGGCCAAGGGTTGTCTGGACATGGAAGAGGGATTGCTGCATATGGAAGAAGAGGCTGCTGCTCAAGGGACTTGTATAGAACTGAAGGAGGCCGCTGGACATGAATGTTAGACCTGGTAGAGGGGGCTGCTCATTGAATAGGAGGGGGGTGCTGCACATGGAAGGAAAGCTTCAAGAAAGTTGGCCTGGGGGTGGAAAAAGTATAAATTTAGTCTTGGCCCCAAGCAGAGACTCAGTTCACCTGGGCCTAGCGGCACCCCTGGGCATGAGTGTGGGGGGGGGGGGGAGTCAGTTAGGGATAGACATCGATGGAGAGGGGATCAGTGAGGGTTAGACGTCATTGGGTGGTTGGTTAGGGTTAGGCATTGGTAGGGGGTGGTTTGGCTTGGGTTAGGCATCAGTGGTGGTGGGGGTGGTCTTGTGGGAATAGGGTTAGGTTTAGTGATAGTAAAATATCAGTAATTACCACGTCACAAAAGTAGAATATTGGTACCAGTACTTTTTCGCCAATATTCTACTAGGGGATATTTCCAGCGTACAAATTTCAGCTGGATCCATTTAGCATGTATGCATCTTTTACACCAAGCCCTGTACTGTTGCCATGGTTTTAAGCAAACATCCTGAAAAAGGAAAAGAAAGGATACTATTTAATGGCCTCAAGCTATAAGATGCCTTGTATGACGTATGTGGTAAGGATTTTTGCTCCGACGTATAATAGCTCTATAGAGCTCCGAGGAGAGCTTTGTTAGAAGCATTATGCATCCCTGCTTATACTATATTCTGACACAACTTTTTTCGATTCCCTTGAACAGATTTTTGTGGAACTTTTATGCCTTTTCAGTGAACTCCTTGCTCTTCTGCGGAGTCCCAAGGTCGTTCCCCTGCTCTGGGCACCAGGCAGAGAGAGACAGAAGGACTTGGGCTCGTGTTACGAGGTCCAGAAGCTAGTGGCATCGCTTTGGGCTTTCAGATGTTGCTGCTTTAACCAAACCACGCGGATATTGGCAGACATGACGGTGTTTTCGCTAGCAGTAATAGTCATGCAAAGACGGCCCCGGGCACAGCTGCAGGCGAGTGCAGTCGCCAGGATAGCAGCTGAACGCGGAGAGCCTCATTGACACGCCAATCGATAGCAACATGAAGTTCTATTGACAAGCTCATAAGTTAAGAAACCATTATGATGGAAGAGAAGAAAAAAAAAAAGTCAGAGCTGGAAATTATATTTGAAATGATCTTCTCTGAGTCGTTCTGTTGATGGGCTTTGCAGTGGGTGGATTGCGTACGGCAGCGAGAGGGAGGGAAGCTAATGAAGGTTTTGCAGTTCAGGTCAGCGTGACAGCGAATACAGAATAAATAATATGTGGGTTGCTTTCTGCAAAGTGTGTGTGTTACATTCGGCAGTGGTGACTGCTTTGCTTGAGACATCCGAATGTAGATAACAATATATCATGTGAATGGCTAAGGAATGTATTTCTATAATGATTTATGTGCAAGCAGAGCAGGATCCTACACAAGACAACCTAAGCAGGTACCTGGGGGCCAGAAGGTATCGGGGCCCAACTACTGTATGACCCTTTCCCCATCTTAGGTTACCTAAAGCACCATAAAGAGAAGCCAAAGGTACTGCCTTGCCTAGGGCCCAGTTTTATCCTAATTCGACTCTGTGTGCAAGGTGATGCCGAAAAAAATCATAATACTGTAATGTTACCGATATCCTACTGTCACATTTGCAACAATACTTTCATCTGAGTTTGTGGTTCTCTTTCTGTTGATTGGCTGTCCCCAAACAATACTGGTCTCTTTTCTAGTGCTCAACCCTAACCTCAACCCAATGTATACCTTTTACCCCAAGGGCAATTTCTTCAAAGCCTTACCCCATATCCCCCCATGTTAATCTCTTCCTGACACCTATCTGTAACCAGTGGTGCTCATCCAATATTCGGGTATCCGAACTACCCAGATAATCCAAACTTTTTAGCCCTATCCGAACTTTCGATTGGTTTCCGGATAGTTGTGCAAATCCAAATAGCACTATCCGAAATCTTGGTCTGATTTTTTCATTCTGGTATCCGAGCAGAAGGTTTTCAAGGCAAAATTCAGGAGAGAGAGAGGGGGGGAGAGAGAGAGATTTTTTTACCTTCAAAACGTTTTGGAGGCATTTTAAAGGCCACTTCCGGTTTTCTATCCGGATATCCGAATCTGACCGGATATTGGGTTCGGATATCCGATTCTACTCGGATACCCAAAAGTTCAGATTCGGATCCGGATATCTGGGTATCCGGATCTGAATCAATTCGGTTTTTTAACAAGGGGTATTCAAGCACCCCTGTCTGTAACCTCCTTTTAACCTCTTCTCTCACCATACAGTGTTTCTTGAATGTCTAACCCAAGTCTCCTAACCCTAAAGGTGTACACACACCTGTGTTGATATTGCCCATTGGGGATCAGGACCCGATCCCCTTGGGTGATATTGCTGGGCCAGGGTGCACCGTTGCATGTCAGCTATGTAGCTGGTGACGCACTGTGTTGCTATGTGGGGGGTGGCAGGACAATGGCGGAGGGCCGACAGCACAGTCACATGCTGGACGGGGAGGGGGCATAAACAATGGAATCAGCTGTTGCTAGAGGTGAGTAGCTCCACCGGGCAAATCGATTGCGCGTTGTGGGTTCGGTGTCTGGGGCTGCTGTACACATGCCTGATTATTGGCTGAGGCGGTCTTTATCGGCTGCCTCATTCAGCTTGAGTCAGCTATGAGGCTTAAGTGTCAAGTCTAACCTCCCTCAACCTTGTCAACTAATTTGACCCATCACAAGGACTGCTGTGTAGATTAGGGTCAGCGCTTCCATAGGGGTAAACAGGGCAATTGCCCAGGGCCCTTGAGCCGGCTGTATAGGCCCCACATCTCAAAATGGGGATGCGACATGTGCTAAAGATGGTCACCCGGATTTGTTGTAGAGTCCAGCCGTTTCCTCCTTCAGGTTGGCATTCTGTCTCCATTGCTCGCCATTGCATCTCTGTACCTGTGACCCAATAGTATGGGTCACATCAGTACATAAGTACGTACATGCCTGCTGGGAATGGAGAATAGGTGTTGGCATGAAAGAACGAAAGAAGGAGGAGGGGGAACGATGGTCGGGGAGGTGAGATCACACTCCACTCTGCATGTCTAATTGGAAGGGAAGTAAAGGTCATTCTACTGTTAAAGAGTATGGGGTAGAGGCAACTTATACTGTTATGGGGGTAAGGGAGGAATAATGGCAATTCTAATACTTCTTTTTTGGGAGGGAGGGGAAACAAACTCTCCACTAATGCTGTTGGGGTAAGGTGCGGGGGGGGGGGGGGGGGCATTGGGTCCCTAATGTCCTATGTTCTACTGAAAGTGTGTTTCTTGTTTTCAAGTGTCACCATGGTGAGAAACTAATGATGATAGAAAGGACCAATGTGGTCTAAATTATGAAACAATGGGCCATATGCATCACTTTTCACCCAAGTTTTTTCCAAGGAGATAATTTTTCATCTTCAATTTAGATTAACTTTTCAGCACTTTGCAATGGAAAAAGTACCACAAAGAAGGTGAAGAAGTACTATCAAAATTATTTCGAGCATTTTTTATGTTGGCTGGTAATTTAAAAGTTTGAAAATATCACCTAGGAGAAGGTGAAAAAGTGAATTGCATATGGCCCAATGTCTTTTGATTTGAAACTCCTTGTGGAATGTGTAACTAGTGGATTGCCTGATTGGGGGTGTGGCAGGAGCACGGTTAGGGGTGTAGCAGGGGTGTGGCTTAAGGGTGTCCTTCTTTGGAATCTCAAAATGTTGGGAAGTAGTGGAGGGGATCATGATGAGGACACTTTTTAAATGAACCCTAATAAATGGGTCTCCAGGTTGTGGGGTCACCACAGCAGAAACGAGGGGTGAATATGGAAGGCTTTCAAATGTTCCATGTTGGTCCTCGTGTCATGTTTTGTAATTATGCCCTTGCACATTGGTTATTATCATCTCTGTACATACCATCCCTTCTGTAAGGTTACTGGCCATTTTACTGACCCAGGCAAGGCACCTATTGCCCCCCCCCCCCACCCTCCAAATCTTGATAATTTAATAGTTTTAAAGAGACTCTGTAACAAAATTTTCATCCTTATTTCTTCTATCCTATAAGTTCCTATACCTGTTCTAATGTGGTCTGTCTTACTGCATCCTTTCCTAGTTGCACAGTGGCTGTATTATCTCTGTTATATGATCTAATCTTCTCTCCTCTGTCAGGTCTGTCGGGCTGAGGCAGTAAAGTTGGAATGTGCTGTGCTGCTTGTGATTGGATAGAAGCTATACACACCCTCTCAAACCCCCCTGCACACTCTGTATGACTCACACACTCAGCTCCTCTCAGCCTATCACTTGCTATGTCTTTTGTTTGTAAACACTGCCTAAAACTGGCAATTACAAGCCAGGATTGCAGCGGGGAGTGGCAGAAACAGCACAGAGGGGCCCAGGAGATCATAATGAATAGAATGGTATGCTTTTTATTGTAAGAATTGTAGAGTACAAATTCTCTTTACTCTGCTCTAGAACTCAAGGTTAACTCCAAGTAATTGCCTCATTGTTAGTGTAATGTGATCCTACAGGGCTTCAGATATGAGAGATCTAGTGATCTGTAGAAAATCAATGTAATTTATTAGGGTGTTACTGGTTTATACCACACTTTGGTATATTGTTTGAAGTATGACCCACCAGGTTCCAAAGAAGATGTCATATCTGTGTGGTATATAGATTTCCATCCATCGCTTTTTAGCTGGTGTTAAGTGCAAGAATTCCATAAAACACAGTGCTGTAAGAATAAGGGTATGGTGTACCCTCCTACAGGTATCACCCTAGGCATCTGCCTGGTTTGCTTATGGCTAAAAATGGCCCTGCCTGGGATTTTTATCTCTGCTCTAGACCCCTGGTTAACGCCATATTCCCCTTTATTAGTGCATGTAATGTAATCCTACAGTCAGGGCTTCAGATATGAAATAGTTTTCACTGTTTATACCACACTTTGGCATTTTGTTTGGAGTGTGAACCACCAGGTTCAAAAGAAGACTTCATAACCAGGCAGTATATAGATTACTATCCCTCTCTTTCTAGCTGTTGTGCATAAGTATTCCATACATCACGGTGCTGTAAGAATAGGGGTGTGGTGCCCCCTCCTACAGGTATCTCCACAGGTATCTGCCTGGTTCGCCTATGCCTAAAAATTGCCCTGCCTGGGGGTTCTAACTCTGCTCTAGACCCCTGGTTAATGCCAAGTAACGACTCCATTATTAGTGCAGCTCAAGATTATGGAGCCCTATAGCAAAAATGTAATGGGTGCCTCAGATGTAGGCACTCTTGAGCATTGCCACCTGTCCCTACCCTATGCACAGTGGAGTAGCTAGTGATCATGGGGCCCCATAGCAGCTGCTATGGCTGCTATGGCTATTGCTATGCCCCTGCCTATACATAAGAGTTAATTGAGAAATGTACATTCACATCAACACTGCATATAGTCCTTCGACACTGAGACAAAGTCTCATGGTGGAGGAACCCAAGAAAGTTAAATGACCAGTGACCACTATCGCGAAAAAAGTAGGTAGTTAAAATCTGACAGAACCGACAGGTTTTAGGCCAGTCCATCTCCTCATGGGGGATTCTCTGGGTTTTCCTTGTTGTCACCAGCATTTCCTGAACAGCTGTTTAACTGCCAAAATAGTAAGATACCAGCCAGCCTCCCTATTACTTGCACACTATTTTGTCAGTTAGACTTTGCAACTGCTGTTCAGGAAATGCTGTTGAAAACAAAGAAAACCCTCCGAAGATGGACTGGCCCAAAACCTGTTGGCTCAGTCATATTTTAACTGCCTACTTTTTTTTCACGATAGTGGTCCTTTAACTGCTTCCCGACCGCCTAACGCCGATAGGCGTCAAGAAGCTGGCAGCCCCAGCACCACGTAACGCCGAAAGGCGTCAAGCTCTGGGGCGGCGTTTTGCAGGAGATTGCGGGCGCCGATGTGTGTGCATCTCTGCTTGAATGACAGAGCTCTGCTCCGTCATGTCTCCCAGCAGTGATCGCCGCTAGGAGACTGTTAGGCGGCAAAACCGCGGTCTATTTACATTGTACAGCGCTGCGATCTACGGCAGCGCTGTACTGGGGACAACTGTGTCACTCAGCTGTCCCCTAGAGAGGCTGAAGAGTGATCGGCTATCATAGCCTGATGCCTATGACAGCTGATTGCTGTTGTTGGCTGGCGGGTGGAGGGAGGGTGTAAAAAAAAAATAATAATAAAGAAAGTGGACAAATTCATTGAAAAAAGTGGTTAATAGTGAAAACATTACTATAACAAGTAGCACCAGGGCCCCGTCTCCTCCAGGGCCCCATAGCAGTTGCTATGGCTATTGCTACGCACCTGCCTATTGGGCTTCAGATATGATATACCATACTTACTGATCTATAAAAAAATCTTTATAATTTATTAGGGTGATTACTGTTTATACCACCCTTTGCTGACCTGTGATCACTCTGCAGAATCTTCATTACATCTCTTGCAGGAGTTTGGAGGCAGCCTGTGGAAATCAGGCATTAGCAGACGTTACTGGGTGATTTAGTGTGCACTGTCCAGTCTATTCTCTGCAGTCTGTCTCTTCAGCAGAAGCCGGCTCTCAGTTTCTAAGTGGCAGAGGCTGAGAAATTTGTCTTCAAATAGCTACAGGCATCTGTCTGCTGCACTGCAGAAATTCTTCTCACTTTAGGCACAGGTTTTTAAAAAAAAGAAGCCTGCTAAGGATTAATTGTGAGTTGAAGTGAACTGTTACTGGATTAGTATACATTATATTAAATACTTGTTTCTAAGGATAATCCTACCCAACATTAGATGACCATCCATGTACAGTAAACAAACTCCATTATTTTAGAACATTTATATCGACCTGGTGGACTAAAAGCACCAGAGCTGCAGCCACTAGGGTGCGCTCTATAGGCAGTAGCAGTGTTAGGGAGTCTTTCCCAAGGTCTCCTTACTGAATAGTTGCTGGCTTACTGGACAGGAAGAGCCGAGGTTCGAACCCTGGTCTTGTGTGTCAGAGGCAGAGCCCTTAACCAGTACCAGACATTTTTCAGCATTACTTACCGTACATTGATCAAAAATGTTAAAGCCACCTTCTAAATACTGTATAAGTCTTACTTGTCTTGCCAACATAACTCAGACCTATGAAGGTTTAGACCCCACAAGACCTCTGAAGGTTTCGGGAGGTATGTGGCACCAGAATCTTAGCAGCAACTCCTATAAGTCCCTGCAAGTCCATGGCTTCCATGGATCAGACTTGTTTTTTCCAGCATTACCCACAGGTGGTCAATTGGATTGAGATCTGGAGATTTTGGAGACCAAGGAAAACACCATTCATCATGCTGAGCCACCATCTTCCACAACTCCATTGTCTAATTCTGATGGTCATGTGGGGGAACTAGCTCTTGGTACAAATGTGCATGACTGATCCTTGGGTGTGAATGACCATGCCATTGGTTTTCCTCTTGTCCTTCATGGATCACTTTTGGTAGAGTCTAACCCTTACATACCTAGGACAGCCCACCCCACCTGACATGTTGGAGATGCTCTAAGTTCTAATCCAGCCATCTAGCCATAAAAATGTGGCTGTTAGCATTACTGAGATTTGTATGCTTACCTATTTCCCCAGCTTCAAACACATCACCTTGAGCAATAGACTGTTCATTTGCTGCCTAATATTTCCCGCCCCTTGAAACATGCCATGGTAACAAGATAATGAATGTTATCCCGCATTATGTCAGTGGTCTGAACGTTGCAAGTGACCAATGTACGATTTTATATCAGCATTGATTTCTATTAAATTGGAACTAAACTCGGATCTTCCTTCCTGATCCAAAAGACTATCCACAGCATTATAACCTTTACGGAAAAAAAAAAAAAACTTCATTACAACTTATGGGAATCCTAAAAAAAAAACAAAAAACTGAAGTTTTAACTTGGCTTCACTTTGCAGGGAGCACCAAAAGGGTTAAGCCTCAGTGTTGAGGCTTAACCTCAGTGTACTGTATGTAGAGAGCTGCTTAGGGAGAGCTTTTTCAGTCTATTTACAGCTGCTGATAACAAGAATTTAGACCCTTTGATCTAGTTAAACACAGAAGCAGGGAACAATGGATTTATCCAGCAACTATATGTAATATAAAGACTTTTCATTGTGTGCTGTGCAAGAGTTTGAGTCCACTTTAAGGCACTGTGGTAAATATCATCTCAGCATGCCATCATATAACAGACTAGGATGTGGACTGTAGGATGTGGGTGGACTGTAGGATGAAGACTTGTAAATTTGGACTTAAAGAGACTCTGTAACAACAGTTTTAGCCTTATTTCTTCTATCCTATAAGTTCCTATACCTGTTCTAATGCGGTCTGTCTTACTGCAGCCTTTCCTAGTTGCACAGTGGCTGTATTATCTCTGTTATATAATCTAATCTTCTTTCCTTTGATGGCTTTGTCGGGCTCAGGCACTCAGGCAGGAATGTGCTGCTCTGCTTGTGATAGGTAGAAGCTGTACACATCCTCTCCACGCCCCCTGCAGGCTCTGTATTAGTCACACACTGAGCTTCTCTCAGCCTATCACATGCTGGTTAGCAGCCATGTTTTTTGTTTGTAAACACTGCCTAAGGCTCCCTGCACACTGCATGCAATTCCGATTCCGCTTTTTAATCGGTTATTACATCCGATTCCGATTTTTAATCTTTATGGCGTGCTGAGTTTTTTGATCCATTTTTCTGTTGAATGTATTCAGGGAAAATCGGAATTGAAAATCGGAATCGGAATTGGAATACAGATTTGCAGTGTGCAGGGAGCCTAAAACTGGCAATTACAAGCCAGAATTTTAGCCTTATTTCTTCTATCCTATAAGTTCCTATACCTGTTCTAATGTGGTCTGGCTTACTGCAGCCTTTTCTAGTTGCACTGTCTCTGTAATAAAACTTATCGTCTTTCCTCTGTCGGCTCTGTAGGGTTTAGGCTGGAATGTGTGATAGGCAGAAGCTTTACACACCCTCTCCAAGCTCTCCTCTCATCCTATCACACTCTGGTTAGCAGCCATGTCTTTTGTTTGTAAACACTGCCTAAAACTGGCAATTACAAGCCAGGATTGCAGCAGGGAGTGGCAGAAAAAGCACAGAGGGGCCCAGGAGAACATAATGAATAGAATGGTATGCTTTTTATTGTAAGAATTTTAGAGGACAGATTCTCTTTAAAGTGGATCTCAAATACTGAACTCCTGCACAGGGCAAAAGGAAAGCATTGAGGCCAGGGTCACACTTAGCAGAATTGCATGAGTTTTCCAATATGTTCTACAGGGAAAACTAATGTGATTCTGCTAAGTGTGGCCCTGGCCTGAGAAATGCACCCTGTATGTGACTAATGTGACAATTTGATATCTCAGCTGTGTCAGCTGACCGCCACGGCAGAGCAGCTAATTGGTAAGCACAGGATTTTAACCCTATGCCTGCTTCCATGAAAGCAGGAAATAGACACACTGTTGACTTATTGCAGGTGTAACAAAGAAATGTTTTTCTTTAAAGGTTCGTAAAGACAAAACATTTATATCGCGCTTTTCTCCTGGCGGACTCAAAGCACCAGAGCTGCAGCCACTAGAACGCGCTCTATAGGCAGTAGCAGTGTTAGGGAGACTTGCCTAAGGTCTCCTACTGAATAGGTGCTGGCTTACTGAACAGGAAGAGCCAAGATTCAAACCCAGGTCTCCCATTACACCATCCAGCCTAATCTTTTAGAGCACAGAGGACATTCTGAATTTAGGTCTGTTCTAATTGTGATGACAGCATCAGAAGTCTAAGATTGTCTAATAACTTTCTTCTTGGAGAGTTATTGATAAAAGAAGCACATATTCAGGACCCGAGTACAACTTTTGACACTTATAAATATATATATATATATATATATATATATATATATATATATATATATATATATATATATATATATTCCTTTGTAACCTTGTGTGAAGACAGCAGAATATTCCTGAGGATTTATTCTTATGGGGGATTGCACTGGTTATTCTTTGCCTAAGTGTGCCCTATACCCACAATCCACTGCGTTAGAAATGTAAAAAAAAAAAAGTCACAGCTGTTTTCTCTATTTATTTGTGTGAAGCACAGCTGCTTATCCTGTTTAATTACATTTTCTTGTCCCTTTGAGACATGGAGTGCCATGACACTCTGCATTGACATAAAGGTCGCAATAGCAAATATTTTGACATTCTGCTATCCTGTTACCGCTAAGATAAGATCCTTAAAGGGAACCTTAACTGAGAGGGATATGGATGTTTCCTTTCAAACAATACCAGTTGCCTGGCAGTCTGCTGATCTCTTTAGCTGCAGTAGTGGCTGAATCACAAAGCTGAAACAAGCATGCAGCTAATCCAGGCTGACTTCAGTGAGAGGCTGAGCACCGAATCTGCATGCTTGTTGAGGGGCTGTGGCTAAATGTATTAGAGACACAGGATCAGCAGGAGAGTCAGGCAACTGGTATTATTTTAAAAGGAAAAATCCATATCCTTCTCAGTTTATGTCCCCTTTAAACTAAAATTACATGGTGGCATGAAGTAAAATAAAAAATTTTTGCAAACGCCTGTATAATTTTCTTACCTGACTTTGTCTTAAAATAATGTCAACCCCCCCTCGTTACTACACAGTAAACAGTGGTGGTAGCTATAATTATGGTGATGTCATATCCTGAAAGCTGTAGACTGAGCAAAACAAGCAATGTGCTGTTAACAATCAGTGTGAAGACTATCATATGCAATACTACAATGTTTATACTGATATACTACTGAAAGAAATTGAATGTGACAAAAATCTATTGAAAAAGAAGTCCCTCGCATTTGATGCGCTCACATCTCCGCTTGGAAGGCGGAGCTCAGCTCCACCTTCAGTCTCCCAGTGGCGTTTGCCGGTTTAGGGTTAGGCACGTCCAGGGGGGTCTTAGGGTTAGGCACCACCAGGGGAGATTTAGGGTTAGGCATCACCAGGGGGGGATTTAGGGTTAGGCACCACCAGGGGGGTTTAGGGTTAGGCACCACCAGGGGAGATTTAGGGTTAGGCACCACCAGGGGCAACTAAGGGTTAGGGATAGGTACAACAGTTATTACGAACGTACTTATATATTTTTTTCATCGTTATAAACACTATTTTCATATTTTATTACATGGAGAAATGATAAAGGAAGGTTATTCACAATATTATACAATTATACATATATTATTGTTTTTTTTTGTTTGAACAGTGGGATGTTCAAGGCTTTGGAAATCTTTTTGTAGCCTAAGCCTGCTTTATATTTCTCAATAACTTTATCCCTGACCTGTCTTGTGTGTTCTTTGGACTTCACGGTGTTGTTGCTCCCAATATTCTCTTAGACAACCTCTGAGGCCCTCCCAGAGCAGCTGTATTTGTACTGACATTAGATTACACACAGGTGCACTCTATTTAGTCATTAGCACTCATCAGGCAATGTCTATGGGCAACTGACTGCACTCAGACCAAAGGGGGCTGAATAATTACGCACACCCCACTTTGCAGTTATTTATTTGTAAAAAATGTTTGGAATCATGTATGATTTTCTTTCCACTTCTCATGTGTACACCACTTTGTGTTGGTCTTTCACGTGGAATTCCAATAAAATTCACTCATGTTTGTGGCAGTAATGTGACAAAATGTGGAAAACTTGCTGAATACTTTTGCAAACCAATGTATATATATATATATATATATATATATATATATATATATATATATATATATATATATATATATATATATATATATATATATATTAGATAAATAGTTCAGTAGAGTCTTCCTCAACCCCACCGTTCCTGCCTGGGTAGGATTCCGCTGAACTTATCAGTGCTTGGTAGATGGCTGTACTATGCAGGAGTATGAGCAGTAGCACAACGCCCCTATGAACAGCTTAATGCTACAGTGCAGGCGTGGTCAAACTTGGCATGCTCACATGTGCAGCGGAGCACAGCCACAAGAACATATCTAACAAGCACTGATATGTGCAGCAGGATCCTACCCAGGAACGGTGGGGTTGAGGGGGACTCTACTGAGGTATTTATCATATATATATATATTTGGTACAGGTTCCCTTTAACTTAACACAGCTATTCTATTGTTATTCTTTATGTTATCATCATCAGTGCTTTCTGACCAGCCATGGTGTAAATTTCCTCTCTGCAAGCTCCAACATGAATAAAGCATTATGTTTGTAGAAAAAAACTGTGCAGTCAACCTCAGTCTGTGCAGAGCTGCTAAAAAAACAGGAAAATCCCACAAGATTAGGCTTTTTAGATAAATATATATTTTTAAAGCGAAGACTAGCTAACATTAACAGGGCAGGGGAAAAAAGCTGACACCTCGCTCCCCCCTGAGTAGCAAATTGCCACATTATGTGATATCAAAGCCGGGTCCTGGTTACCTTTTCTGAGTGTTAATGGATGAAGGCTGTCCTTCACTATTAGCATCAGCTGCTTTCTGAAGGTTACCCGGGTGCACTTTGATATTTAAAGTTTTCTCGTTTGAGTGACATTAACAAGTTCTGTGCCTTGGAGCCACAAACTGTCACCGTTCCTCCCAGTATTGTTCTCAGGGCACAATCTGGTTACAGTTTGCCGTGTGGACAGCAATTGTTTGGGGGGGGGGGGGGGGGGGGGGCAACAGTGAATGAGCTGGTAGGCTGATAAGTTTTGTTCCCGCTGGAAATACTTAGATAGCTTTCCACTGTATGAAATACTATTAACTATTAAAATGAAAGAGGTGACACAGAACTACTGTGACAGCAAAAGGGCCCCTGGAAGTGGAGGGATGGCCTATTCCGCAGGCTTCATGAGACTGCCCTCAGGGCAATGATGAGTTACTGAAGCCTGGAGAGCAGTGAAGAGCCTGTGTGATTCCGGAAAAGTGGACTTCATTCTTTAACAAAAAAAATTGCTTTAATGTAGCAATGGTTTGTAGCCATCACGTGTGTCATATCAGATCAAAGTATAGGTTTAGAAGTTGAATCAGATCCAGCAGTATTCCTGCTGCATTATAATAAGATGTTAATACGGCGAAAAAAGGGCGCCGCAAAAAATATCGTTAACAACATTAGAACATTATAGTTTTTGAAGTAGTTATCATTTTAGAAGCTTGCAACGTTATAGTTTTTGTCATATTATTTCATTTATATGTACAGATTTTACATTATCAAATATATTATCATTTCTATGTGTAAAAGGGTGTTTCTAGAGAGAGAGTGGTTAGGATTAGGCACCACCAGGGGCAGTGATTAGGGTTAGGTGTCACCCGGGCGGCGGTTAGTTTTAGGCACCACCGGGAGGGGGGGTGTCTAGGGTTAGTCACTACCGGAGGGTTAGGCACCACCGGAAGGTAATTAAAGTGGTCTGAAAGTCAACATTTCTACTTTGCTCTAAAAGATTCCTCACAGCTTGAAAGCTACTATCTCAGAGGAAAAATTCTAGCAGAACATCACTGAAATGGTTAAACAAAACATTTTCTCCTGCTATTCAGCTTCAAATCCGCATCCAAACTGTAGATAACAGTAGGGTTGGGTTAAGCTGTATTGTTGAACTACGTAATGATGTTTAACGTTAATATCTTTACATTATTATTTCCCGTCTATAATGACAGTGGCATTTATCGTTAATCAAGTTTGACAACAATGTTTATCGTTATCATATTTCGTTATCCACCAGCACCATTTTGTTATCAAGCAGGGCCCTTTCTTCACTGTACCCTTTTTTCAGGCATGCAATAAGATGCTAGAACAATTACCATACTTAAGGTAGCTAAGCTTAATACAGTTTTAGCTTTTTCAGTACAGGGACTTTTAGCTTGTCTAAGCCCACTAAAAATCATAGTGGTTACCATTCTGTGTGAATTAAATTATACCTTAAAGAGAAACTCCAACCTAGAATTGAACTTTATCCCAATCAGTAGCTGATACCCCCTTTTACATGAAAAATATAATGCTTTTCACAAACAGACCATCAGAGGGCGCTGTATGACTGATTTTGTGCTGAAACCCCTCCCACAAGAAGCTCTGAGTACCGCGGTACTCTGGGCAAACTGACACAATGTAACAAGGTTCACAGACAGGAAATAGCTGTTTACAGCTGTCTCTAACAGCCAAAACAGCTAGGAGCAGCTACATAACCTGCCCACAGTAAAAATGTCACCATGCAATAAATGTCAGAATGTAAATTAGGGAGAGGAAAGATTTTCTAATGAGCAAACACTGACTAAATAATTTATACATAATTATGGTAAAAAATGAAGCACTTTTTTACTACATTATTTTCACTGGAATTCCTTTTTAAAGAGGAACTTCAGCCTAAACAAACATACTGACATTAAAGTGGTCTGAAACTCTGACATGACATTCAATAAAAATGTGTTCTACTTTTATTACTCATACAATTATCATATTTGCTTTTGTGCACACCTAATATAGTCTGTTTACAAATTACAAGTTTCCAAAGTGTAGTTGTTCTTGCCCTGAAAGCTGGCGTTGCATTTTATTCTTTCTCTATTATAATTGCATTTTATTATATATTAAAACCTTCTAATGAGGTAATCTGAACACTGTGTGTATCTGAAGCAGAGACAGTTTCTCAGAGAGTGTTTATTTCCATTCCAGTGTTGATACATTTGTGTTTAACAAGTAAAAAATATACTGTTATCTACAGTTTGGATGCAGATTTGAAGCTGAATAGCAGGAGAAAGTGCTTTGTTTAACCATTTCAGTGATGTTCTGCTAGATTTTTTTCTCTGGGATAGTTGCTTTCAAGATGTGAGGAATCCTTTAGAGCAAAGTAGAAATGCTGGCTTTCAGACCACTTTAAGTTACATTAGTTATGTTGATTAAAATAGATAGGTAATATAATCTCTTACCCACCCTGTTTTAAAAGAACAGGCAAATGCTTGTGATTTCATGGGGCAGCCATCTTTTTGGTTGAAAGGAGGTGACAGGGAGCATGACACACAGTTCCAACTGTCATGTGTCCTGATCACCCCTCCCAGTTGCTAGGCAACAAGAACAACATCATCAGATATCCCATCATGCTTTACACAGTATCAGGGGAAAAATGCCCGGGCAGTTTTCTTTGATGGGGCGGAGCTTAGCTTCTGTACAGCCAAAAATGAGGCTTGAATAAGAAAAACAAAGTTCTGATGCTGTGAAACTGTTAGGCCCGGTTCACATGAGCGTTTTTTTCCGGAACGTAAACGGAATGTATACTGTACAAACAGAACGGCTGTGAATGGATCCAATGTTAACCTAAGGATCCATTCACATGCCTCCGCTGGTACAGGTACGTTCCGGCCCCCAGGATCCAAAAAATGTCGAAATTTCCGGGCAGGTGGGCTAGGGGGGCTTTATACATACCTTATCTTGATAGGCAGCCGGCGGTAGAGGCTTCCATCTTCTTCCACGTCATGTGACTAGTCACATGACGCGCTGTGTAGTCACAGCGGAAGAAGAGGAAGCCTCTACCGCCGGCTGCCTATCAAGATAAGGTATGTATTTGCTGAGTGAAAACGGATCCGATCAATCATTGGTCAGATCCATTTTCACTATGTGAACGCCCCAGACTGAGCCATCCGGATCCGGTGAAGCAGAGACCGGATCCGCTCACCGGATCCTTTTTGGCTGAAAACGTAAATGTGAACCAGGCCTTAAAGAAACACCAAGCCTTTTCAGTGCTGCTGAGTAGATTTTTAGTCCTGAGATTCACTTTAACATTACTTACAAATTGGCACGTTGAGCTGCATTGAATAATATAATTGCACAGCAAATGCAATGAAATTGTATTGTAATAAGACGTTCACACTGGGGCATTAGCAGGGTGGTTGAGTCTGTCGGAATAACAAAAGGCATAATGTGCAGTACTGGATAAGATGCAGTTCACAGATATTATTATTATTGTTATTATTATTATTTTATTTATTTATGTAGGTGCAACATCTTCGAGTGTGCAAAACATAGTGCAAAATAAATAATGAGGAAAATAGATACATGAGAATTTCAAAGTTGTAGTACAGCACTCTGATGGCTGAAACTGAGGAATAATTGAATAGCTTAGTCATGAAAGTTAAACAAGAAAGTGCCAAAGCTGGTCTACTGCTTAACATCAAGAAAACTTAAGTCATGTCATCTGCTCCAATAAACTATCTGTAAACAGGTGAGGGAAAAGTAAAAGTTGTAACAGGGTTCAGTTTCCTGGAATTAACTGCAGCCATGAGACTAAGGGCCATATGCAATTCACTTTTTTCACCTGAGTTTGATCCTAGGAGATAATTTTTCATCTTCGATTTAAAATAACTTCCCAGCACTTTTCAACTTAAAAAGTACCAAAAAATAGGTGAAAAAGTAATATCAAAATAATTTTCAGTATTTTTTTTTTCTGGTGGCTTAAAAGGCATTTTATTGACAAGTTTACAATTATCACCTAGCAGAAGACTCAGGTGAAAAAGTGAATAGCATATGGGCCTAAGTGTGCATACACACTAATTTTGATTGGCCAATGTTACCACTTCCATGTAGTATGAGAACTTACCTATTCAATCTGGTCATGGTATTCAAAATCTGTTGGCCCTTAAACTACATGGAGGTGGAAAAAATGGTCAGTGATTAGCCAATCAAAATTGGATATGTGTATCAGGTATAAGAGACACTACATGCTTGGAAGGAAAACTATGGAACATTTGGACAAGATACTAAAAAATAGAGATGTCACTTCACCAACAAAGATCAGGCGAGTTAGAGCCACTGTCTTCTCAGTAGTAACATATGGCTGTGAAAGATGAACTATAAATAAGGTTGTGTGTAGAAAAATCAATGCTTTTAAGCTGCGGATGTGGAGAAATCTACTGAGAGTTCCCTGTTCTTCTAGAAGATCTAACCAGTCAATACTTACAAAAGTAAGGTTAGAGTGTTCACTAGAAGAGTTGATAAAACTATTAAAACTCAAATACTTTGGTCACATAATGAGAAAACCGAATTCTTTGGAGAAATCTTTGGTGCTTGAAAAAAAATGAGGGCAAAAGAAGAAGAGGATGGCAGAGCCTAAGATGGATAGACAGCATATGTGAAGCTATAAACATGTCTATACAACAACTAAAGCAGTGATTGACAGACAAACCTGGTGTGCAAAAGTACATATGGTCACAAAAAGTCAACTAAATCAGTGTTCCCCAACCCTGTCCTCAAGGCCCACCAACACTGCATATTTTGTACAAATCCACAGAAGTACTTAATCAGCTCTGCTCCAACACTAATTAGCCCACCTGTGATTGTGTGTGGTATCCTGCAAAACATGTACTGTTGGTCAGCCTTGAGGACAGGGTTGGGGAACTCTGGACTAAATGATTGAGGAGAGAGATGCTTCACTGTATGCATGAAGCAACTTTTCTCCTCCTTTGTGATCCTGTTTTTACAGGTTGTGCAACCAAGGCCAGATTTAAGCTGGATTTCCACTAGCCGCTACGCATCCTACAAGACGCATGGGGGCACTTCCTCTTCTGTGAGTACGCAGCCAAATCCCAGAAGCCGTGCCATGCATGGCTATGAGATTTTCTGCCACTTGCACCAAAACTGATAGCATTGCCGGCCGGCGGCACCATTATCCTCTTAAGGCAGAGTTTCCCTGTGCAATTTGCCTGCAGGCAAACTCAGCAGATTCAGCCTGTTTTCCATGCTAGTAGAAACAGGCCCTTATAGTTTTTGTGCCCCTGCACCAAGTATGCAATGGCTCCCTTTTCATGTGCAGCAGTGCCCCTCCCATTCCATGTACAGCCTTCCATGTGTATCACCTATGTACAGAGTCTTTCTTTATCATGAATAGCTCCCTTGGGAATTAGTTTCCCCTTTTCATGTGTTTCTCTCCATTTTCAGCCTCCTCTTTCATATGCTCAAGCGACCCTTTGGGCAGCTGCCGCTCAAGGCCCGGGCCTCTGAGGCCTTTCCAGAAATGTGTGCAATGCAACAGGACAATGTGAAACTAGTCTAAAGGCTATTGAATGGACATTTCAAAAATATCTAATTATTTTAAAAGGAAAGAAAATCAAAATGAGGATTGCTGAAAGGTCAGTGAAATGGCCGCCATGCAGTTGCACTGCAAAATGTTTAATTATACTGTATATTCAAAAAGTACTCAGTGAACTACAAAAAGCTTTCACTGCAGGTGTGTTTATGCCATTACAATTCAACTGCTGCTATTTCACTGACATTATAGCAATCCTGATATTGATTTTCTTTCATTTTTTTAATCATTTTATATTTTTATTGAATGTTTAAACAATATAACACATACTTTTGCTAATAATTCCACTAACAAGTGATAGAACAATCCAGAGCTGGAACAAGGTCCTCCAGCACCCAAGGCTGAGACACCAAAGTGCGCCCCTCCATCCCTCCCACCCCAGCCGTCACACACTGATTGCTATTAGACTAAGAGGCACCCCAGGGCCCCCAACCCCCAAACACCTTAATCTCTAGTTGTCTGGCTTGCAGTTACTTCCATGTATCCCCTTTTCTTATTTCTCTGTGCTTAAAACACAAAAAGGGAATGATAGCTGAGCTGAGTGTGTTCCCTCCTACACAGTGCCCTGAGGCTGGAGTCTCTCTCGCCTCTGCCTCGACCCGGCCCTGGAACAATCCTAACTAGGGATACTCATTCGGATTCCACCAAAATGAAATTTCTGAATTTTTGCCTGGCGATTCGGAAATCAGAATTCTGCAAAAATCCAATTTACTGTAGCTTTGTAATTTTAGCCCAATCACAGAACTCTGAAGTATTGGACCAATCAGAGAATGCAGAATTTTTCTGCAAAAATCGGATCACTGCGGTCATTTTAGATCAATCACAAGACATTGTTTTCATTTTTGATTTTTTTGATTTTTTTTTTTTTTGCATCCTCTAATGCAAAAATGACTGATAAAATACTTCTTGGAAATTGGAAAAATGGAAGAATCGGAAAAACGTAAAATCTGAAATCGGAAAATTGGAAATCGAAAAATGAGAAATTGGCATTGGCGGAAAGGGGAATTTCCACGGAATTGGAAATGGGCATACTTAGTCATAACAGCCATCTGGTACAGCCTACATCTAATGGCAGCAAAACTCATCAAAGTCTCTGACACAGTCATGACAAAAACCAATATAAAGCAATTAGGCCTGGAACCTACTGCAGGTGCTTTGAGGGAAATCACAAAGCGAGCGACCACAATTTGGCAAATCGTGGAAGAGCTGTGATTCCTGCAGCATATTCCAGTGCTCTTTATTCATATACTATTAGTTTTAGAGCCATCAGGCATTTGAAGTCTGGTTGTCTAGCTAACTAGGAAGGTGCTGTGCTGCAGGTATAGCCAGAAAGAGGGATAACCTTTATTTATATCAATATTATTGCTCAGGCAAGTGTATGAAGCTGCATTTAGTTAATATTATAGAAGACAGGGAGGGACTCTTGCTGTGTTATTGATGTGTACGGCGTATTCAACAGCATTTATAGACTCTATAGGAACAGGCAGAAAGACTGCTAGACAATTTGATCTTCAACTAACTATGACTGTGTTATTGCTGCGGTCATGGGCCTATTATTCTACATCAAAGTGGCATTGTGATATTGCTTGTGGTTGCCATTTGACTCTTTGGTGTTACAAATAGAGACGAGGTTACAAATGCAAAACTCTATTTTGCATGTATTGAAAAAGAAGCAGAAGTTTTATACATGTGGCCTGCCTGCTGCAGGAGGATATAACTCACCCACCTTGTGGCCATCTCTGGTCGCTGCGTTTCACTTTACATTCCATCACTACGATACTTTCTCCTTCTGGCTGTGAAGGAGGAAGTAGCAGAGTGATTAAACGCGTCAGGGAGCACAGTAGCCAGAGACCACAACAACAAGGATGATTTAGCCCCTCCTGTCACAACCTGCGTGTATAAAGGTTGTATTTCTGAATCTGACACATTTGGAACAGAGTTTTACATTTTTAAGCTTATCCCTAGTCACCAGTGCTTAAAGAGAGCCCGAGGTGGGGAAATTAAAAGAAAAAGAAAGTGTGTTACCTGATCGGGGGGGGGGGGGGGGGGCTGGGCAGATCAGGTAGCCACCATCCTCACATCTCTCCGCCCCTCTGTTGGCCTGCTTTCCTTTAGTTTCTCCTTCGTGACCTCTGGGGTCAACGCTGGAAAGAGAGATTCTCTCCCAGCATGCAGGGAAGCAGGGGAGTGGCAGGAGGCATGGCCAGGGAGAGACAGCTGCCCAATGGCAGTGGGGAAAGCCTGCAGGAACGCCCCTAGTGGGCATTTTAGGCAGAAAATCCCTCTCCTGCCATTACCCTCCACAATAGCGACAATCATTCTTGCTAATTTCGTGGGGCTATAGCGCGGCGGATGGGGGAGCAGATTATTTATGAGTCCTGTCTATCTCCCACTGAAAAAACCCTCCTTCCTTTTCCTTTCAGGAAACTTCAGGCTAGCTGCCTCCATGGGTGTCAGCTTGCATTCAAATTTTAGAATTTAGATTAGTGTTAGCACATAATTTGCATTTGATTTGTATTCAAGATGTGTATTAAGCCTCAAGGGGCTGGGCATATCTCTGGAGCTTTCACTTCACTTGCAGCCTGTGAGCGCTGCCCATTGCTTGCTGTCTTTTGAACAAATGTGTATACCATTTATGGCTAGCTGCACCAGGTAAGGATTATGTTTTTAATTTTAGACTAGCTAGGGTTCACTGTTGGATATGCTTCACTGTTGAATATGCTTCACTGTTACATTAGTTTGAGGTTTTAACCCTTTGATTGGATAATTTTCACTGTTTGAACATGCTTCACTATTTGATATGCTTCACTGTTAGACTAGTGGTTAGGTTCTCTCCCGTGGGGGCCCGTCAGCGCCGTGGGAGAGTCTAGTAGGGATAATTTGTGCACAACTTATGCTGAAGCTAACGCCCTCCTTTACTGTACCTGTTTTGAATGCAAGGTGTGTAATCTGCCCATTATTCGAGCTTTGCATACTTGTGCAGGTAGTCAATTTAGGTGCAGCGTCTGTTTGGAAGCGCTGCCATTTCCTTTTGTTGTACAAAACTTAAGTATACTTCAGGCTAGCTGCCTCCATGGGTGTCAGCTTGCATTCAAATTTTAGAATTTAGATTAGTGTTAGCACATAATTTGCATTTGATTTGTATTCAAAATGTGTATTTAGCCTCAAGGGGTTGGGCATATCTCTGGAGCTTTCACTTCACTTGCAGCCTGTGAGCGCTGCCCATTGCTTGCTTTCAGGAGAGTGGGTAGAGAGAAAGAGAGAGAGAGAAGCTTAACAGCTCCCAGCATGACTAGCACTGCACCTTTTACCTTATCTTATTATTATTAAAAAAAACTGCTTAAATGCATCTACAATTATACATGCATAAGGGGGCAATGGGAGTAAATATTAAAAGTACTTCTAATTTAAAGATTCATGAAGCAATAGACAATTCATGAAGCTGCACTGCTACAGCAGCGCAAGCTCCATAACAGCAGCCTGACCTTATTTCAGCACTACGGGCTTCATTCACTAAACCGCTACGAACTTGCAGGGACTCAGGGCAGGACAGGTGCCATTGCCAATTAGCAGGCATAAGTTCGTAGCGCTCCCTATGCTACTCTGATAAGGTATGTTAACTTTGATAAGGTGCAATATATTTTCATAAGGTGTGATCTTTGATAAGTGGTGATATTTGAGTTATCATGGTTTAGTCAATCAAGCCCTACGCGCGCCCGTGCAGTGTAGCATTAGTTATGCATGTTGCTTACATAGCAACGTGCGCTCCTTTAAATGCCACCCACTGCTGTGAAGTATCGCGACACTCCACAAGCACGGCCGCTACCATGTTAATTAACATAGTAACGTGCTAGTGAAGTGTTGCGATACTTCACAGAAGCTGCCGGCATTTAAAGGCCTACACATTGCTATGTAAGCAACCTGCATAACTAAGGAAGGAACGCTACGCTGCACGACTGCGCGTAGCATGCTCCCTGGATTTAGGTTGCGCTGCTGTTATGGAGCTCTACTGTAGCAGCACAGCTTCATGAATCAAGCCCAATGAGTCATATTTGGTGTTAAAGAAGAACATGCCAAAAGTAAGCTGCCCACCAATATGCCTGAAGGCAGCTTCCAAAAGGTCAAGCCGACATGGTCATTAGAATTGGCATAGGTTTCACTGGCAAGCATTAAATTAGTAATTGTATCTGCTGATACGTTGTATGTAATGCAGGGCAGTAGTGTACTCAGGGCTGGATTAAGCCACATGGGGGCCCTAGGGCAATAGTAACTACATTCGGAACCCCCCCCCCCATGAAAGTCAGCTCCCAGGGCCGGACCCCCAGGTGGCCTCCTCTGACTGCTCTCAGTGGCCCCATTTGGTAGTTCAGTTGCTTTGAAATCTCTCACCCGTCCCACTGGCTGCTCAGTCCCAATCTCCATCTTCAGGCCAGTTGCCTTCGTCTTCTCCTTTCAACGCATGTTGTGAATAATCAACATATGCTGGGGCCGCAGAGAGGCAAGTAGAGGTAGGCAGTGGGGCTGAAGACTGAGAGGAGGATGGAACAGCTGTTGGGACAGGTGAGATGTTTCAAGGCAGCTGAACATGCGGGGCCAAGGGGAGCAGATAGGGGAGGCCACCTGGGGGGTCCGGTGGCACGTGGGGGCCCTGGAGCAGTCTGGGCCCTGGAGCAATTGCCCCCTTTTCCTCAATGGCAACGCTGGACCTAAGGATACTTACATGAGACAAACTTTTGTCATTTGGAATTACATCAAACCCTTCACTGGTATAGATTTGCTGAAAGGGGAAGAGGAATTCCTATAGGTTTTGGCAATAAAACATTGGGTAGCTGTGCATAAGTGAGAAACAAGCTTATCTCGGTATGAGCTGCAGAGTAAGATTTCACTGTGAAGATGTGGCACTCCACGGGTCGGGACGCGGGGGGATGAGGCAGGGGCGATATTGAAGATTGAAACACTTTTCCCAGAACTGGCAGGACCACCAGCAGAGAAACAGATCAGCAGATTGATTACATTCTCCAACACACACATCAGCTGATAGCCGAAACATTTTTGAGCTTAGTAGGTGATCTACAATATATACAAGTCTCCGAAATGACTAAAGATACTTTTGTCACCTCTGTAGATAGCTCTGTCCAGGCTTCTTATTCCGAATCTCACTTTAAAGTACAGCTCTAGAGAATGAGGTGGTGGAATTCAATAGTATACCGACAGTTATATTGCACTACATTCATAGGCTGAAATGTCTGCCTATCTTAGACCTTGCCAACTCTCTTAAAAATTCATTTCAAATCTTAGGGTGCCCATACACACAACAATTTTCCAATTCGATACCCTACAGATCCACTCATTCGGATGAGACTCAATTCCTTTTAATGTTTGATGAATTGAATCTCAATCGATTTTGACAGGGCAGGAAAATCTATGTTGATTGGGGGCAGGGCAGGAGTGATGGTAGATCAATGGCACATCGAACAGTGCAATGTTGTGGTTCAATCGATTTTCAACAGATTCCTTGCTTCTGAACTGATGTTAAGTGTGTGGTACTAGTAGAATCCTCCCAGAAAGGAACTGATTGTTTTGGAACATTGGGTGGAAATCTGTATGGCCAGCTTTACTCATGTTGTCCCTTTTTCAACCGAAAGACATTTGCAGGCTGGCCAATTAAAACAGAGCCTTGACAGCGATACAGTACAGCTTCATAGCAAAGACAATACAGAGCAATGCACCATTCGAAAATTATATCCACCTTCGTTCAACTAAATACATTTAGTCTAAGTTTACACTACGCCCATTGTCAGACTGCAACTGGCATACAGGCATGTCAACAGATCATTTGCTAAACATAGGATTTGTTCAGACATGTTCAGGTATAGCTATTGCATACATTCCAATGAAGAAGAGCATAGTCCTGTCCTGCATGAATTTTCTAGACACCAGACTAATTGCATAGCAGGGTTCCTTTTTGTTAGTGGGCCTAAATGATCATTTGTGGCCAATATAATGATCAAATCAGATAATCGATCATCAGGAGAACAATATTGTTAAGTTATTATTATTGATTTATATGCCCTCTTTCCCTGGAATTAAGACATCCCCTGAAAGTGAGCCCTAGCAGGAGTTTCGAGCATGCTCGGGATATAAGCCCTAACTCGAAAATAATTCCTAACTGCAGTAAAGGGGAAAAGGTATGGCCACTGGTGTTTGTACTGGAGCTGATGGAGCTGGACATGGGGAATAGTGCGACATGGAGCTAGGGGTAAGAGGATGATTCAGGAGGACATCAGAGGACACAGGGGACACCAGGAGGACATAGGTTTACATGGGACACAGGAGTTTAGGAGATAGAGAAGTACACGGGTACAGAGGGGGACACTTGGAGGACACTAAAGGTTCAAGGGGGACACAGGGGCACACAAGAGGTGGATTTATTAGAGGAAGAGGCGGCACAGTGGGGAAGGCAGGGGGAGGACACACAGCACAGGAACTTGTGTGCTCATAGCAATATAAGACAATATTTTCAGGGAAACACGGTAGCTCATGCATCTTCCGTGGCGCTGTACAACAGGATACAGGGTATAACAATACAACATACAAATTGTACAGATTCTGCCTGACTCAACCAAATTATGGCTACCTACTACCTCAGTTTAGATGGAGTGATTACAACTAATTAACTGTAATCTAACAAATGGCGTCATCATCAGAGAGTATATGCCAGAAAAGAAAAGTGCTTTATTCGATACAACATATTCATCAGATCAACCAGATTAAAATCACTTAAAATACTGCCTAATTTTGGAGCACTCCCATGCATTCACACATCTACACTGAACATGCACTCCAAGTTCACACACTCTAGTACAGGTACCCTTTTACTGTCAATGTCTTCAGGAGGGGAGAAAAAAGTTGCAAACAGTGTCAGTCAATGTGCTTATGAATGCAGAAAGGCTTGCAAGCTTGTGAATAGAATCAAGGGCACTTGATCTCACCAACATCCATCGGACTTTAGATTTAGCAGTTGCCAGGCAATTGGTTACTTTGAATAGGGCAGGTTTGGTTGAGTGGCTTGGGCGGAATACAGATTGGAGGTCATCAAACAGATAATAAACGATTAGGTGACGGACTAAGTGTTAGTAAATGTAGCGCTCAAGCGCTCGGAGGAGAAGGTAAGAAGAGAGATAGGACAATAGTTGAACAGGGAAAAGTATACAAGAGAAGTTTTTTTGAGTATAGGCGTGATGAGGGCTTGCTTGAGTATGGAAGAAAGGATGACTTTGGAGAAAGAAAGGTTGAAGAGGGAGGTTAAAGCAGGCGTATTGGTCGAGGATAAGTAAGTAATAAGGTGAGTGGGAATCGGGGTCAAGGGGGCATGTAGTGAGATGTGATTTAGAGATGAGAGAGTAAACAATGAGTTCAGATAGTGGTGAGAATAAAGTTTAGGAGGATATAAGGTTTGGGGAATTTCCAGATGACCGGCAATTTTTTTGAGTGATGAGCAGTAGTTTTTGTGATCTCGTAACGTGGGTACAGATGCAAAATCACGCGGAAGTCGTTTAGCGTTGCGTGGCGACAACGACCATCATGGTCAACCAGATCTTTAAGATCCACAACAACTTGCCTGCAAAGTACCATGAATGCGCATACCCACCTACAGGAAGATGAATCATGGAATGCTCATTGTCATGGGACGTCGCTGGGATCCATCATCCTGGGTCGTGAGGGGAGTATGTAGCTTTAGCGTTTGTAAAGTCTCTTTGTAACGAGGTGCTCAGGCAGATATTTTTTCAACAGAGGTGTTCATCTACTTGGAAGCAGCGTTTCAGTAGTTTGATCTCCTCATTAAACCAAGGTTGTTGGTGGGCCTGGCGATGGTGGACAGTGGAGGAAGGAACCAGAGAATCAAAGGCCGAAGTTAAGGTGTTGTCATAATGAGAAGCAGGTAGTTTAGGGTCAGTAAAAGAGGGTAAAGTGAGTAGGGGATGCAGAGAGGTTAGTAGTGTCTGGAAGTTGAGGTTCAGGTGTATTTGAACTTGTGTGTAGAAGTCTGCAGGGTGGTGGGTATTAAGGTGAAGACTAGATTGAAGGAGACAGAATTTGAGTAAGTTATGAAGTTAATATGATCAGACAATGGGAGGGAAAAGTTGTTCTATAATGACCACCTTTAGGTGTAGGAAGGAGGTAGGTTAGTATTAGACATGGACAGGGAGGTTAATGTGAGACTAGGATAAGGAAGGCTGATAGGAGAACATTAGTACATTACCAGTATTCTACTATCAGCAGTATCTTGACCAAAATGAACATGGCACTTTTAAATGTACGCACAAAAGTAATATCAAACTTCTTAGAGTATGTTCTTGTTTGCTGGCAACTTGAAAGATGTTTTATTAGTAAGGAATACAAATATTATTCAGGAGAAAACTCAGGAGAAAAGTTAATTGAATATGGGCCATGGTCTCTTGCTGAGTGTTTATGCTTGGCTATGGCTAGAAATTATTTGTGTGTGAACTTGGATTTAAAACCAATTTAATTAAGGGTTTACTGTAAATGCAATTACACTTTAAAGGGAAAATTCACTTGCCAGAAGCGCGCTGTAGATCGGTGCTGCCCAAGTCTGTCATTTAATATTATTAAAAAAGAACTCTCCATTTCAATGTGTAGTCAGCCAAGAAAACTGAGCTCAAATTCTTCTTCTTCTCTGCAAACTTGTACAACAAAATACCAAAGTAGCTCATTGTGACCCAGAACCATTAGGAAAGTACAGTCATGCACTAATGAGGACCAAAACAGGCTGTTTGCATGTTGGGTTAATGTGTCTCTGTAAGATTTATAAGCTATAGGCTTGCTATACACCAGCGGTTCTTGATGTGTACTTGGCTTCAGGGACATAAATAGATAATTTGCATATTCAGGAGTGATGCATTGTGGGAAACCACAAGCTGAATTATCCAAAATACCTGTTTTAAAAAGGCAAATTACACTGAGCTCTGTTTTTTTTCAGTATACTATACTTTCCTAGTGGTTCTGGGACTTCATGAGCTACTAAGATACTCTGCTGTACTGGTCCAAGCTCTATCCCACAGAGCCATATCAATACCTACTATGCACTAATAAGGTCCATAATTCAGATACAGGCTGTCTGCATGTTGGGTTGATGTGGCTCTATAACAATTACAAGATATAGGCTTGCTGTACACCAGTGCTTCTGGATGTGTGTCCCTGAGGCATAAAGGATTCAGAGGGATAAAGAGATATGTTGCATATTCAGGAGTGTTGCATCATGGGAAGCCATAGTTGCTCACAGCTGAATTACTATGAATACCTTCTGTTTAAAGAAGCCAAATTACACAGAGCAGTGCTCTGCCTACACGGTTTATAGTGCTGTTGCCGTAAAACCATCCAGAGGCTCACACTTCGCTGTAAGAGTTATTAGCAGGGCTTTGTGCAATATTTTTCTCACTCATTTTAAAGTCCCGGACTAATCCATTGAGTGGCAGCAAAACCTCAACACTACTGCCTAGAAGTCTTAGTTGAAAACACTGGCGTCAATTCACTAAGGCCTGTTTGGAAAACAAAGAATAATAAAATACTGCATTCCGTATTTTAGACTTCTTTCCTGAATTCACTAAGATTTCCACACCAACACTAATAGTTCAGTAGTTTACCACAAAATATGGCTTCAATTCACTAAGACTTGTTCGGAAAAAAAGTGTAACCAGCTGTGGAGTAGCAGGCAAGCTGTGCTCTGCTACAGTGATTTTCTACAACTTCTGGCCAGAGCTATGATGACTCTTCTCATACAAGTGGTCTGTCTGAGGGCCAGGGTCACACTTAGCAGAATCGCATGAGTTTTGCAATATGTTCTACAGGGAAAACTGATGCGATTCTGCCAAGTGTGACATGAGCTGTTCCTTTGCAAGTAGCGGCTTCTGTCTTGTGACAGAGTAAGGCTCTCTGTACAGTTTGCGATTCTGTTTCTGAATCCGATTTGCAATTCTGATTTTCCCTGAATGCAATCAACAGAAAAACGGAGGAAAAAACGCAGCATGCAGTAAGGATTAAAATCAGAATCGGATGTAAAAACCAATTAAAAATCGGAATCGGAATCGCATGTAGTGTGATGGGAGATTAAAAGACATCCCCAGCGTCCCTTTAGATGTGTATGCTTTCTAATTCCTCTGATACTCTGTGCATCAGTCTTTCAATGTTCACATCTAAAGGGTTATGAGGAATCCTCTATGAATGTGCCCTGCATCATCATCTGTTTTGTTTATTATCTCATGTCCCGCCCGGCAGTGCATTGGTACCAATGAAGTGAGGAGGTAGACAGGTGGCTCCTCCTATCGGCACCGACTCATTTGCCTGTACATTTTACCAAATGGCTGTTTGCTAGTTGCCAACAACTTCAGGCTGGTCATAAAATTGCGAAAGGCTTGCTTGTTTTACTGCATTGAAATGTATTGAGGTATCTACCTCACAAGACGGTAATGTACCTCACTGGTTAGTAATTTTAGTTTCCCAGCCTTAGTGAATTGACATTTGATTGAATGTTCATTAAAATCAGATGTTTTCTGCGTGACAGATTGTGGTAATGCTTGGGGAAATCAAGCCATTGTGGAATGGATGTGTTTTATATGCTCATAAAAACAAAGTTATCAAGCTGTAAAAATGTCTGCCATGAATCCTTGAACTACATACCTCCTAATTTTTTGACATAAGAAAGAGGGACACTTAAGCCACAACCCTGCCACGCCCTTAATCATGCCCTGACACACCCCCTACTTACGCAAACCATAAAGATTTCATAAGAAAAATGTGGTTATTTTATAATTCAAACCACACTGGTCCTTTGTATCCTGGTTAATTTTCCTTTATATTAACATTTGAGAATAAGAAATATATCAATTTAAAAGATGGAAATAAGGTTTAGAGTCAAACAAATTTTTACATAGATGTGTACATCAATCCTGAAAGAGCGACAAATGAGGAAAGAGGGACATTAGGATTTGATTCCCAAAGAGGGACTGTCCCTCCAAAAAAGGAAAGTTGGGAGCTATGGAACTATATAGAGCCAAAGTAAGAACACCGATATTTTTCTCCACAAAAGAGGAATTCCCCCTTTAAAAGTCATTTACATATCCTGCATACTTTTGCTGGTACAGCGGTTTATGCTTCCACTGTAATTTTTCATGGATCCATCATGGATGAATTCTCACAAGTTTTTCAGAGCCTGACACCGAATCCCAGGGGATATTAAGCAGGTATGGTGTGCTCCAAATAACATTGGAGGAGATGCTGAAACATCCAGAGATAAAGTTAACCATTTGAAAATGAGAATCAGATTCCACCAAACTATTTCATTTAGTTTCAGCGTTCTGCGGTTTCTGTTGGCGCGGTAGTGAAGAGATTGGAAAGTTCAGGAGTGTCAGACCTCGGAATACGTTCGGCAGCCTCTGAAGTCAGAGACAAATTAATACCCTGCTGTGTGGAACATTTCTTTGGTCCTGCCGCAAAGACATTACTGAATAATTCTCAGAAGCCGCTTGCACATAGATGAATTGGTCACATTTTGCACGAAAACGTTATATATATAGTGTTTTTTTTTTCCTCAATGAATGCTGTAACTTCTCCAGATAAAATAGTAAAGCACAAGAAATGTGTCCGACATTGGGCTGTGTAAAGTTTCAGTGATCTGGGAGCGCACAGCAATTCTACCATTTCACATTTCAGTGTAAGCGCCACCTGTTATCTGTTAGCGCCACAACATTATTGTGCTAATGTGCACATTGCTATGGTAACACTTTGCAAAATTAAACTCTGATTAAAGGGACTCCGAGCAGTGCAGTAACTATGGAAAGATGCATACCATTTTGAAGCTCTCTTTCTCCTCTTTCCATTGATATATAAACCGCCACCCTAGGCCTTTTAGTTTTTGTTATTTTTGCGATTGAAATCGCGGCCGCCATCTTGGATTCCTTATTCAGCATTGTACTATGCAGGACGACACTTTCCCCAGTGTCGGCAGCTCCATTCAGTGCAATGCAATGAAATACAAGGGTCCTAGGGGGATATAATTACAAACATCATGCTGGTAGCTGTGAGGATATAATTAATTAGTTGTGAGTATGCTTAAAGGCACACCCACAGGCACTGCTCGGAGTCCCTTTAAATTTGGGGCAGAAATGCAGATTATTAGACTTAGGAGAAGCAGGAACTGTGTTCCTTCACTCTCTGAAATCCATTCCGATGCACAACTATTGAGGGAACACCACTAGAGATGTGGCAAACGGTTCCCGAACCGTTCGCCGGCGAACATCTCTGAATACATGGGGCTTTTACTACTTCCGGGTCACTCTGACCCGGAGTAGTACGCCTGCGCTGCCCGGCAAAGCGCGTCCTAGATCGCGCTCCTGTTTCCGGGCACTCTCTGCGCATGTGCGTGACGTCATGAACGACGTCACGCACATGCGCAGAGAGTGCCCGGCAACAGGAGCGCGATCTAGGACGCGCTTCGCCGGGCAGTGCAGGCGTACTACTCCGGGTCAGAGCGACCCGGAAGTAGTAAAAGCCCCAGAGATGTTCGCCGAGCGAACAGTTCGCATCTCTAAACACCATCTACAACGACACCGTTTTAGATACTTACCTCGGCAGGTGGAAGCCTCGAGATCTTAAAGAGGCTTTCCCATAATCCTGCACAGTCTAGTTGAAGTGCTGGGACCCCGAAGAGTGGCCTCCCAGCACATGCGTGCCAGCTCCAGCCTGCTCGGCGTTCTTCGGCGATAGCCGGCCAGATCAGGGCCGTGCTACTCCGCACTTTAGACTGCAGAGGAGGACCAGGGGGAGCCTATCTAGGATCCAGAGGCTTATCCTTACCAAAATGAGTACCCCATAGGGGCACTGTTAAATCTCACAGGTACCCATTAAATTGTTTACGCTATAGGCATACTGCACACCAGAATACACATCTTTCATTATTTCTCTCACATTATGTTTTAAACATACCCCTCCCGTTAGCTCTTAGTATTGTCTTTTTTTTTTTTTTTTTACCGATTTGAGGTCACAGGTCTACACTTTTGCCAGTGAGACTGTCAGTGAGACTGCCCTGCTGCCCGAAAAGTATATAAAAAAATATATACTCGAATATAAGCTGTCTTTTTTGGGACCAAACAGTGGCTCAAGAGTGGAGGAGGAAACTTACAATTGAGAAGGGTGTGCAGGACTCCATATACAGTGCACCCATTGTAAACGTGCATGTATCTATACTTACCTTATCTATACTTACCTCTCCTCGTTCCTGGCTGCTATTTTCTCACCTATGCAGCTCTGTACTCGCTGCTAGAGGTCCAGGTTTCGCTGTCTGCAACAGCTTTTCATTCAGAGCATCCATCTTCCCATCTCCTTTGCAGATCTGTCCTCGCTGCTATAGGTCCAGGCTTCACTGCGGTCACATTACAGTGAAGCCTGGAGCTCACATAGCAAGTACAGAGATGTAACAGGGATGGGAACATGGCTGTCCAGGATGAGAAGAGGTTGCAGCCAGTGAAGCCTGGACCTCTAGCGGCGAGTACAGAGCTCCATGAGAGATAGAAAGATGGCTGCCAGGAACAAGGAAAGTTAACTATAGATACAAGCACACTTCCAATGCTTACTCTGAAACACATACACAAGGGGAGGCTAGGAGGACACATCGGGGGTTCGGCTTATCCCTGGGTCACATTTTTTTTCCTAACAAGAGTGGTGGAGGTGGGGGGGGGGGGGGTGTCAGCCTTTACTTGGGTGGGATTATACTCAAGTATATATGGTACTTTTTTTCTGTGGCACATGATCAGTGTTTTTGGCTGGACATGCATATCAACCTGAGCAATGTCAGTGATGGTACCCATACATCTCTTGACTTGGCGGCTAATCGACCATCCAATGCGATCATTATTGAATTGGACGAAGAACGGTGTTGCCAAGTGCACCGGCGGTAATGGCAAACGATGTTGGGACGAGCTACACATGCATTGAAACCCCCGGTGCTGTTCCCCCACTGTATAAATGTAAATGTACACATTACCTGTCCTGTGACATGGTACCTGTCTGCCTTCTGAATCCATCACTCTTCCATTAGCTTTATATATGCCACCAGTGATGTCACACACACACAGCACACTGGTGGCATATATAGGGCTAATGGAAGAGCAGCAAATTTTGAAAGACAGATGGCACCGCAACACAGGACGAGTAATGTATAAATGCACACATACATGTACATATATACACTTGGGAAACAGCGGCAGATGCGACAGACTTGGCCTATTCCCGAGAGATTTCAGCATGACAATGATGGGGAATCGGTCTACGGTGAATGGGCAGCCAACAGATCTCGCTCTAATCCATTAAGAGAGCGATTTATCTGTTGATTGGATCTGCCCATCATTGCCTGACATAAGGCTCCCTTAAAGGACCACTATCTCAAAAAAAAGTAGGCAGTTAAAATCTGACAGAACCGACAGCTTTTGGGCCAGTCCATCTCCTCATGGGGGGATTCTCAGAGTTTTCTTAGTTTTCAAGAGCATTTCCTGAACAGCAGTTTAACTGCCAAAACAGTAAGATACCAGCCAGCCTCCCCAATCACTTTTTTTGTCAGTTAGACATTACAACTGCTGTTCAGGAAATGCTGTTGAAAACAAAGAAAACCCTGAGAATCCCCCATGAGGAGATGGACTGGCTCAAAACCTGTTGGTTCTGTCAGATTTTAACTGCCTACTTTTTTCACGATTGTTGTCCTTTAAGGCAGCAATTCGTCTAGCCCCAATCTCCTATCTCACATCCCACATGTGACTTCTAAGAGAGGCTTACAGGCCTTCCCTGAAACGTTGTTCCCGCAAAAGCTTTGCTATCACTTCCTGGGCACTCTGGCACCTTCACTGACGCTTCCTAGGTGGTTGCCAAGCCACTAAGATGCACCGGATCAGCCACATTTCCAGGAAATAGGGAAAGCACGGGCTAAGTAGTGCTGATTCACAGGACGGTCGGTGACTACTGCTGATTACCGAGCTACAGTGCGATATGTACTGAGGAAAACATTATGGATGAAGTCAATGAAAACCCGGGCCTGATAATAGGCAGTAAGGAAATGATTGCAAGCTTGGGAAAGTAAATCAACTATATTAAACCACTCTCCATTTACTCCGGAGCACTTAAGAGTCCTATAAAGTCCAATGTCATCCCAATAAACATTTAGCAGAAATTCATTTTATCAGAGACAACAAAAATAAAGATACACAAAAATAAAAGATAGAGAGAGAGAAAAAAAATTACAGCCACGGTTTTAGTTCTGCCATAAACATAAAATTTATCAAGCAGCAGGGTGAATCCAATGTTATTCTAACTGACTTTCAGTTGCAGGGAAATTGCAGAAGTTTTCGAAGATTCTGTCAACTTTTATTGACCTGGACTGTGAGAGTTATTTATTTTTTTGAAGAAAAAAAAATCAATAACAGGATTTATCACTGAAAGGAGATATTCCAGAAAAAAAGAAGAATTCTCCAGCAGCTCTAATAATCCTATCAGTCAGGGGCGCAAAACCGGTCAATGGGGCAAGCAGAACAAAATAGTTGTAAGGCTCCCTGGCTCTCAAACATTCTTCTAGTAGGTGTTGACTTATTTTAGACCTGGAATCAGCGTTGTCACCTGCCCCACCAGAAATGCCAACACTCTGGACCACTGCTACACGGTCCTAAAGGATGCATACAAGGCAACCCCGTGGGCAGCACTAGGCTCATCGGACCACTACATCATTCACCTGATATCCACCTACGGGCGACGTAAACTGCAAAACCGGTCCTAAGATCCAGCAAAGTACGGTCGGAGGTAGCTAAACTTCAGCTTCAAGCCTGCTTCGACTACACGGACTGAAAGGCTCTGGAAACACCGAACCTAGATGAGTGGGCAGACATTGTTTCCTCGTACATCAGCTTCTGTGAGGACCAGTGTGTACCAACAAAAATCTGCAAACACTACCCCAATGACAAACCATGGTTCTCCAATAAACTTCGGCAACTGCGCAGAAGCAAGTAACTGGCGTTCAATTCTGGTAACCATGAGGAGTATAGGAGGGCAAAGAACACCCTGAACAGGGAACTGAGGGCCGCCAAAAAGAACTACGCTGCAAAACTGGCACAGAACCTCTCCTCAAGGGACACAAGGACTGTCTGGAAGAGGCTTAAGGCGGTCACAAACTACAAGCCTCCACCCCAGCATGCAACTCCCATCACCGAGCTCGCCGAAAACCTCAGTGAGTTCTATTGCAGATTTGAGAACCTGCAAGTCCCAGTAAGGCCCCCTGAGCCTTCTGTCCTCTCCTCTGGCTTAGCTGCCCCGCACCCAAGCCCAGCCCCTCTAGCGGTGAACGAGGACGATGTCAGGAAACACTTGTCAAAGTTAAATGCAAGGAAAGCCTGAGGCCCAGACGGCGTTTCACCAGCCTGTCTGAAAACTTGCGCGCAGCAGCTTGCCCCTATTCTCTCATCCATCTTTACCAAATCCATCCAAGAAGGCAGGGTCCCTGCTTGCTTTAAGAAGTCCACAGTCATTTCTGTCCCCAAAAAACATGGTGTCTCAGACCTCAACAATTTCAGGCCAGTGGCTCTCACATCGGTCATCATGAAATCCTTTGAAAGCTTGGTCTTGCCTCTCCTCAAGCTGTCCACTGAGTCCCTGCTGGACCTGTTCCAGTTTGCATATAGGGCAAATAGGTCTACTGACGACGCCATAAACATCTGCCTTGAGCTTGTTAATGAACACCTGGATAGACCTGACTCATACGCCAGGATCCTTCTACTTGACTTCAGCTTGGCGTTTAACACCATCAGCCCCCAAATACTTCAAGATAATCTTGCTGCCCTTGGGGTCCACCCTACCCTTTGCCTCTGGATCACAGACCTCCTAAGCAACAGATGCCAGGTCGTCAAGCTGGACACTATCATCTCTCAACCAAGGACCACCAACACAGGGGCCCCTCAAGGTTGCGTACTGTCGCCGTTCCTAATCTCCCTATACACTAACAATTGTAGGTCCACCACAAACTCAGTCAAAGTCATCAAGTTCGCCGACGATACCACCATTGTTTGCCTCATCTCTGGAAATGACGAGCTGGAGTACCGCCACCAGGTTGACAGAATTTGCCACTCGTGTAGGGAGAACGGGCTGGTCCTGAACTCGGCAAAAATGGTTGAGATGGTTGTAGACTTTAGGAAAAACGCTACCACTCCACCCCCGATCAGCATTGTTGGCACGGTAGTTGAAAACGTTCCCTGCACATGCCTCCTCGGCACGATTATTTCTAAGGACATGACTTGGAAAGCCAACACAACCACCACCCAGAAAAAAGCCCAGCAGAGATTATTTTTCCTACGCCAACTGAAGAAGTTCGGTATGGCCCGAGAGCTTCTGACGAGCTTCTACACAGCCACAATTGAATCTGTTCTCTGCTCCTCCATCCTGGTCTGGTATGCTGGCTCCTCCGCCAGCGACAGACACAAACTGCAGAGGGTCATCAGATCAGCGGAGAGAATCATCGGGAAACCACTCCCCCCTCTTGATCAAATCTTCAACTCAAGACTGCACTCCAGAGCTCAAAAAATAGCTAATGATCAATCCCACCCAGGCTTTCGCTTCTTCAGCAGACTCCCTTTAGGCCGGAGATTCCGATCCATCTACACCAGGACCACTAGGCACAGGAACAGCTTCTTCCCCTCAGCCGTTAACTACCTGAACTCTTGAACTCCAAACCTGATCGCATGGAAGCATATTGCTATGTAAATGTGTTCAAAGGCGACCAATTGCTGGAACTGTATCTTTGTATTGCTGATGCTTGCGTGTAGTTGTATTGTATGTCCTGTTCGTTTTCTTCACACTTGCCCTGTACTTGCCAAAACCAATTCCGGGCATGGCCCAGTCGTGCTTGGCGAAATAAAATATTCTGATTCTAAAGTATTTAAAGAGAACCCGAGGTGGGGTTCTGAGACTATGCTAGCCTCTGTTGCTATCCAGATCCCCCCTAAGCCCACCCCCCCTGCGCTCTGCTATTCCCCAAAAATCACAGCCGTGCTGTCGACACGCAGAGTGTCACAGCGGGCTGTGTTTACCTCTGTACTGTCAGTCTCGGCGCTCCCCCGCCTCCTGCATAGCTCCGGTTCCTGCCCGTGTCCCTTCCCTCCCCGCTGATTAGAGGGCAGGGACGCGGGCGGGGACCGGAGCTATGCAGAAGGCGGGGGGAGCTGCGAGACTGAAAGTACAGAGGTAAACACAGCCCACACAGTGCGGCTGTGATTTATGGGGTATAGCAGAGCGCAGTGGGGGCTTAGGGGGGATCTGGATAGCAGCAGACGCTGGGCTGTATAGGCAGACCCAGTCTCTGTATGCGGATAGCATTGTCAGAACCCCACCTCGGGTCCTCTTTAAAGGAATACTGTAGGGGAGTAGGGGGAAAATGAGTTGAACTTACCAGGAGCTTCTAATGGTCTCCCGCAGACATCCTGTGCCCGCGCAGCCACTCACTGATGCTCTGGCCCCGCCTCTGGTTCACTTCTGGAATTTCAGACTTTAAAGTCGGAAAACCACTGCGCCTGTGCATCTGCTCCCTCCCGCTGACATCACCAGAAGTGTATTGCGCAGGCCCAGTATGGTCTGTGCCTGCGTAGTACGTTCCTGGTGACATCAGCAGGAGCGAGGACACGGCAACGCAGGCGCAGTGGTTTTCAGACTTTAAAGTCTGAAATTCCAGAATTGAACCAGAGGCGGGGCCGGAGCATTGGTGAGTGGCTGCGCGGGTACAGGATGTATGAGGGGGACCATTAGAAGCCCTGGGTAAGTTCAACTAATTTCCCCCAACCCCCTAAAATATTCCTTTAAAATAGGAACTTTAACCAACATTTGAAAGTCATTACAATCAGTAGCTGACACCCCCTTACCCATGAGAAAGTGTTACGTTTTCTTGAATAGATCATCAGGGGGGTCTGTATGGCTGATATTGTGGTGACTCCCCCCCCCCCCCCCCCCCACACACACACACACACACACACAGTGTGATGTCATGACCTTGGTCCTGACAGTTAGCTGTCTGTGAATTTAGTTGCCTTGTGGGAAATAACTTTTTCCAACTGCGAAGAAAACAATTTTTCTCTCTCTCTCTCTGTGCATGGAGCTCTCGGTAAAGGAACATTCCATACAGATCGCCTGGAAGAACTAAAGATGACACATTTCAGAATGTAAATCAGGGAGAGCAAAGATTTCACAATGGGCAAACACTGACTAAATAATATATAAATGAATCTTGTAAACAATTGTATTCATTATGATATTTTCATTACAGTCCCTCTTTAAAGTGAACTTGTGTCCAATGATTTATAGAGTGATACTTATGCCTGGAACATAAATTGTTCCCTCCCCTTCCTCCCTCACTAAGCTGCATCCAGTGGTTGACTTTTCACTAGAGATGGCAAGACATGGCCAGTGGGGATCTTCTTAAAGTGGAACTGTAGATAGAAAATAAACACATTGTTTCACTTACCTGGGGCTTCCCCAAGCCCCCAGCAGCTGTCCTGTCCCGCGCCGGTCCTGCCCGAGCCTCTGTTCTCCCGCCTCCGCTCCGTCCTGTACCTCGACTTGTAAGTCAAGGCCAGCGCAGCCCTGCCAAGCGTATCCTTTCTTCGTGTTCCCCTCTGCAATAGCGGGGAATGCGAAGAAAGGATATGCGTGGCCAGAGCCGCGCAGGCGCAGTGGCCCGCCGGCGAAACCGAAAGTAGCTGGCGGTGGGAGAATGGAGGCTCGTCGAGAAGCGGCGCAGGACAGGACAGCTGCTAGGGGCTTGGGGAAGCCCCAGGTAAGTGAAACAATGGGCTCGATTCACAAAGCGGTGCTAACCCAGTTAGAGACTTTAGGCGTGATAACCACTGCACCACGCTGGTGAAAAGCCAGTTTAGGCGTGATAAGTTTAGGTGTGATAAGTTTAGGTGTGATAAGTTTAGGCATGCTAAGTTTAAATAAGTGTAGATAGCGTGCAAAGTCCCGCACGCAAAGCAGCGCCATTAAACTCTATGCAAAGTGCACCAGACTTTGCTAGCGTAAAACTTTTGATCAGCTGTGCACTGCGGTGCTAACGCAGTTGGCGCTTAAACTTATCACACCTAAACTTATCACACCTAAACTTATCACACCTAAACTTATCATGCCTAAACTTATCACACCTAAACTTATCATGCCTAAACTGAGTTTAGGCATGATAAAGGGCTATTCACCAGGGTGCTAACTGTTAGCACCGCTTTGTGAATCAGGCCCAATGTGTTTATTTTCTATCTACAGTTCCGCTTTAAATATAAAACAGTCGGAAAGGGGTTACCTTGTTCAAATGCAGCTATTGTCTGAATATAGTGTGTATACTCTATACAGTCCAGTTGACATTCTATTGCTTGAAGGGCAATGTCAGGTCAGGCTGGTCATCATATTTTCCTGCTGAGCTGTCTCTGAATCTTAAAGAGAAACTGTAATGGATGGAATTGCTAAGTTTTTGCAATAATAATTTATACATTATTTAGTCAATGTTTGTCCAATAAAAAAATCTTACCTCACCCTAAGTTGCATTCTTAAAGCAGTAGGATTAGCCATACTATGCCAGGGAAAAAAAAACACATATATATGTAGATAAATACTTGATCTACTTACATAATACGTGTATTGTACTATCCATGTTTTGATTTCAGTGAATGTTATATAGTAAATGAAGATAATTCTGTTCCTGGTGGGAACCATGTCATTTGCCCACAGTTTAACCACTTGAGGACCGTGGTGTTAAACCCCCCTAGTGATGACCAGGCTATTTTATTTACTAAAAGAGGCCACTGCAGCTTTAAGGCCAAGCTGCAGGGCCGCACAACTCAGCACACAAGTGAATCCCCCCCCCCCCCCCCCCTTTTCTCCCCACTAACAGAGATTTCTGTTTTTGGAGTCTGATCGCTCCATAGTTGTTTATTTATTATTATTTTTTTTAAATGTATTTATTTATTTTTTATAAATGTGGCTATTTTTTTATTTTTGTCCAGCTCCCTCCCTCCCCCACCAGCCAATCAGTGTGATCGGCTGTCATAGGCTTCAGCCTATGACAGTCAATCACTTCACAGCCTATGGAGGGGAGGGGACAGCCGTGTCACACGGCTGTCCCCAGTACAGCGCTGCTGCAGATTGCATCGCTGTACACAGGTATTAGATGGCAGTTTCGCCGTCTAACACACTCCTGAACGGCGATCACCACTCGGAGACTGAATCGCTCCGCCCCCCCCCCCCCCAAGCAGGAGATGCGCACACAGCCTGCGCTCGATCTCCTGCTAGCCCCATAAAAAACTGTTCATGCCAATCGGCGTGAAGCGGTCCTGGGGCTGCCGCACTGCTAACGCCAATTGGCGTGGAGCAGTAGGCAAGTAGTTAAGCTAAATCCTGATGTCATTTCTGCCCTTTACTTTTTTCTTTTCTCCTCCAATCGCTGAGTCACCTCAGCCTTGCTTGTAAACACAAGTGAGCAGGGGATCGTGTTTTAAATAAGCAGCTAGGCAGGGAAAAAATTGAAGAGATTGAATATATTAAAGATAAAAAGAAACCCCAGCATGCAACTGTTTGGCACTGACTACTAAAGGGCCAGTGCTCCTAAGGTATTTGATAACTCCAGATCATAACAGCAGAAAAAGTTTTGAAAGTTTTGAATGCAGGATTAGCATCTTTATCCCTTAATACACTCATTATACATTAATACACTTTTATGGTGACAATCCCGCTTTACATTTATCAGTGCATCTTTATTGCACGTGAGGTGAATCACTGTGGACTGTTTTTGCATTCCTGACGTGAGTGGGAGCATCACACCATCTCCCAGAATGCTCTGGGGCAGAAGGTTGTGTGACACCATAGCCTAGGCTAAACATTTTTGGGAGGATGAGGTTACATACAAATATACAGCACTATATAGATAAAATGGGTGTTTCTGACTTTAAGATCCGGATAGTTAAAGCAAGCCTGAGATTAATTTTTTTTTTAAAAACCTGAATTATTTTTTTTTTTTTAGAATACCACAGTTGTATATTCTTTTTAAAAGCTAAAAGAAGTAGGTTTCATCTTGTATTATCTCATATAAATGACACAGTCTTTTACACAGTCTAAGTGTCCCACAGCTAAAATATATGAACTTTTTTTGTATCCATCATCTGCAGCAAGAAGTGGTTCTCTTCCAGGCAAGAGTTTTATGGCTGTATTCCCTATCAGTGAGGGCTGCGCAATAGTATGATTAGGTTCAGACTGCAGAGAAACTATCACTTACATAGGTGAATGATTAATTGTTTCAGGCAGAGATAGAAGAAACAACGTCTAGTTATGGTATTTGTATGTGCAGCACTGTACATACACAAGTCTATCTCCTCATGTTCCCTCAAGTACAATTTAACCACTTTAGCATTTAGGATGTAGCTCCTCCAAATATGCATGCTGAACGTAGGAGCCATGTCCAGGAAAAAACGGAGCCACGGGGGTTCACAGGGCCGAAACCGCAGGGGTGCGCGGGCCGCCCGTCAGGCCGGAGGCGGAGCCGCAGTTCCCATTCATTGATCTAAGTCCCGTTAGAACAGGGGTCTCAAACTCAATTTACCTGGGGGCCGCAGGAGGCAAAGTCAGGATGAGGCTGGGCCGCATAAGGAATTTCACAATCGCGCCGCATCGCCGCCTCTGCCCGCCCCTCTCACTCTTCCTTCACAGAGAGGGGCGGGGAGAGGCGGCGATCCGTGCGGCGATTGCTCTGCCCCTTCCAGGAAATGCCGGCGGATTGCCCCCCGGGCGATTTGGGGGCTTTGCAGCCCTCGTTTAGTGGCGGGGATGCGGTGGATTACTTGGGAGCACTGAAGCAAACTATAAGGAAGCTTTTGCCGGCGAGGGCCACAAAATATTGTATCGCGGGCCGCAAATGGCCCGCTGGCCTCGAGTTTGAGACCCCTGCGTTAGAACGATCACTGGCTTCTATGGAGAAGCCACAATCATTCTGTTACATATCCCCTCTTCACTTCCAGTAAGTGCACTTACAGGAAGCCAAAAAAATGACTGTGGCCATCTTGTAGCCAAATAGTTAAACTACATCTACATTTTTTTTAATGAATAGACATTTGTACATTTAAAATTAACTGTTAACCTCCCACACAGGGACATAATTTAAATGGTGTAATAAGTGGGACAAATGGGCACATAAAATACATGGGTTTTAATTATGGTAGCATGTATTAATTTAAAGCTATAATGGCCGAAAACTGACAAATAATGATTTTTTCTTATTTTTTTTCTTAATATTCCCATCTAAAATGCATTTAGAATAAAATCGCTATTAGCAAAATGTGCCACCCAAAGAAAGCCTAATTGGTGGTGGAAAAAAACAAGATATAGATCATTTAATTGTGGCTAGTAGTGATAAAGTTATTGGCAAATGAACGGGAGGTGAAAATTGCTCGGATGCATAAGGTGAAAAAACACTAAAGCCTGAAGTGGTTAAAGGACATTTGAAGTGAGAGGTACTATATATGGAGGCTGCCATTTTTATTTGTTTTTTAACAGTACTAGTTGACTGGCAGTTCTGATATTCTTACGTACATCAGTAGTGTCTGAATCATCCGCCTGAAACAAGCATGGGGCAAATCCAGTCAAAGGTCAGTCAGAAACATCTGATCTGCACGCTTGTTTAGGGTAAATGACCAAAAGTATCAGAGGCAGAGGATCAGCAGGAAAGCCAGGAAATGTGCTTTCTTCAAAAGGAAATCAATATGTCAGCCTCCATATCCAACTCACATCAGGGCCTATACGCAATTCACTTTATCTCCTGAGTTTTCTCCTAGGTGATATTTTTTCAACGTATCAATAAAAATACTTTTTAAAGAGGAACTCCAGTGAAAATAATTTAATATAAAAAGGTGCTTAATTTTTACAATAATTATGTATACATGATTTAGTCAGAGTTTGCTCATTGTAAAATCTTTCCTCTCCCAGATTCACATTCTGACATGTATTACATGGTGACATTGTTACTGTGGGCATATTATGTAGCTGTTCTGGCTTTAACAGACAGCTATAAACAGCCATTTCCTGTGTGTGTCATTGTTACATTGTGGCAGTTTGCCCAGAGTACCGTACGGTACCAGAGCCTCTTGTGGGAGGGGTTTCAGCACAAAATCAGTCATACAGCGCCCCCTGATGGTCTGTTTGTGAAAATCATTATATTTTTCATGTAAAAGTGGGTATCAGCTACTGATTGGGATAAAGTTCAATTCTTGGTCGGAGTTTCTCTTTAAACACCAGCAAGCAAGAAAATACTCCAAATAATTTTGATTGTACTTTTTACCTACTTTTTAGAACTTTTTAAATTGCAAAGTGCTGAAAAATTACTTTAAATACAAAATAAAAAAATGGTCTCCTAGGTGAAAACTTAGGAGAAAAAGTTGCATATGGCCTAAGGTGTTCTTTCAGGTAAAAATGGGTATCCTGAGTAATTTATTATGTTCTCCTATGTGTCATTATGGTTCCTCTATAAGACTTGGTGTACAGAATCACAGATCTTTGGCAGATATTTTCACATGTAATGTCAGTTGGGTTCTGCTTCAAATTTGTATCCAGAAAAAGTATTTAACGAGTCTCATCCTAACAGATAACAGTAAAATATCAATAGTCAACAAAAAGCAATGGGAAAGAAAGAATGTTTGCATGTGTTAATTGGGAGTTTTCAACAGCTTACATGATAACAGCTTCAAAAAATAACTCCTACACACAGAACAAAACCAGGGCAAATGTAGAATATGAAGGCGGGACTTTTCCCAATACCAATAATATAGATAGTGAATTTCTCGCATGTAAGAGAACTTTTTGTGTGACCAGTCACTCTTGGTCATTATAAAGGCCCATACACACGTCGGATTTTTGCGAACGACCCGTCGTTTGAACGTTCCGTCGTTCGCACGTCAAATCCGGCGTGTGTACAGACTATCGTTCAGGTGATAAGACTGGTTTTCAGCGATCCGCCCGGCGGATCATTGAAAACCAGTCTTATCACCTGAACGATAGTCTGTACACACGCCGGATTTGACGTGCGAACGACGGAACGACGGAACGTTCAAACGACGGGTCGTTCGCAAAAATCCGACGTGTGTATGGGCCCTAAGGGTTGGTGTTTAAATTCAAAAGCATGTGGTGCAGAATCTGAATAGTTGTGGGAAAATGCATCTTCTCATGCCCACAGGTTAGTGGATAATTGTAACTTTACGTAACTTTAAAAAAATTATGAGAAATCAAGATCATCAACAAGTTCGTAATTATAATCACAGTGCCAATAGCGTAAAATTTTGCAAAAGTGAAATTACCCATTATAATCATAGGGGAAGGGTTCTTTATTGGTCAAAGGTCAACTTCCAGAAGTTTCATTAGCTTTAGGAATTTAGTTGTAAGTTGTAACATACACTGAAGGAAAACCTTGGGAGAGGTGTCCTTCTTCTGTCTTCCTGCATCGTTTCGTTCCAGCAGTATCCCGCCCCAAAACCACTTGTTGATGGCTCACACGTGCAGTAGCATGGACCTGCTCAGGCATTGGCAGAAAAAGCAGAGTCCAATTGAGTCAATGCTACTGCATATGCACAAGCCACTCGGGCTTTAGCAGAAAAAGCTTGGAGAATTCATAAGAATAACAGTTGTAGCATACCTTAAATGAAAACTGTGAGATAAAAAATAGGTACTTGCCATGGGAGAGGTGTCCTTCTCCTGTCGTCGTGCATCGTCTCATTCCAGTGATGTTCCATCCCCAAAACCACTTCTTATGGCTCACACATGTGCAGTAGCATGGACCCACTTAGGGTTTGGCGGGAAAAGCAGAGCACAATTGAGTCTGCGCTACTGCGCATGCGCGAGCCTCCTGCGTAGTAGCATGGACTCACTCGGGCTTTGCTTTTTCACCAAAGCCAGAGTGAGTCCAAGCTAATAGGGTATCAGTGCTGGAACAGCCTCTCAGATGAGGGTGGGAGAAGCCTCTGGAGGGCCCATATTCTTCCCCCTCCCATAGGCTTCCCCCTCCCGCGTTAAGCATCTAAATGTGTGCTTATCAAACCTCACAGGTTTGTTTTAATATCTTTTTTTTCTTTGTTCTTCAAGATCTTTATATTCCTTACATTGCCTGTCAAGCCAGTTCTCTGACGAGTTCCCTGGATATTAAACTCGCCTCTTCAGTGTCATTATGAGTGAGACCAGAGACAATAGAGGCACTTCCATATGTAACAGATTGTGTAGGTTCTGACTGAAAGAAGTTACGTATTACTACTGATGCACACGAGGGAGGTAGGATATAGCTAATAATGCATAGATCAAACGCATGTCACATCACAGTGCCAGAGCATGTTAATTTTAGCAGTATTTAATGCAGATTATGAATACAGAGGAAGGGTGAATAAACTGAATTACAATAACTAGTGGAGCATCGGTGTAAGCAGTAGGGGGTCAATAAGCAAATAATTTCAATTTGGCACATATTTATGCAAATGTATGTGGCTTGAAAATTGAGTTTTCCTGTCCACCACCAACCTTACATCACTGACATTTAATATGCCTCTGATGACTTCATACCACGTAGTGCTAGATTCTGTATGTTGTCTAATTATGACATTGTATAAACAGGTGTATGTATGTAGTCAGGAATATACAGTAGATAAAAATAGAGAAGAGCAAGATACTAATTGTACCTGTCTGCGCAAGTCTCTGGTCTTCTTGGTCATCTTATCAATGGCAATATTTAATGGGTCACCTTTTTCTTTTCTTCCAGACTAGAATAAACAAATACGGTTATTAGCGGTGTCACGACAACATGAGTAACATTTATTCATTACATAAGTCATAGGTTTACCAAATCTTTGGGTTTCTTTGAACAACCAAAGTACAAATTACAACTTAAAGTGAACCTCCAGACTAAAAATCTATTCAGCAGCACTGCTGAGTAGATTTTTAGTCTGGAGGTTCACTTTAAGTTGTAAATAGTCAGCAGCACTGGAAAGGCTTGGTGTTTCTTTAAAAGTTTCACAGTATCAGAACTTTGTTTTTCTTACCCAAGCCTCATTTTTAGCTGCACAGTAGATAAGCTCCGCCCCATCAAAAAACTGCCCGGGCATTTTTCCCCTGATGCTGCGCAAAGCACGATGGAATTTCTGATGTTGATGTTTTCATTGCTTAGCAACTGGGAGGGGTGATCAGAAAACTGGACAGTTGGAAATATGTCTCATGCTCTCTGTCACCTCCTTTCAACCAAAAAGATGGCTTCCCCATGACATCACAAACATTTTCCGGTTCTTTTAAAACAGGGTGGGTAAGAGATTATATTACCTATCTATTTTAATTAACATAACTAATGTAACTTAATGACAGTATGTTTGTTTAGACTGAAGTTCCTCTTTAACCATATCTATAATCACATCATATTCTCAGAAAAAGGCAAGTAGGGCAGGAGTACACCAACTCATAGGGAACATACATCACTTGGTTCTATATCGCAAAACAATGGCCACATTTTTGAATAATCCGTACCCTCACCCTTTCCAAAGGTATTCGCCTTACATTCTTGTTAACCTGACCTCACCCTGTTTTATGTGGTGTTTCACCTAATATAGTATAGGAAATCTGATGCTAATTCTGACAATGTAAAATATTTTAGGACATTTCTTATTTATATAGGACAAACTGTTCTGCCCTTCATGATGAAAAGGAAGAAAAAATAAATACCAGCAATGAAATTGCCATCATTAGATGACTTTGCACAATGTTGGACTTTCAAGTCAAAAATACGGTTGGATCTTCTCTAATTTTTTTTCTCCAATGCTTAAATTTCCAAAAAGTTTTTTTTTTTTACTGTAAAACTCATCAAAACATGGGTTCAGATATGATTTACATGACAGTCAGAGTACATTTAGATTAAAGTATTTAAGAAAAGACATTAGGAGATGGTGGGAAACATTGGGTTAACTTTGAGGCCCCGTTTTTTTTTTAAATATACCTACACCTTGCCTACATCTGTACCAATAATTAGGAGAGAACAAAAGCAAAGAGGAAACTGGCACTGCTGCAGTGGCTTAATTTATTGTAGCAAAAGTCGGTATCAAAAAGCTCATAACTTTGTGCAAAATTGCATATAAAAAGTTGGTACACATACCAGAGTGAGTGAGGAGGCGCTGTGGATGATGGTGGGTGCTGGGTGCAGGATGCCTGATGGACGTTTCGCGCACAACTTCACTTCTACGGAGGCTGTGTTTGCAATGCAGATGGCTTCTGGCTAAATAATGCTGGCTTCTGGCTAATTAATGCAGATGGCTTCTGGCTTAATAACGCTGGTGTTATTTAGCCAAAAGCCATCTGCATTGCAAACACAGCCTCCGTAGAAGTGCAGATGTGCGCGAAACGGCTGTCTCAACTATTGATTAATCTCCTACTACTGCCAGCTTGAGCACGCTAACGAAGGGCTTACAAAGAGGAGGAGCCTATTGAAACACCACTAGTGCATGTTCCATAGCTAGATCGTATCCGTACTGCAGTGCCAACCTACCACCATCTTTTGCATCTGCCTATTCACCTGTATGTTCAAACCCCATGAAATGTGGTCTATGTGACTCTGAAGGTTAGATGATATGGGGGTGAAGGGACATGTTAGTCCTATATCTGCTCAACACCATATCCAGAAACGCTTTGCAGGTGCAGATAATTACTTATTCACAAAGTTATTCTCTTTTTAAAGTGTAGACAAAAATACAAGTGCTCTTCTTCTATTTGCATGGACAAAGCTATGCTGCCAGAGATCCTGCTCCACATAGGCAAAATAGCAAAGTTTACTAACTCTTGGTGCTCACAGCAACTGCGGATCTGCAGTTACTCAGTGCTCAACCATAAAAACAAACACTTATATTGCACTTTTCTCCTGGCAGACTTAAAGCGCCAACGCTGCAGCCACTAGGATGCGCTCCATAGGCAGTTGCAGTGGACTTGCCTAAGGTTTCCTACTGAACAGCTGCTGGCTTACTGAACAGGCAAAGCCAAGATTTGAACCTGGACTCCTATGTCAGAGGCAGAGCCCTTAACTATTACACTACCCACCCATACACCACAGGTGACCAACCCCACAATCAAACTATATGCAGATCAATTGGTGTTGAAAATAAAAGTAACATTTATTCCAAACACGGGTTAAAAATATGAACAGATTGTCAATACTCACATTGTGAGTCCCAAACAACAGTGACACACACAAATAAAAAGTGCATACAATAGCACAACCAGTGAGATCAAAGCAATCTGGAGTAGTGCCCACTCTCCAATTCTGTTTCGGCGTTCCACCATCATCAGGGGTGGCTCTCTTCTAAAAGTAAAGATTCTAAGGCACACTTCACAAGCAGCCTCCAAAAAGCGTAATTTTCGCTTATACTATCCGCTTATAAGATTCAGGGCAGGGCCGAGGCAGAGGCGAGAGAGGCCCAGTGTAGGAGGGGGCACACAACTCACTAAGCTATCATTCCCCTATTGTGTTTGAAGCAGAGAGAAAAGAGAAAAGGGGAATTCATGGCAGTGACGGCAAGCCAGATAACTAGAGATTAAGGTGTTGGGGGGTTGGGGGCCCTGGAGCGCCTCTTAGTCTAAAAGCAATCAGTGTGTGACTGCTGGGGTGGGAGGGATGGAGGGGCGCACTTTGATGCCTCAGCCTTGGATGCTGGAGGACCTTTTCTCGGATCTGATAAGATAAAAGCGAGATTGACCCAACAGACACAAGAAATTCTCCCCTAACCTACTGGTTTTTTTTTTTTCATCTTGTACATCCAGCCAGCGCTTTCAAAAGGGAGGTTTGAAAACGATTTCCCGTTTACCAACACAAGTGTGTTTGGCGACATGAAAAACATTGTGTTCCATTTTACACGCTATCATCTGTTGTATAAAAACAGGAGAAAAGGGAAAAAAAAGACAAATAATGCAGAAATAATAATAGCAGCTCACTGAAGCAGCGACAAAGGCTCGGTAGTGCTTTGCTTTTCTATAGAGCCTTTTTCGAAATGACTGGAGGCACTCGATGTTTAGAAATCTTTTTGCTTATTCTATATAATGGCCTTCTGCGTGTGTCAGCATGCAGGAATTTCTCTCAATTAATAACGCAATATCAGCCAGGATAAAAAAAGGCTTTGTTAAGACTACTTGCCTTGGTGAAAATAATATTCATACGGTGTAACCAGAGACGCACCGAATTGCATTGAAACTTGGTGGAGGAGGATGCAGAACACAATGTGAAAGATAATTAGTCAGGAGATACATAATGACTACATCACAGTATCTGTACAGCACTCACAATCACACAAAGACAGGTGGAGCCATTGCTATCTATTGGCTTTCATTAGGAAGTAAATTTACTTTTGAAGGGAATCTCTGTGTAGAGAAGTGGAATAGTACAGTATTGAGTGTGGCAGGGATGAAATCCAATCTTCTGTTATGATACATAATTGATTTGAAGAAAACCCAAGATGGATTTTAATAATGCTATTAGGACACTTGTTGTGCATGCTATCACCAGCCTCTGTTACTATACCGTTCCCCCCCAGGACCCGCCCCCCCCCGCCCGTGTGCTCTGCTGTTCACCGCAAAAAAACGGCCATGCTGGCAATGTGCAGCGTGTCACTAGCAGGCTTTTTACATCCAGGATGTCACTCTCCACCGCTCCCCCACCTCCTCTTTAGCGCCGCTCCCTTCCTTCATCCCTTCACTCCAATTAGCTTACACAGGCGGGGTGCGGCACTATAGAGGAGGCGGGGGAGCAGCCGAGAGTGACATCCTGGAATGTAAACAGCCTGCTAGCAACTCGCTGCATGACGCTAGCACAGCGGGTTTTTTTTTTTGGGGGGGGGGGACAGCAGAGCGCAGGGGGGGCACGGTATAGTAACAGAGGCTGGTGATAGTATGCACAACCAGCCTCTGTGTCCTAATGGCATTCTTAAAACGCACCTCGGGTTATCTTTAAAGTACACCTGAACTGAGAAGGAGTTTGACTGCTCTTAGTGCCATTTTGTGAATGGTGTTGTGACATATGTCACAGCACCATTTTCTCAGTCCAGTGCCCCCAGAGGTCCACGTACTAGTCAGATGAAATCTTCAATTGACTAGAATGTTGAACATGGGCAGGGAGATAGTGGCAGTTATCCTCCCTAGGAATGCCCCCGATCATGCCAACTTGTACCGCCAGTAAATGAATGACCTGTAACTAAAAAAAAATCAAATCACATAACTCACCAGCTCCGGGTTCTCTTTGCTGCCTTTTAGGCCCCATCAGCTCTTCCATTCCGCCGCCGTGTCCTTTTGTATATGCCGGCATCTTCACTGCTATGGTACTGACCCAGAAGTACTTCCGGTTACTTCCGGGTCAGCAAACTACCAGTGAAAATTCCACCATATAAGTAAGAACATGGTGGCAAATCGGGAGAGCTCACAGAGTGTAAAAGGAAGCAAAGGGAACCCGGAGCAGGTGAGTTATGCTCTGGGTTTTGTATTTATTTTTTTTTACAGGCCATTTATTTACAGTACAGGAGTACTTTAATTAAACCCTGACATGGTTGTCCAAACACTGCTGTACATAACCCCTTACAGTCCTCCTCCTCCTCCTCTTCCTTCAGTGGCACTACAGCCTAATTTCAGCTTTGGCCTCCTTCAGTTTCCTGCCTAGGAAGAGCATGAAACTGCTTAAACTCAGATATCTAGGACGCTAGATAAAGCACCCAAGACAAGACAAAACAGTGGGATCAACCTTGGGGTTTACATGAACAACAATTTAAAAAGCTGTACCCTGGTACCCAACGTTTAAAAATCCCCTCCATTCATTTTAATGGAACAAGTGTTGCGTGCACGTCAATATGACGCATGGCAGAGGGAGGCGGGACAATAGAGGAGGAAGAAGCCTATAAGCCTGCGCATGCTCAGAGAGAACCCACAGACTTCCTGTTCTGGGTCACAATGCGACTTTCTTTCAGAATCACCGATCCAATGTAATTTATAGTGGCCAGACTGTGAGGTGGAGAGCTTACCAAAGGGGCCGGTGAGCATATCCTCATTATCAAATAGATGGGGGTATGCTTAAATGCATATTCACAGCCTCTGCTCAGGGTCCCTTTAATTCATAACACTGCGTCAAAATGAAAATAATACAAACAAAATCACGTCAGAACACACAGAGCTCATATTATGGGCTCGATTCACAAAGCGGTGCTAACCCAGTTAGAGACTTTAGGCATGATAACCATTGCACCACGCTGGTGAAAAGCCAGTTTAGGCGTGATAAGTTTAGGCATGATAAGTTTTGGCATGCTAAGTTTAGATAAGTTTAGATCGCACGCAAAGTCCCGCACGCAAAGCAGCGCCATTAAACTCTATGCAAAGTGCACCAGACTTTGCTAGTGCAAAACTTTTGATCAGCTGTGCACTGCGGTGCTTACCCAGTTGGTGCTTAAACTTATCATGCCTAAACTTATCACACCTAAACTTATCACACCTAAACTTATCATGCCTAAACAGAGTTTAGGCGTGATAAAGGGCTTTTCACCACGGTGCTAACTGTTAGCACCGCTTTGTGAATCAGGCCCCTAAACTTAAAGGGGAACGTCGGCCTAAACAAACATACTGTCATCAAGTTACATTAGTTATGTTAATTAGAATAGATAGGTAATATAATCTCTTACCCACCCTGTTTTAAAAGAACAGGCAAATGTTTGTGATTCATGGGGGCTGCCATCTTTGTCATGGGGGCAGCCATCTTTTTGGTTGAAAGGAGGTGACAAGGAGCAGGAGACACAGTTCCAACTGTCCTGTGTCCTGATTACCCCTCCCAGCTTCACACACTAGGCTTCAAATGTCAAATTCAAAATGTAAAAAAAAAAAAAATTGCACCAAAACAGCAGAAAGAGAACAACAAAATCAGAAATCCCATCATGCTTTGCACAGCATCAGGGGAAAAAAGCCCGGGCAGTTTTCTTCTGTGCAGCTAAAAATGAGGCTTGTATAAGAGAAACATAGTTCTGATGCCGTGAAACTGTTAAAGAAACACCAGGCCTTTTCAGTGCTGCTGAGTCGATTTTTAGTCCGGATGTTCACTTTAACATGCCTAAACTTATCACACCTAAACTTATCACACCTAAACTTATCACACCTAAACTTATCATGCCTAAACTGAGTTTAGGCATGATAAAGGGCTTTTCACCAGCGTGCTAACTGTTAGCACCGCTTTGTATAGGGCCTGATTCACAAAGCGGTGCAAAGTGTTTGCACGCCTGTGAAAAGCCCCTTATCACGCCTAAACTCAGTTTAGGAGTGATAAAATGAAACTCACGCGAAATTCCCGCACGCAAACCCTATGGGCGCTGCGCGTGGAATTACGCGATTGCGCGCTTAAAACTTTGCGCGCGGGACTTTGCGCACGATAAAGAGCACAAATCGGTGCTAACTCAGCGGTGCAAAGCTTATCACGCCTAAAGTCTTTTAGGCGTGATAACTGAGTTCTCACCGCTTTGTGAATCAGGCCCTATGTGTTTAAACACAAAACGTATCAGTGCCAAAAACCAATGCACCACCACCTGACCCTCACATCAAACTACTGGCCAATCGGAGTCTACTAGAAATAGCAGGGAAGTTAGCCAGGTGACAGAAAGCTAATAAAGACGGATTTTAGGTACTGATACTCTCAGTGTTTAAAAATACACTTTATTATTCTTTTAGTGAATATGTAAATGGTGGAAAGGGTATTTTAAACCGCAATTGAATGACTTTCCATTGTTTTATAGCTTCTGGATAGTCTGTAATAATGAGCTCATCTTACAATCCACAGCGCTGGTATAATTTCCATTGTTCTGCAGATGACAGCAGGACAGAGAGGACACCAGGCAACTTGGGCAGATGCTCCTTAATTATCTCAACCTAAAACTGCTGGCGTTATTAAAAACAGCAAAAACAACACAGACAATGCAGCTTCGTCCATCAAGGGAGACCACATATCACTGTCATAAGATCAAAAGTCCATGAATGACAAGCTGAGACCCCCACTGGGGAAACGCACAACTCCCATTATCCCAAAGTGGAGAGGTTGCAAGCTGGACTGACGAGAGGTGATTGCTGCTTGAAGCAATGTCTTCATGATGTTGTGGTACAACAACAACAAAGCAATATGTAAAGCGCTTTTCTCCTGTAGGACCCAAAATGCATAAGCTTGTCTCAGATCAGTACATAGTGATATGTACAAGGGGAAACGTTACATGATTATAAATGCCAGACTTAACAAGTGGCTTTTTACTTTTGGTTTAAATGTGTCTAGGGTTGGAGCTGTTTTGATTAAGTTTGGCAAGACATTCCACAGGGTAGGGGCAGCATGACAGAAAGCTCTGGCTCCAAAGGTTTTTAGTTGGACTCTGTGGTGGTCAAGTTATTGGATCCTTTAGACCTGAGGTTGTGGGAGGTGTGAGGCCATTGCAGCACATCCTTCAGGTATCCAGGGCCTAGGTCGTGTAGGCATTTGAATGTTAGCATGCATATTTTGAAAATTATTCTGCATTGTACGGGTAACCAATGTAGTAAGCGAAGGATTGATGTTATGTGGCAATGGTGGAGTTGGCTTGTAGCTTGTAAAAGGCTGAATCTGAGAAACAGGTGAATGTGAATCTGAGAAACACGTGAAGGAAATGTAAGATAGTGTAGACACGACAACTCCCATCATTTATACACAATTGCTAAAATTTACTTTTGAAACTTAAAAAAAGATGAAGCTATCATAGTGTGGACCCTGTAATAGCACTGTATCAAAATGGGATATGCCATCATTGTTTTTTTCTTCTGTAAGTAAGAAGATGAAGTTGTCGGGGGGGGGGGGGGGGGGTTAGGGTTAGGCATCAGGAATGGAAGTTTTAGGGTTAGGTGTCACGTAGGGAGCTTTTAGGGTTAGGCGTCAGGAAGGGAAGTTATAGGGTCGGGTATCAGGAAGGGGGGTTTAGGGTTAGGCATCAGGAAGATGGGTTTAGGGTTAGGCATCAGGAAGGGGGGTTTTAGGGTTAGGCATCAGGAAGGGGGTTTTAGGGTTAGGCATCAGGAATCACCATTCCTGATGCCTAACCCTGAAACCCCCTTCCTGATGCCTAACCCTAAACCCCCCTTCCTGATGCCTAACCCTAAAACCCCCTTCCTGATACCTAACCCTAAACACCCCTTCAAGATGCCTAACCCTTAACTCCCCCTTCTTAGGGTTAGGCATAAGGAAGAGGGGTTTTAGGGTTAGGCATCAGGAATGGGGGTTTTAGGGTTAGGCGTCCGGAAGGGAAGTTATAGGGTTGGGTAACAGGAAGGGGGGTTTTAGGGTTGGGCATCAGGAAAGGGGGTTTTATGGTTAGGCTTCAAGAAGGGGGAGTTAAGGGTTAGGCATCAGGAAGGGGTGTTTAGGGTTAGGTATCAGGTATAAGGGGGTTTTAGGGAAATGGGACGGGACATTGCAGCTAGTAGTGTATCAGTAAAATTACCAATATTCTTATACTTAATTTCAATAGTAAAATATTGGTAATCTCTAAATGTATTTTATTAGGTCTTAACTTAACCCTACCTAACCTAACCCTACTCTCACACAGAACCCTCCCTCTACTGATGCCTAACCTTAATACCTCACTCTACCGATGCCTAACCCTAAGACCTCCCCCTACCAAGGCCTAAACCTAAGACCTTCCTCTACCAAGGCCTAAACCTAGGACCTCCCTCTACCAATGCCTAACACTTAATTTGCCCCTCCCCCCCATCTTAACCTACTCCCACTACAAAGCAATTTTCGTGATGCCCAGAAGTGCTGATAGAGTTGCAGGTGCCAAGGCATGCGGATATGCAAATTGTGACCTAAGCAATGCCACAATTTACATAAAGAAGGTAAATTTCAGTGCCCGGCCGGAGGCACCCGAGAGCGGGTGATGCTGTGCGCTTAAATTGCCCTTCTTTACCACAAATTGCGGCTTTTATAATAGGCGCCTATAACAGCATCCTTTTTTCCTGATTCGGCACAATGAACCACTGCAGATTCATAAAGCAGCGTGCACTTTCAGATAAATATCTTTGTTGAGAACAATCTTTCTGCAACAAAACTTACTGCACTCTAAATTAAGTATATAAAACTTTATCTGACTCGAATACAATCTACAGCAAGTTTCCAGGGTACAGTATACCGGTAATTACTATGTGCCAATCAAGTACGTTTTAAATGTCTTTTTTTTTTTTATTCTACATTGTGAACCTGCTGGGAAACTTAAATCTGAACACAAAACTTTTTCTATTGTTTCTAGTGAAAGAACTGTTGAGATCTCGAAGTATAACCCATTAAAAGTTTTCTCCCGGTTTCTGTAGTTGGGAGGTATTATTATAGGCTGTGTTATGCAGAGTGGCTGATCTCCTACACCAGACGTCCAGGATAATTAATACCTGGGCTCATCCAGCTTTAGGATCACCGAGAGTCAGTAGATGCTCTGTGCTGTGTTTGTGCCCTGCTCAATCAATGTGGTCAGGCACAGGAAGGAAGCCTCCCGCGTGCTCAGGAGACCACAGACTTTTTGACTTTTCTAATCCTGCTCATAAATATTTTAAAATTCTAAAAGCCTCCCGATCTTGTTACTGTTTCTTCCATTAAAGAGAATTACATTCAAAAGCAGAGAGATTGGCTTCAATTTACTAAGCATTACCACACTCAGTAATGCAGAAAACAGGGGCGTAACTAAAGGGGAGCAGAGCTGTAAGGGAGCCCCAACTACTAATTCACTCTTTCCAATAAAAAAGGTCCATACTTTAGATCAGGTGTTTTTGTGGCTACACTTGTGGGTGTGAAGATCATGCCCCTTGCAAGATGGGTCCCCAGGCCTTGAGGGTCACAAGGGCAGGGGCATAATTAGACATCACTGGGCCCATATGCGAAAAATTTGGATGCCCCCCCCCCACCACCACCACCACCCGACCTCCCATGCTTTCTGCACAGGAAAACTTAGGGCCAGTGTGTTTTCCCAATGCAGAAAAAAACACTTAGGAAATGTCAGGCAATCTATGCTCCCCCCAGATCTACTTACCCGGGGATTCCTCCAGCCCTTTGCAGCCAAGTCCCTCGTCGCAGCTCTGCTCCCAGTACATACATACACACACAGCCGTATTATTTTACTACGTGAGAGCACATGCTATATGCAGGAACAACAATGACATGTTGAACATAAGATATAGTATTCACTGTAACTTTGGCAAAACATTCAGAATGTCAATGATTAATACTGTTATTATAGGATCCTGGACTCAGTATGAGACAACAAGCTCTCAATGAGGCAGTGACAGTCAGACATTAATCTTACCCACTCCACTCTGTCCGTAATCAGACACCATAAGGTTACTAGCCTGTGTGTGATAAGAATCTAGGATTCTCTTCTGGGGGATTGCTGAATAAGGGCCAGTCTACAACTTTTTTTCAACCTGTGACTCCTTTGTTTGTAACATTGTACATGAAGTCATCAGAACTTTGCTGCAGTGTGAGACAGATGTTTTTTTATGAACACTAGGGAGCAGGGAGTATACACATTCCAAAGTGTGTCTGATTCCTTATCTGTGTGGTGGACACATGCAGTCAACATAACAATGGTACGAGAGCAGAAAGTGTTTTCTCTCCATGCCCTTAGTTTTCAGTCTCTCAAACTTTTCCCCTCATGGGGCCCCCTGTGGTGGCATCCCTTGCAGGGTCTATTGTTACGCCCCTGCACAAGGGGTAGGCAATGGGAAGGTGTAAACATTAGGGGTCCCATCAAAGTTTTCTTGTTCATTTGTACTTATGCCCCAGGCAGAAAACAGATGATTTTACCAAACATTGAATCAATGGTCAATTCACTAAGGCTGTTACTGCATGGGAAACTAAAATTACTGACTAGTGAGGTAAATTACCAACTTGTGTGGTAAAAACCTCAATAAATGTCAATTCCCTAAGATTAGAGCATTTAGTAAAACAAAGGAGATGTTTGCTATTTTATGAACAGCCAGGAGCTGTCAATAAGACGGTAACTAGCAAGCAGCCATTGGTAAAATGTACAGGTAAAAGAAATCAGCCAATAGGAGAAGCTACCTTGTCTTCATACTCACCCCAATGGTACTGATTTACTATTGGGCAGGACTTTAGGAAATTAAAGAAAATATTAGATGCAAGGCACTTTCATAGAGGTTTTCCTGTAACCCTTTGAACATGTACAGGAAAAAACTGATGCACAGAGAATCAGAGGGACTAGAGAGCATGAAGATGCCTTTCGCTCTTGTAGGACAGGAACAGCAAAGGAACGGCTCGTGTTTTAGGCAGACCACTTGTTCAAGAAGAATTATCACAACTTGGGACAGAAGTGGGAGAACGTAACCATAACAGAACATAGTTTGCTGCCTAGATCTACTCAGCAGCTGGTTAGACTTCTACTTTGTTATTTTTTTACCAACCAGGTCTTAGGGCCTGAGCCCACTAACGCAGTTGTGCGCAGTTGTACGCAGTTGTGTCCGCTTTTCAGCATCTGTCACATTGATGTGTTGCTGAAAAGCGGACACAACTGTGCACAACTGCGTTAGTGGGCTCAGGCCCTAAGTGAATGAATGCCATGTTTTTGGGGTAAATTATTGAACAATTGCCGCGGATGTGAAAATCTTATTTAATTCGGAAAAAAAGTCAAAAATACCAAATGGTCTTAGTAAATTAAAAGCCATTATATGTTATTTTCAGAGGGGACTGGGGCATGTAGCGGCTGGTTTAGGTAGACTGTGTATCTAATATATTGTTCAGCTGCCCTGTGACCCTGTTACTTGGTTGCTAAACATGTCAAGTGAGATTGTTCCATAGAGTGGGGGTTGTAAGTTGGTTCAAAAAACCACCATTTGTGAAAAGCAGCTGCCTCACAGCTAGCTAGATATTAAGCTACTTACACACATGCAATAACTATCGGCTAAAAAGGCAGATAACCATTTCAGTCAATGATCGGTATCTGTGTATAGTGGCACACAATCGATATTGTTCAAGCATCAGGAATCGTTAAGGATCTGTCCTGTCAGATCTTCAACAACCCCTGATTGCTGAGCATTACATATCCCAATGCTATTTCCATCCCCGTTGACTGATTGAAGCCGCTCCGTTGTCTGCAGATTGACTTCCCTCCATTACCCTCTATAGCAACAGAACACATCGCTAGCCTCAAGGCTCAAGATGCATCTGTACAGTATCGTTTCCCAAATAGTCACTTTTTTTCTCCCATGTGTATACTTAGGTGTACTGTATTAGGTACGCTGCTGTGCAAGCAATGTGCCACTACCGTTCCAAGCCACCTTCAAATGTCATGCACAAGATAGGAGGGAATGGCACATGATGAATCCACTGTACATCTGGAGTAAGTCAAAGCAAAAGTACATGCATAAACACACACACACACACACACACACACACACACACACACACACACACACACACACACACACACACACACACACACACACACACACACACTTTACCTTCTCTGGCTACAGCTAACCACCATGTAAACCTTCTATGCCCACTTTAAACCACCACATTACCTTCCCTGCCCACAGCCAGCCACCATGTAGCTTTATATGCCCACATTCAACCATCACATTACCTTCTCTGCCCACAACCAACCACCATGTAAGCATCTATGACCACTGCCAACTACTATATAAACTTCTCTGCCCACTGCCAACCACTGCTTAACCTTCTCTGACACAGCTAAAAACCATACAGCCACTAACCACCCACAACCAAACATGAACCTTTAGCCCTTCCTGTTCATAAGAATCTGCCTCAAGATGTGTTTTTGTGTGTATTCTTTTTCATTTGCATGCTAGTAGGTTAAATAAGCCAAAGACACACTACTATTGTACACAGATATCACTTAATTGAGTTTGTCCATGAAACTGAAGCATACACTATGGCAGAGCTCAGTGAAAGTACATTTGGGCGACCATCATTACCACCAGCCAGGTATTTAGCATTCAGAGCTCATTTATATTAATTCCCGATCTCTTCAGCATCCCCGGAACAGGCTTTGACATCATAGTCAGGTCAGGAATTAATCACCTTGAATGTTATAGGCAAACTTAAAGTCTTGGTGACTCATTTTATATTACAAGTAATTGGAATGTAACTTACTCAGCGTACCAAATTGTTTTTATCATTTTTAGAACACTCTGAACTCCAGTGGCTTTTGAAATGTGGTAAAAGGACAACTAAACCCCTGAAATTAATTTGTCACATCGGGAAAAAGAGACAAGCTTAAACTGGTCATGCATTGTACAGCAGGGCTACTTTCAAGATAACAAGGTACTAGAAAGCTGATTTAAAGGGAATTTTATTTTCATTTCCTTTTATAGAATATTGTTTGCCAGTAATAAAATAAAATGAAATATGTATATTATTTATCATAATGTATATTCTATAAAGCATAGAAATTATCTTCATCATCAATATCACCATCATTATCATCATCAATGCCATCACTGTCACCACTACCATCATCATCATCATCACTATCATCGTCATTGCCAGCACTGCCACCACCACCTTCATCATCGCCATCACTGCCACCACCACCATCATCACCATAACTGCCACCACCACCATCATCATCACCACTATCATCATCATCATCATCATCATTTCCATCACTGCCACCACCACCTTCATCAACATCACTATCACTGCCATCACCACCACCACCATCATCATCACCACTATCATCATCATCATTTCCATCACTGCACCACCACCTTCATCATCATCATCATCATCGCCATCACTGCCGCCACCACCATCATCGCCATCACTGCCACCACCACCATCATCATCACCACTATCATCATCATTTCCATCACTGCCACCTCCTTAATCAACATCATCACTATCACTACCATCACCACCACCACCATCATCATCCCCATCCCTGCCACCACCACCATCATCACCACCAATATAATCATCATTGCCATCACTGCACCACCACCTTCATCGCCATCACTGCCGCCACCACCACCACCATCATCATCGCCATCACCACCACCACCACCATCATCATCACCACTATCATCAGCATCATTGCCATCACTGCCACCACCACCTTCATAATCATCATCATCATCGCCATCACTGCCACCACCACCAACACCATCATCATCATCATCATCATCGCCATCATTGCCACCACCACTATCATCATCACCACTATCATCATCATCATTGCCATCACTGCCACCACCACCTTCGTAATCATCATCATCGCCATCACTGCCACCACCACCACCATCATCGCCATCACCACCATCATCATCACCACTATCATCATCATCGTCATGATTATGATGATGGTGGTGGTGTCCACCACCTTCATAATCATCATCATCATCATCATCATCACCATCACCGCCGCCACCACCACCACCACCATCATCATCGCCGTCACCTCCATCATCATCACCACTATCATCATCATCATTGTCATTGTCATCACTGCCACCACCACCTTCATCATCTTCGCCATCACTGCCACCACCACCATCATCATAATTGCCATCACTGCCACCACCACCATCATCATCATCACTATCATCATCATCGCCATCACTGCCACCACCACCTTCATCGCCATCACTGCCACCACCACCACCACCATCATCATCCCCATCACTGCCACCATCATCACCAATTTCATCATCATTGCAAACATCATCACCACCACTATCATCATCATCACTATCATCATCATCATCATCATCATCATTGCCCTCACTGCCACCACCACCACCATCATCATCGCCATCGCCACCATCATCATCACCACTATCATCATCATCATTGTCATCACTGCCACCACCACCATCATCATCGCCATCACTGCCACCACCACCATCATCATAATCACCATCACTGCCACCACCACCATCATCATCACCACTATCATCATCATCATCGCCATCACTGCCACCACCACCTTCATCGCCATCACTGCCACCACCACCATCATCATCGCCATCACTGCCACCACCACCACCATCATCATCCCCATCACTGCCACCATCATCGCCAATTTCATCATCATTGCAATCATCATCACCACCACTATCATCATCATCATCATCACCACTATCATCATTGCCCTCACTGCCACCACCACCTCCATCATCATCATCACCCTCACTGCCACCACCACCATCATCATCATCGCCATCACTGCCACCACCATCATCATCACCAATATCATCATCATCGCCATCACTGCCACCACCAACATCATCTCCACCAATAAGGCAGGCAACATTTTCAGCAGTACCCTAGTCTGCAATGTTTATTGGTGCCAGTTGGTGAAATGTATTAATTGCATTTTGACAAGCGGTGGCACATAGACATTAATGAATGGCAAGCACCAGCGCAACTTTATGGCAATCACCAAGCATAAGAAGGCATTTTTACATAAGGTTAGTGTTAGATATAAGAGTAAGAAGGGTAGTATTGGGTGTAGTGCCAGTGAGGTTAGGTTTAAAGTAGTGGTAATGAGAGAAGATAAAGTGGTATTGATGTTAGGTTAGAAGTACAAGTAGGGGTAGAGAACCTATGGCTCGGGAGCCAGATGTGGCTCTTTTGATGGCCAACACGAGAAGTCCACAGCACCACGTCAGTGATCTATAGCTCTTTTATTGTTTTAAAAAGACAAAGAGATAGCCATAACAGCGTTGTGGGCTGTTATGGCTATCTCTTTGTCTTTTTAAAACAATAAAAGAGCTATAGATCACTGACGTGGTGCTGTGGACTTCTTGTGTTGGACTTTATTTGACCCACTCAGGGCTACTGGGTCTATCCACTCTAGCACACGTCTGTCCCCATTGGAGTGCTAGTCTATACGGTTTCTGCTCTTTTGATGGCTGCATCTGGCTCACAGACAAATTAGTAGGGGTTGATTCATTAAGCTACACTGCTCAAGCAGCACAGCTTAGTGTGGCAGCGCAAGTAACATTTTCAAAGTAGGCACACTACTGCTGTAGCATGCACCACTAACTTACTCAAGCTCCCCCAAAACTAATGGCCGCTCCAATTGTCCCACCCTGGACCCAGTCAGGTCCAGTGACTTTGTAGGACGAGATCCCTGCACTTTGATTGGGCCAATAGGCTGCGTGTCCTGTGACAGGAAGCCTATTGGACCAAAGTGCGGGGATCTTGTCATGCAAAGTGAATCAACCCCCAAGTCAGCTAGCTAACTGTACAAGCTGTTAGTCTGTATTTCTCCTGTCTGGCTCTCAGGGATATTGCTGATGTTGCTGAAACTAAAGAGAAGCTGAAGACGCGTCTGAAACTTCCACTGCCCAGAGGATCAACTGTATACACATCACCATGGCAACAGGAACCTGAGCCCTCTGCTGCGTACACGCACTGTCCTAGTTTGAAACATATTGTATGGCTCTCACGGAAATACCTTTTGTGGCGTTTATGGCTCTCTCAGCCAAAAAGGTTCCTGACCCCTGCGTTAGTGTAGAAGTAGTGGAAGTGACATTAGTGTAGAAGTAGTGGTAGTGAGGCTAGTGTATAAGCAGTAGCAGTGAGATTAGTGTAGAAGCAGTGGTAGTAAGGTTAGTGTATAAGCAGTGGCAGTGAGATTAGTGTAGGAGTAGCGGCAGGGAGGTTAGTGAAGAAGAAGTGGTACTGAGGTTAGTGTAGAAGTAGTTGCATTTAGGGTAGTGTAGAAGTAGTTGCATTTAGGGTAGTGTAGAAGTAGTGGTAGTGAGGTTAGTGTAAAAGTAGTGGTAGCGAGGTTAGTGTAAAAGTAGTGATAGTGAGGTTAGTGTAAAGCAGTGGCAGTAAGAATAGTGTAGAAGTAGCTGTAGTGAAGTTAGTGTAGAAGTAGCAGCAGTGAGATTAGTGTAGAAGTAGCGGTACTGAGTTTAGGGTAAAAGTTACAGTAGAGTGTAGTAATAGAAGTAGAAGTAGTAATAGAAAGGTTAGAGTAGGAAATTATTTTTAAATTGAATTTGTTTGTAAGTTGAGTTCTGTGCTAAACATAATAAAAGGTGGATACATGATTTACTTTCGGACTACTCTGTATTTGGACATATGGTATAAACTATATTTTTCGGTTGTTTTCAATGTGCTTTTAAAGTGTTCTAACCTACTCAGAGTCATAACAAATTATACAACACTGTAACATTTAACAACAAAAATATGTAATAAAAAAGCAGTGTTGTGCATTTTGTACTTGAAAAAAACTTTGTATCTCTGAAACATTGCAACTGGAGTGTTTTGTAGGTTGTCTGTAACGATTGTGGAACTTTCCCCATGATCAGCGCTGACACGGCGTAAATCCTCCACAAGCGTATAATTTGCAGGAACCCAGCAAAAGGTGCTACGCACCTGTAGAGGGAAAATTCCTGTCGGCAGATGGCGCTGGGGAGTGCAGAGGAACCAATCCTCTGTACCTCCACAAATGCCAGACAGGAATTGTACAAAACGCAGAACGCAATCGCAAGAGAGGCGATTGCGAATGAGAATGAGCAAAGGGACAGGTTGTATGTGTGTGTGCCAATCCAGTCGCCACCCCGCAACCGCACACACACAACAGCAGATATGAAATAGGAACGCGATCGCGAGAGGTGCGATCGCCAGACGTGACACAAGGCAGATCAGAACAGAATACGAGGTTAGCAAAGGCACAGCAAATAATACAATGAGGAGATACGGAAAACAACAAGTGCTAGCTAACCGCGAACACCGCACTCATTCGCAACAGTGCACGCGGTTATGCGCGGTCTCCACGTGATAAGCACAATAGAGACAAGCACGCCTAACTAACCATTAACAGACAAACATGAAACAGGGGACGCGAGCGCTTGCTTAACGGTTACCTCACCGAGCCTCCAGCAAGCGCAGCAGACAAGACAGACACACGAAAACAGGGACAAGCGAGAGATAGGATCCACAGCACTAGCGAAAAGTGGCTAGCGCGATCCAAGTACAGAGTAGCAGAACAGAAGGATCCCCAGCGCCAGCGAAAAGTGGCCAGCGCGATCCCAGAAGACAGAACAGAAGGATCCCCGGCGCTAGCAAAAAGTAGCTAGTGCGATCCCAGGAGACAGAACAGAAGAGATAGCTGGTAGCAACCGCTGCACCAGCTATACTCCAAGAACAGAGATCAGAACCATTTCCTGTCAACCACCATAGGGACAGCCGGACAATGGCAAACAGGCAAGACAAGACAGAACAGTCAATACAGATAATACAATCCTAACAGCACTAGGGAAATCTGCCTAGCGCAGATTTAGGAATTACTCTAAGCTGATGTTCAAACAGAGAGCAAGGCTGACACCCCACCAGGAGTGAACAGCGAAGCATTGTGGGAAAGACATAGTACTTATAGTACACGCCTCCAATGAATGTGGCCAGGCAATTTGCATGACAACGTATGCAAATTCCTCTGCAAGCACAAGCTGCAAAACTGACAGAAGCTGTTCTTTCCAGAGTCCTGCAGCATGCAAACCTACACAATGGTCAAAAGGCTGGCTGCCTGCACAGGCAGCTGAGCAAATCATCACATTGTCTGTAGTAGGAGTAGGAGTGTTAGTGTTAGGTATAATGGCACTAGGAGGGTTAGGGTGAGAAAAGGTATTAGGAAACAAGTTTGATGCCAGCTGTACGTGATTAATAGTATAATAACGGTAATATAAAATAATCTATAGAAATACTATCAGCTACTTGTGCTAAACACATTATTGGTGCTCGGGCCTTTTCCTATGCAGCCCCTACTCTATGGAACTCACTTCCACAATCAGTACAAGAGGCTCCTTCTCTGGACAGCTTTAAAAAAGTCTAAAAGCTCACCTCTTTTCCTTTGAGACTGCATAATGCAGGGTCACAGCGCTTTGAGTCCCCATGGAGAAAAGCGCTATATAACAATTATTGTTATTGTTATTGTTGTTATTGTCTATACTAAATGCATGCATGATTGTTTTTATCGAAATGTCGCAGAATCAAATAATTTAATTGTATTGTGTGTGCTCATGTTAAGTGCATTCACATACATGAAATTATTTGCATGTCGCCAGTCATGGGAACAACTACCGAGCCGCTTATAGATATCTTTCGGAGCATTGCTTTTGGAGAAAAGGTAGCCTCTGATGAAGTGGCCTATAAGCCGTGAAACGCGCATCTGGCAATTTTTTATGTATTAAGAGCTATGCATTGTTATATACAAATATAGATAGCTCGGGCTCCAAAAAAACTCAATAATCCTTTGCAGGCCAATGGTCATGAGTGGTTTATGTTGTGAATATAGATGATTTAGTTAACCTATAATACGTTTATCGAAACTTGTTAATTAAAGAGTTTCATATGTGCCTGTTCAGCACCAGCAGGTCTAAAGTAGAATATATTGTGGATAAAGGGGGAGGAGTATTGATACAGTAGAGACCTGATTATCCTGAATTCAACTGACCAGCAGTCTTAACCAACCAGTGTAAATGGCTGACAGTACTCACAGTGGTGAAGTCCAACTCATTAGGCTGTTTGTGGGCTCTGCTGTGGTTAAAAAAATCCTGTAATAAAAAATACCCCTCTGGGGGGATACTTACCTCATATGAGGGGGAAGCCTCTGGATCCTAATGAGGCTTCCCCTGTCCTCCGGTGTGCCTCCATTAAGTGCCCGGGTCCCCCGAAGTGCGGTGATGTAAATATTTACCTCTCCACGATTATGCGCAGGCGTACTAGCGGCTTTTCAATCGGGTAAGGTGGAAATAGCCGAACCCGATCGATCTGCTCTACTGTGCAGACACTAGTCCTTTGCGCAGTAGAGCGGATACGATCGGGTTCGGCTATTTCCGCCTAGCCTGAAGGAAGAGCCGCTACTGCGCCTGTGCTGGATCCCGGCGAGGTAAATATATCAAGCCTTCTCAGGCTTGTCGGAGGAGGATTGCGGGAGGCTTTCAGGGAGCCAACGCTGGAAAGCCTGCAGCTACAGGGATGAGCGAAGCCTCATTGGGACTCTGAGGCTTCCCCCTCCCGAGGTGAGTACCCCTCAGGGGAGTATTTTTTTTATACAGAGTCTCTTTAAAGAATGGATGCCGTGGCTCCCCTGAGGTTAATATACTTTCAATTACTGTACTTAAACATTTAATACAGGGTTTGCACAGTATATAGATTGGGGGTATACTACTGTATTAAAGCGGAATATAACCCTGCATTTCAACTTTGCTCTGAAACATTATTTACAGTATATTATACGCAACCAGCATTTTTTTTTTTACTAGACCAGCATTGGAAGGGTTACACAGAGCTTTAAAGTTCCTGGCGAGAACTGCAGACGCATCCGAAGCTTACATAGATACATTTTGTTTACATTAATGTATCTAAGTGTTGAATGTGTGTCACTCTCTCTGACTGAGAAGGAGCTGGAGGACAGCCAAAGAGTGTGTAACATTTATCACTTGTTACGTTCTATTTAGTTAAATGTATCTATCTGAACTTCAGCATATCTCTCCACAGAACTTTAAACCTCTGTGTTTAACCCTTCCAATGCTGGTCTAGTAAAAAAAAAATGCTGGTTGCATATAATATGCTGTAAATAATGTTTTAGAGGAAAGTTAAAATGCAGGGTTATATTCCGCTTTAACTAGGCCTATTTTTAACATTGAGTCTCAAGTAACCAGAAAGCACTCTTATTCGGCATCAGCCAATGCCAGTTGGTGCCGGTCTGCTGGATAACCGAGACTCTACTGTACCATGATACGGTGGATCCCATCACGTCTTACGATGTATGCCATTGTGTCTTGAAGGATCATTGGACATGTCATTCTTTTTGTGTATACAGGTCCTTCTCAAAAAATGTGCATATTGTGATAAAGTTCATTATTTTCTGTAATGTACTGATAAACATTAGATTTTCATATATTTTAGATTCATTACACACAACAACTGAAGTAGTTCAAGCCTTTTATTGTTTTAATATTGATGATTTTGGCATACAGCTCATGAAAACCCAAAATTCCTATCTCAAAAAACTAGCATATCATGAAAAGGTTCTCTAAACGAGCTATTAACCTAATCATCTGAATCAACTAATTAACTCTAAACACCTGCAAAAGATTTCTGAGGCTTTTAAAAACTCACAGCCTGGTTCGTTACTCAAAACCGCAATCATGGGTAAGACTGCCGACCTGACTGCTGTCCAGAAAGCCATCATTGACACCCTCAAGCAAGAGGGTAAGACACAGAAAGAAATTTCTCAACGAATAGGCTGTTCCCAGAGTGCTGTATCAAGGCACCTCAGTGGAAGGTCTGTGGGAAGGAAAAAGTGAGGCAGAAAACGCTGCACAACGAGAAGAGGTGACCGGACCCTGAGGAAGATTGTGGAGAAGGACCAATTCCAGACCTTGGGGGACCTGCTGAAGCAGTGGACTGAGTCTGGAGTAGAAACATCCAGAGCCACCGTGTACAGGCGTGTGCAGGAAATGGGCTACAGGTGCTGCATTCCCCAGGTCAAGCCACTTTTGAACCAGAAACAGCGGCAGAAGCGCCTGACCTGGGCTACAGAGAAGCAGCACTGGACTGTTGCTCAGTGGTCCAAAGTACTTTTTTCAGATGAAAGCAACTTTTGCATGTCATTTAGAAATCTAGGTGCCAGAGTCTGGAGAAAGACTGGGGAGAGGGAAATGCCAAAATGCCTGAAGTCCAGTGTCAAGTATCCACAGTCAGTGATGGTCTAGGGTGCCATGTCAGCTGCTGGTGTTGGTCCACTGTGTTTTATCAAGGGCAGGGTCAATGCAGGTAGCTATCAGGAGATTTTGGATCACTTCATGCTTCCATCTGCTGAAAAGCTTTATGGAGATGAAGATTTCATTTTCAGCACGACCTGGCACCTGCTCACAATGCCAAAACCGCTGGTAAATGATTTACTGACCATGGTATTACTGTGCTCAATTGACCTGCTAACTCTCTTGACCTGAACCCCATAGAGAATCTGTGAGAAAGTTGAGAGATGCAAGACCCAACACTCTGGATGAGCTTAAAGGATACCACAACTGACATGTGGCATAATGAGATAGACATGGGTATGCACAGTGCCTAGCACACAAATAACTATGCTGTGTTCCTTTTTTTCTTTCTCTGTCTGAAAGAGGTAAATATCAGGTATGTAAGTGGCTGACTCAGTCCTGACTCAGACAGGAAGTGACTACAGTGTGACCTTCACTGATAAGAAATTCCAACTATAAAACACTCTCCTAGAAGAAAATGGCTTCTGAGAGCAATAAAGAGATAAAAAAGGGGGAAATTCTTACCAGTGAGGGTCACACTGTAGTCACTTCCTGTCTGAGTCAGGACTGAGTCAGCCACTTACATACCTGATATTTAACTCTTTCAGGCAGAGAAAGAAAAAAAGGAACACAGCATAGTTATTTGTGTGCTAGGCACTGTACATACCCATGTCTATCTCATTATGCCACATGTCAGTTGTGGTATCCTTTAAAGAGAACCCAGGATGTGTTTAAAGAATGTTATCTGCATACAGAGGCTGGATCTGCCTATACAGCCAAGCCTCTGTTGCTATCCCAAACCCCACTAAGGTCCTCCTGCACTCTGCAATCCCTCATAAATCACAGCCGTGCTGTGAGGCTGTGTTTACATCTGTAGTGTCAGTCTCAGCTGCTCCCCCGCCTCCTGCATAGCTCCAGTCCCTGCCCCCGTCCCTTCCCTCCAATCAGCAGGGAGGGAAGGGATGCAGGCGGGGACCGGAGTTCTGCAGAAGGCGGGGAGAGCAGCAGACTGACACTATAGAGATAAACACAGCCAGCTCTGACAAGCTGTTTGTCAGCAGAGTGGCTGTGATTTATGAGGGATTGCAGAGTGCAGGGGGACCTTAGGGGGGTTTGGGATAGCAACAGAGGCTGGGCTGTATAGGCAGATCCATCCTCTGTATGCAGATAATATTCTTCAAACCCACCTCGGGTTCTCTTTAAGGCCGCTATCGAAGCATCCTGGGCCTTCATAACACCTGAGCAGTGCCACAGGCTGATTGCCTCCATGCCACGCCGCATTGAAGCAGTCATTTCTGCAAAAGGATTCCCGACCAAGTATTGAGTGCATAACTGAACATAATTATTTAAAAACACTTTTCTTTTATTGGTCGGGTGAAATATGCAAATTTTTTGAAAAATAGAAATTTTGGGTTTTCATGAGCTGTATGCCAAAATCATAAATATTAAAACAATAAAAGGCTTGAACTACTTCAGTTGTGTGTAATGAATCTAAAATACATGTCTAATGTTTATCAGTACATTACAGAAAATAATTAACTTTATCACAATATGCTAATTTTTTGAGAAGGACCTGTATTATTCTAGCTATATCTAAGCAAGTACAAATCTGTCGGAAAATGTGTTTCAATAATACATGGACTGAATTCTTTTTTCTAAAATGAAAGAAAGAAGAACAAGCTAAGAAGCCAATCCTTGTCTCCGAGAGTCAAAACATTTCATTCAAATTTCAATCACTATGTGGTAAGATTCAGGATCCGTGGATTTCCACCGACTAGATGGAAAATGTTGAACGTATCTCCGATTCATTCAGCACTATAGGGCCGTATGCGGAAATTGTACGCTCAATCCTTCATAATGGGCAGGAGACACACGGCAAGCATGTGTCAGAGCATAGAGACGTACAATCATAAGATAAGACTGAAGGAGCACCATGACCTTATTATAAAGAGCCATGGTGGGGAAGTAGATGACTCAACAAATGCAATTTACAGTCATTCCGTACCGAGACCCAGAGATGGCTCAGAGATTGCAATTTACAGTCATTTTGGATGGAGGCCTGGGAGATTGGTCGGCGCTGGCAAAGTAAAACCACACCAAGAAATGTTAGCAGAAAACTCTGATTACAGAGGACAGACATGGGGCCGATGCATGAGATGACCTATATTACTTGACTGAGTGCCCAAAAGTGTATGTCGGAAGAATTATTCTTCTTGTCCATAATAACCAATATGACTGTCTCAGTTATGGCTGCTAAGGTCAAGGTGCTCCCAAAAGCTTATTCCTAAACTCGCATTCTCTGCCTCTTCTCTACAACAGCCCTTCTCTACAGTGTTCTTTTTAAAAGCCAATCTTTACACAGCCTCAACTATTTATTTATTTATATAGTGTGCAGCTCTTTACAGGTTGACCTTTACGGTTTGTGTCACTAGCCATCGCTCAGTGTGGCTCAGAGTAGGGATGCAACAAAAGCTCTCCAGAGATTCTGGCCATCGGGGGGGGGGGAGGGGGGGGAGGGATCCCAGGGATTAAGGGTCCCAGTCCTGTGATATAAGTAGAATGCAGTGCAGCGGCAGCAGAGCGCAGGGCCGAGCCTGGGTGGGTGCTGCGGGTGTAAGGCACCCAGGCGCGTGCCTCTGAGAGGCGCCGCCCGGCGTCGCTCTCCCCCTGTGGCCGCCACTCTATCCCTCCGTCTAGCAGCAGGTGCACCGGCTCCGCGTCAGACCTTGATCAGGCGGCGACCAGTAGTGCGGGCGCTAGGACCTAGCACGCCGCACTGATATGCTGAAGTGACATCACTTCCGCATATATCGAAAGGGTGCGCCCGGCGCCCTCTTACTTGGTGGGTCTGTTATAATTTAAGTAGGCCTTAGTTATTTGGACTGAGTTAGTCAAAAAGGCTTGAGGAGCAGACCTGCCCTTTAAGGGGATTTTCTCTTAGAGAGAAAATCTGCAGTTCTGTCAGCAGAACTGGAACATACCAAGAAGCTGTTCTATGGACAAGGCCACAGGTCTCCCTGACCTGGGCATGTACACCACTAGAAGAATAAACATCAGCCATGTTTTGTAAATATCCACATTCCTGTATGTATGTCAAATGCCTCATTGAATATTTATCGAGTAGGTGTGTATGATGACACCACGAGTGGGTCCACCAATAGTCTGATCTAGGGGATGGCGAAGATGAAGTCATATTTAACTCTTTCCTAGTCAGTATTAAAACCTGAGTGAGCTATGGGAGCTCACTCTGCTTCTTACTTTCACACTAGCTCGCAAGGCTGACTGGGACCTCTAAGTATGTTCATTCCTTTCTGTAATCTGATAATATGTATACTGTACATAGGTAGTTTAGTGTAACGTAGGTTAGAAAGAAGTGCCTGATTGACTTCAGCAGGAAGTCTAATCAAGAAGCTTGTAACGCAACATGAAGATTGGCGTGGCTAGGATATGATGAAATGTATCTATCTGTATTTCTGTTTCCTGAATAAATTCTGTAAGCATTGAAGAAGCCTGAGAAAAGTCTATCTCCTGCTTGCTGTGTTGAGAGTCAAGTTATCTCACAGTCTGTGAGACGCAACTATAAGAAGTTGAGGGTGTCGAAGCAAGGTGATTTAGAACAGGATCTAACAATGGTGCCGATTAAACCCTTCGCTGCCTAGCAAAACAGGCAGACGGGGCCAGGGGCTGAAGTTTTCAAGATATTCCACAGCAAAACAAGCGGAATAGAGGCGGACGGTAAAACTTATCAAGCGATTAAGCTGGTGTGGGGAGTGTGCGTGAGCCGAGCACACGGGCTGCAATTCGAGGAATCAGCGGCGGAACTCTTGGACGTTACACTGCATGTGCACTGCAGTTATTAAAAAGCCTACACAGGATCGGACGGAACCCTTTGTGGCCAGCTGGCAACTTGCTGCGAGAGATCGATCCGCTAGGGGGGATGTGGGAGCCCCCCCCCAGAAAGTTCCAGGGTCCACTCAGTTTCGCGGAGAAGTTGCGGAAAGCTGATGAATTGCGAAGAGTCCGCAGATCAGGCATGTATGATTTACGTTGTTATATGGCGTTATCTGTGTGGTATTTGGTGTTATAACAATGGAGTGGTTAATATGTACGATCTGTGTTAATTGCAGCTTGGAGGCTGCGTGCTTCATTTTTTTTTCTTTCGTTCTTTCCTCCTTCTCTGTTTTTTGTTTTTGTTTTTCTGTCTCCCTGTCCAGAGACTGGGAAGGATGCCAGATTTGGGGGAGGGGTCCCCTGCGGCAGAGAGAAGCCAGCAGTGGTTCAGTCTGTTAGTAGTGGATGAGGGAAGGGTGAGAGAAGAGGAAAGGGAGTGAGAGACGGTGGTAAGCTGGGTTTTTTTTTCTTTTCTCTCTTTTTTTCGGTGAGCTGGGTAGACAGGAAGGCACAGCCCTTGTCTCTGGGTGGCTGTAAAAGTAAGTTATAGCTACAGCTGAGATAATGGGTGAAGTGCAACTGTACTCTGGCGTGTTTTTTCCGGGCAGCATGTTTGTTTCCCTGTCCATAGGGGTGTTTGTGAGATGTTCTGCAAGCTTCTCTCGTTCCAGTCAGAGCTGCTACAATGCTTTTAAATGTCTGCATATGTTTAATGTTGTTTGGGTCAGTTCCGGCTGATAAATGTTCATCTCAGAAGAAGTTTCTAGCTGGGATGGTAACAGTTAAAGTAGTTTACAGTTCACAGCACGCTCTAGTGGGTCTGAGCTATGTCTGTGTTAAGCAGATGGTTGTTAAGAGAGAGAGCTTTCCACGTCCCTGGGTGATAATACGATGTATAGTTTTTAGAATGGCAGCTGTGACGTGGTGTGTCTCAAGTTTTAGCGAGCATCCCAGAGAGTGTAGGTAGCGGAAGGCTGACTCTCGGTAAAATGTATCGATGCTGTGTGTAACTATGCATAAAATGTTTGTTCTGTTTGAGTTTGTTTTTTCTCCTAATGTTATAGGATTAAGAGGTTGCTATGGGAGCAGCCATCTTAGCTGGCAGTCCAGGACTCAAAATGGTGGCAGTGGAGAGGGCCCGCCCCCAAAGAGTCATGGCTCCCACACGTCATGGCACGGGGGAGGAGGGGCTGGGGGATCCACGTCACGTCAGGCTGTGCTCGCGGCTCCGGGCAGAGCAGCTGAAAGGAAGGGGGGTAGAAATACAGAGGCATTCTACTGAGTATCTCGGATCTCAAAGTATTTCCCCAGAGCTTTTCCCTGGGTCCATGGAAAGGAATGCCAGAACACGTGCACCAAGCTATTACTGTAAGACTAGCATGATCACGGATAGGAAATGTTTCCCAGCCAGGTGCAGGGAGACAAGGAACAGCGCAGATCAGGAAAGGGTCTGTACTGAGTTGCTTATGGGATTATTCCTGTAAGTGGGGCACCTTAATGGGTGATGCAGCATGAGTTCCCAATAGAGAAAAGGGGGGACAGTGCATCAGGGGGGTGCCGGAGTTGGAAAAAAGGGAGTTGACCAATCCAGGTATCCGCCGCCGCTGCTGCAGAGCGGTAACGGTTTTTTTTCCAGTTTTTGTCGTGGACAGGTCCAGAGTTTGACTAAGAGGTCTATGCTGGAATGGGGCTGTTTTTTTGTGCATTTTTTTCCGTCCACTGATTGGTCAAATATGTTTTTTTTCCAGCTCCTATCAAGTGTAGCACAAATAACAAGAACTGACAGCAGTTCATGGGGCAATTATACAAATGAAAGAATTGCCATTTACAGAGTGACAGTGTATCAGGACAGGTTTGCCATACGACTACCTACCAAGTGGGCATTCAGGGATCTGCATACAGGCATTTGATGCTGGAATGCTTAGCCCTGCACCCTGTGTAGTGTAAGTGCAAAGTGCTCCTTCCTACAGGGAGGCAGCCATTTTTTTGTGTAGTATGGGGGTAGTAGCACGGCAAACATTGGTCAGAGGGTACAACACACAGAACTTCTAGCAGAGCTGGTATCGCAATGAGGTTCTAGATAAGTAAATGCGATAATGAGTAAGAGCATTGCAGGCTCACCTGCACAGCAACAACAGGTGTGGCATCTGTAATCTGTGCATGCGACGGCCGCGCATGGACAGATAGGGGGGGATGTGGAGGGAGCTTGCAATGAGGTGAGAGCTTCCAAAGGTGAAGTCCGCGGGAGCATATTTTACACAGGTAAGTACTTCGGATAGTACTTAGGTAGGGGAGAGAGGTTTAACTCCAATCTACCAAAAAGAGTAAACAGAGTTCATGAGAACCATAAAGCAACGAGATCAATTATGGAATATATTGATCAATTTAAAGTGTACAGAGTACAAGCCGCAGGGCGAATCCCAAATCATTAATAAGAATTTGTTTGTATTTCGATTTCAGGAGTTTGGCAATATGGACTCGAAACAGCTGCAGTGCTGGCAGCAAAGATGGAGATGTCAGTCGGATAAGCGAAAGGTTCCAGATGCCAATCTGAAATTGGAAAGAGACTAAAACACGAGATTCCTGAAATTGGAAAGAGACTAAAACACGAGATTCCTGAAATTGGAAAGAGACTAAAAAACGAGATTTCGGAGATTGGAAAGAGACTAACAAAACTGTCTGAGCAAAGCATAATGCAAATTGCTAATGTTTTTCTTTCCCAAGGTGGTGCTTTTATAATGAAGAGTACCGTGCTGATGGTGAGCCTAGGTTGCCATTTCGTCCTAGGAGAACGAAGAGAGGACATTCTCATGTATAATAAGGGGTTAATGAGAATGCAAGGCCTAAGCATGTTAATGTTTGGTGACAAAGGTACTAATACTTTCACACCTCCCTCCGCCTGGCACAGATGGACCATGCAGGGACGGAGGAAAAGAGCACTTGTGCCAGGTGAAAACAAATTTCAGGGCACAAGGTGGGTGACAGGTCTGAAGGGTCAGGTGTACGGGCAGTATGAATTGAATGGCAGGGTAAATCTGCTATTGAATGCCACACTCCCAGAATCGATGCACTGATCAAAAGTTTTGTTAAAAGGTACATTGCAGTACAATGGGTGCATGCAAAAGGTGGAGTGTGTGATTCAGGGGTACCTTGTCTTGGTTATCCAGAGTGAGATGGTTCCAGATTGGAGAGGAACTAGTAGGAGGCGTCAATTCTCCTGCCGGAGAGACGCGGGGGACAACATCACACTCTGGAACTACCAACAGAGAGTGCCTCTGAACCAACTATACACACGTAAAGGCTGGAAAGCCGAGGGGTGGTGGTTCTCGAAACAAGAAGTAAAAATCGAGATCGAGCCACATTTCCAGGTGACAAAGAGGGTGGGGAGAGCGGTCCCAGGCAGAGGCGTAGCTAGGGTTTTCAGCGCCCGGGGACAAAGACTATTAATGCGCCCCCTAAGGTGAAGGGTCGTGATCAAATGTGGGCGTGGTTATGGGTACTCCACATTTGGTCACGCCCCTTCAAATGTACATGGAGGTTAGCAGGCTCACGCTCACCCACCCTCCCTCCCTCAGTATGTACCTTCCAGCATGTTCCAAGACAAATTCAGCAATCATGAGCCCCCCCCCCCCCCATCAAGACAAATTCCGCAATCATGAGCAAACATGAGGCCCCCAACAAGACAAATTTAGCAATCCTGAGGCCCCCAACAAGACAAATTCAGCAATCATGAGGCCCCTAACAAGACAAATTCAGCAATCATGAGGCCCCTAACAAGACAAATTCAGCGATCTTGAGGCCCCCAACAAATCATGAGGCCCCCAACAAGACAAATTCAGTAACCATGAGGCCCCCAACAAGACAAATTCAGTAGTCATGAGGCACATAAATAGACAGCATTTCACATAAATAGGCAGAATGTCCCCTTAATATGGTAGACACCTCTCACCTGGCAGCAGTTTCCCAAAATACACTCAATCTGACAGCAGTGCTTGCCCAAAAATAGGTAGCCCCAGGTCTATAGGTGTCCCCAGAATAGGTGGCCAGCAGTATTGATGTCCCCAGAACAGGTAGCCAGGGGTAGAGATGTCCACAGAACAGGTAGCCAGGGGTATATGTGCCCAGTATATGTAGGCAGGGGTATGTGTCCCCAGTATATGTAGCCAGAGGTATATGTGCCCAGTATATGTAGCCAGGGGTATAAATGCCCAGTATATGTAGCCAGGGGTATATGTACCCAGTATATGTAGTTAGGGGTATATGTGCCCAGTATATGTAGGCAGGGGTATATGTGCCCAGAGTAGGTAGCCAGGGGTATATGAGCCCAGAGTAGGTAGCCAGGGGTATATGAGCCCAGAGTAGGTAGCCAGGGGTATATGTGCCCAGAGTAGGTAGCCAGGGGTATATGCCCAGTATATGTAGTTAGGGGTATATGTGCCCAATATATGTATAGGCAGGGGTATATGTGCCCAGAGTAGGTAGCCAGGGGTATATGTGCCCAGAGTAGGTAGCCAGGGGTATATATGCCCAGTATATGTAGTTAGGGGTATATGTGCCCAATATATGTAGGCAGGGGTATATGTGCCCAGAGTAGGTAGCCAGGGGTATATGTGCCCAGAGTAGGTAGCCAGGGGTATATGTGCCCTGAGTAGGTAGCCAGGGGTATATGTGCCCTGAGTAGGTAGCCAGGGGTATATGTGCCCAGAGTAGGTAGCCAGGGGTATATGCCCAGTATATGTAGTTAGGGGTATATGTGCCCAATATATGTAGGCAGGGGTATATGTGCCCAGAGTAGGTAGCCAGGGGTATATGTGCCCAGAGTAGGTAGCCAGGGGTATATGTGCCCAGAGTAGGTAGCCAGGGGTATATATGCCCAGTATATGTAGTTAGGGGTATATGTGCCAAATATATGTAGGCAGGGGTATATGTGCCCAGAGTAGGTAGCCAGGGGTATATGTGCCCAGAGTAGGTAGCCAGGGGTATATGTGCCCTGAGTAGGTAGCCAGGGGTATATGTGCCCAGAGTAGGTAGCCAGGGGTATATGTGCCCAGAGTAGGTAGCCAGGGGTATATGTGCCCAGAGTAGGTAGCCAGGGGTATATATGCCCAGTATATGTAGTTAGGGGTATATGTGCCCAATATATGTAGGCAGGGGTATATGTGCCCAGAGTAGGTAGCCAGGGGTATATGTGCCCAGAGTAGGTAGCCAGGGGTATATGTGCCCAGAGTAGGTAGCCAGGGGTATATGTGCCCAGAGTAGGTAGCCAGGGGTATATGCCCAGTATATGTAGGCAGGGGTATATGTGCCCAGAGTAGGTAGCCAGGGGTATATGTGCCCAGAGTAGGTAGCCAGGGGTATATTCCCAGTATATGTAGGCAGGGGTATATGTGCCCAGAGTAGGTAGCCAGGGGTATATGTGCCCAGAGTAGGTAGCCAGGGGTATATGCCCAGTATATGTAGGCAGGGGTATATGTGCCCAGAGTAGGTAGCCAGGGGTATATGTGCCCAGAGTAGGTAGCCAGGGGTATATGCCCAGTATATGTAGGCAGGGGTATATGTGCCCAGAGTAGGTAGCCAGGGGTATATGTGCCCAGAGTAGGTAGCCAGGGGTATATGTGCCCAGAGTAGGTAGCCAGGGGTATATGTGCCCAGAGTAGGTAGCCAGGGGTATATGCCCAGTATATGTAGGCAGGGGTATATGTGCCCAGAGTAGGTCGCCAGGGGTATATGCCCAGTATATGTAGGCAGGGGTATATGTGCCCAGAGTAGGTTGCCAGGGGTATATGTGCCCAGAGTAGGTAGCCAGGGGTATATGTGCCCAGAGTAGGTAGCCAGGGGTATATGTGCCCAGAGTAGGTAGCAAGGGGTATATGCCCAGTATATGTAGGCAGGGGTATATGTGCCCAGAGTAGGTAGCCAGGTCAGGTGTCCCCCTCCCCAGCAGGAGGGGAGCAGCGCAGAGAAGAGCTGCTCTCCCTTCCTCGCTCTCCCCTCCAATGTCCGGGTGGCTCAGGCTGGCAGCGGCGGGCGGAACTTACCTCCGTCTCGTCGCAGCGCCGGATGGATCTGCCACTACTCTGGTCTGGTCCAGACCAGAGCAGCGGCTGCGCACCCGAACTTCCGGCCGGCGCTGGAGCGAGACGGAGGTGAGTTCCGCCCGCCGCTGCCAGGCCAGCCACCCGGAGGACATTGGAGGGGACAGCGAGGGAGGGAGAGCACCTAAGGTGAGGGAAGGAGGGGGGAGATGGCCCCCCTTCCCCACCGTCCGCACAGCTCTCCCTCTTCTCTGCGCTGGCCCCCTTCCCCTCCGCCGCAAAAAAAAAAAAAAAAAACCCGCAGCTCAGCCAGGCTGAGGGCGCCCTCGGGGACCAGGCGCCCCAGGGCACTTGTCCTACCCCGACCCCCCCTAGCTCCGCGTCTGGTCCCAGGGGAGGGAAAGCCAACACAGGGAACCCCATTCACATTACATGGGTCACAACAGGGGACGATATTACACAGTCCATATGCAGCCGCTTATCCTCATGCTAGTTGGGTAAGTGAAGAGGTACTCTTAAGTGAAAGATTACAGAGAGTACAGTTTTCCCAACCTCTGGTACCTATTGTGCCTCAGGACATAAGGGGGGAAGAGGTCCAATCAGGACAGTTGGGGACATATTTTGTCAGGGAGATGCTTAAAGATCCTGTCCAACTGAGATTGGACAAGGGGAGGTATATCGATTTTTCTGAAGAAGGATCTTTTGCATGGAAGCTTCAAGATGTTTGGGTGAACCAATGGAAACGGTGCAACATTCCTTTAGGCACCGCCATTTCCTTAGTTCCCACCTCAACACATGCCTTACACCATGACCTGAGAGGTCAAACTTTTTTGGTGCTAGACGGGGAGGTGAAACGAGTAGAGTTGTCCTCATGCGGGCAATTCTCACAGAGGTACCTGTGTTTGCCGGGGCAAGTCAAATTTAGTGAAGAAGCATGCAGGCTCAATAACGCAGAATGAGAGGCTACCATTCAAAAGATCCACCCTGAAGCCAAACCGATAGTCCCGGTGGCTGAAGGAAAGGTTTGTTTTTTTAGCATCATGTCTAAGGACACATTCAAGGTACATTTTCATAATTGTTCCAATAAGGGGATCTGTCAAGGGGAACATATTGGGTGAGCGGAGATCCCATATGGATCCAGTCATCCAGGTTGGATGACGCTTATTTCTCAAATTGTTAAGAGAACTCTTAAGGTCAAAGTTTCACGGGTAGTTCCCATCCTTAAAGAGAACACGACATGGGACAAAGGGGAACAGGGGTTGATCCAAGACGACCACACTTTGATACAACGGTTAAACAAACAGTACACTAAGTTAGAGGTAAGATTCCACCATGATCCAAGTGATCTTAACGAGGTAGAACACAAAAATAAGCAGGTGAGTTCCAGTCTGACCTGGTGGAAAAGGTTTCCGGTGATGTTCCAGGGACACTCGGACTGGGCCTCTGCAGTTCAAAAGTTCTTCCTACACCCACTGGTCGTCTGGATAGGGATGACAACTTTAGGCATCATTATCCAGGTGAGGTTGCGTGTTAAAATTACGTAAAACAAATTAACCTGGTCAAGAGATTGGTGCCTCATAAACAATCTCATGAACCAATATTTTTAAATTAAGGGATATACAGGGTTACGGGTATAGGTTTAGTAGTACCGGTGATGGAGCTGATTGTATAAAGGCGCTCTTTTAGAAGGCACCTGGCACTGCTCCATTGAGTAACAAACAAACGAGTTTCACTTTTCTGTGGTCATGCAAGTTTGTGAGTGATACGCAAGTGACGCAAATGCTGAGCATGTGGTATAGAGGGATTTAGAAGTAGGGCCTCCCCAGAGAGCCTGGTTACAGGAAGACCAAGTGTTCTTGCTCTCTCTTCCAGGGATAACCGCCGAGAGCAGAGAAGTTGTGTGAGCACGAACATCGAAAAGTGAAACATAAAGGAAAGAAACCAGGTACGGTTAGGTTCAGAAGTTGGGATCTGCGGATCAAGCCTTTATAGGGGGATTGTTATAATTTAAGTAGGCCTCAGTTATTTGGACTGAGTTAGTCAAAAAGGCTTGAGGAGCAGACCTGCCCTTTAAGGGGATTTTCTCTTAGAGAGAAAATTTGCAGTTCTGTCAGCAGAACTAGAACATACCAAGAAGCTGTTCTATGGACAAGGCCACAGGCCTCCCTGACCTGGGCATGTACGCCACTAGAAGAATAAACATCAGCCATGTTTTGTAAATATCCACATTCCTGTATGCATGTCAAATGCCTCATTGAATATTAATCGAGTAGGTGTGTATGATGACACCACGAGTGGGTCCACCAATAGTCTGATCTGGGGGATGGCAAATATGATGTCATATCTAACTCTTTCCTAGTCAGTATTAAAACCTGAGTGAGCTATGGGAGCTCACTCTGCTTCTTACTTTCACACTAGCTCGCAAGGCTGACTGGGACCTCTAAGTATGTTCATTCCTTTCTGTAATCTGATATAATGTATGCTGTACATAGGTAGTTTAGTGTAACGTAGGTTAGAAAGAAGTGCCTGATTGACTTCAGCAGGAAGTCTAATCAAGAAGCTTGTAACGCAACATGAAGATTGGCGTGGCTAGGATATGATGAAATGTATCTATCTGTATTTCTGTTTCCTGAATAAATTCCGTAAACATTGAAGAAGCCTGAGAAAAGTCTATCTCCTGCTTGCTGTGTTGAGAGTCAAGTTATCTCACAGTCTGAGAAGTTGATGGTGTCGAAGCAAGGTGATTTAGAACAAAATCTAACAGGGTCGCCCGCTGATCGAGGTCAGACGCTGCTGCAAGGTGAGGGGGGAGCGGTTACTGTCACTAACTAACTAAAGGGGGTCCCTGTCACTCACTACATCTGATGAGCACATATACCCCCTGGCTACATCTACTGGGCACATATACCCCCTGGCTACATCTACTGGGCACGTATACCCCCTGGCTACATCTACTGGGCACATATACCCCCTGGCTACATCTACTGGGCACATATAAGCCCTGGCTACATCTACTGGGCACATATACCCCCTGGCTACATCTACTGGGCACATATACCCTCTGGCTACATCTACTGGGCGCATATATCCCTGGCTACATCTACTGGGCACATATACCCTCTGGCTACATCTACTGGGCGCATATACCCCCTTGCTACATCTACTGGGCGCATATACCCTCTGGCTACATCTACTGGGCGCATATATCCCTGGCTACATCTACTGGGCACATATACCTCTGGCTACATCTACTGGGCACATATACCCCCTGGCTACATCTACTGGGCACATATACCTCTGGCTACATCTACTGGGCACATATACCCCCTGGCTACATCTACTGGGCGCATATACCCCCTGGCTACATCTACTGGGCACATATACCCCCTGGCTACATCTACTGGGCACATATAACCCCTGGCTACATCTACTGGGAACATATACCCCCTGGCTACATCTACTGGGCACATATACCTCTGGCTACATCTACTGGGCGCATATACCCCCTGGCTACATCTACTGAGCGCATATACCCCCTGGCTACATCTACTGGGCGCATATATCCCTGGCTACATCTACTGGGCACATATACCTCTGGCTACATCTACTGGGCACATATACCCCCTGGCTACATCTACTGGGCACATATACCTCTGGCTACATCTACTGGGCACATATACCCCCTGGCTACATCTACTGGGCGCATATACCCCCTGGCTACATCTACTGGGCGCATATACCCCTGGCTACATCTACTGGGCGCATATATCCCTGGCTACATCTACTGGGCACATATACCCCCTGGCTACATCTACTGGGCACATATACCCCCTGGCTGCATCTACTGGGCGCATATATCCCTGGCTACATCTACTAGGCACATATACCCCCTGGCTACATCTACTGGGCACATATACCCCCTGGCTACATCTACTGGGCACATATACCCCCTGGCTACATCTACTGGGCACATATACCCCCTGGCTACATCTACTGGGTGCATATACCCCCTGGCTACATCTACTGGGCGCATATATCCCTGGCTACATATACTGGGGACATATACCTCTGGCTACATATACTGGGCACATATATCCCTCGTACATATACTGGGGACATATACCCGGAGCAGTGCTTTTCAGCGCTGCTAGCTTTGGGCGCAGCCAGCGCCGCCATAGACTGTATTGGGAATCAGTCTATAGCGGCGCTCAGTGAGGAAGGTCGGCTCCGTTGGAAGACGGAGCCGAAGTTGCTTAAAAAACACAATAATTCGGCCTCCAGCAATTGCTGGAAGCCGAATTATTTCATTCCCCCACTATCCATGGTGGCCTGGAGGGGGAATAGTAATTAAAACGGCCCGGACTTGTGCAGAAGCAGGACCAGCCATATAACAGCTGGATCCTGCGCCCAAGTCTACCGGCGCCGATTTCAAATGTACGCCATATACCTCTGGCTACATATACTGGGCACATATATCCCTGGCTACATATACTGGGGACACTGGTTGTTTGTCATTATGTGCATTTACTGGTGAAAATCTGTCTCTTATTATGTGCATTTACTGGTGAAAAGCTGTCTCTTATTATGTGCATTTGCTGGTGAAAAGCGGCCTCTTATTATGTGCATTTACTGGTGAAAAGCTGTCTCTTATTATGTGCATTTACTGGTGAAAAGCTGTCTTTTATGTGCATTTACTGGTGAAAAGCGGTCTCTTATTATGTGCATTTGCTGGTGAAAAGCGGCCTCTTATTATGTGCATTTACTGGTGAAAAGCTGTCTCTTATTATGTGCATTTGCTGGTGAAAAGCTGCCTCTTATTATGTGCATTTACTGGTGAAAAGCTGTCTCTTATTATGTGCATTTGCTGGTGAAAAGCAGCCTCTTATTATGTGCATTTACTGGTGAAAAGTTGTCTCTTATTATGTGCATTTACTGGTGAAAAGCTGTCTCTTATGTGCATTTACTGGTGAAAAGCGGTCTCTTATTATGTGCATTTACTGGGGAAAAGCTGTCTCTCATTATGTGCATTTACTGATGAAAGGCTGTCCATCATTACGTGCATTTACTGGTGAAACGCTGTCTCTTATGTGCATTTAGTGGGGAAGTGTCAGTAAAAATCTTTTGTCAGTAAATTTTTAGGTATGTGTCAGTAAAAAATAAAGTGAAAGGTTGGCAACACTGGCAGGCTGTGCGGCACAACGGGAAAGATACAGGCAGCCCACCTCACGCTTGGGCTTGGTGGGGGGAGGAGCCGACGACAGCGAGCAAGAGTAGGGTGGCCGCAGGCAGCCATAAATACGCAGTGTGTGACTGCGTTGCACTCGCAGAGTCTCTCAGCCTGAGTCAGTCCAGAGACTAGCAGACTCGCAGGCAACCAAAGCCCGCCAGGAGCAAGCCCATGGAAGAGGGGTAGGAATGGGGTATCACATGCATGCGTAAAGAGGTGGAAGGTGTGGGTGTGATTAGGCAGGACATGGGTGTGGGTATGTGGTTGGGCGCGGTTAATTTAACCACTCCCATTGGCGCCAGAGAAAATCTTGCACCCAGGTGCCAGGCACCCCAGGCTCACCCCTGGCAGAGCGTATATATTATTTGCTCCCAGGGCCAGATTTCTGGAAAGGACACACAGGCCCGGGCTTTGGGCAGCTGTAGCACGAGGGGCGGCTGGACATAGAAGAGGGGCGGCTGGACAATGGACATTGAAGAAGGGTTGCTGCATGCCTGCATATGGAAGAGGAGAATAGGGAGAAACATAAGGAAAGGGACACTGCTGCTCAAGAGAGCTGTACATGAATACAAGAGAAAGACTGCTGTAAATGGCTGTTATACATGGAAGAGGGGCTGCACATGGAATGAGAGAGGGGCTGCTGCTCTTTGAAGGGGAGCAACAAGAAAATTGGCCTAGGGGCGCTATAAGTATAAGTCCGGCCTTGCCTGTTTCCAACAGCAGGATAAGTCCTCATCACTCCTCTCCAGTTAAAGAGGAACTCCAGTGAAAATAATGTAATAAAAAAGTGCTTCAATTTTACAATAATTATGTATAAATGATTTAGTCAGTGTTTGGCCATTGTAAAATTGTTTAAATCCCTGATTTACATTCTGACATTTCTTACATGGTGACATTTTTACTGTTGGCAAGTGATGTAGCTGCTGCTTGCTGTTTTGGCAGTTGGAAACAGCTGTAAACAGCTATTTCCCACAATGCAACAAGGTTCACAGACATGAAACTGCCAGGAGTACCACAGTCCTCAGAGTTTCTTGTTGGAGGGGTTTCACCACAATATCAGTCATACAGCACCCCCTGATGGTCTGTTTGTGAAAAGCAATAGATTTCTCATGTAAAATGGCGGTATTAGCTACTGATTGGGATAAAGTTCAATTCTTGGTCGAAGTTTCTCTTTAAGTGTAGCCACATGCCTGGCTGCCAATCAGCATGCGGCCCCTGAGAACTGCATGCTGATTGGCTGATAGGTTTGTGGCTACACTGATCTTTAAGAGGAGACCCTGTATCGCTGTCAGGGGCAAGTAATGTATACCACTTCCACTGATCTGTATTTAACTCTGTATTTATAATACAATAATACAATACAATAACATTTCTATAGCGCTTTTCTCCCATAGGACTCAAAGCGCTCACAGGACCTGGCCCCTTATCCCCAGGGCCCCCAGCAAATGGTGTGGCTGGATTAAGATGGATGTGACAGGCTCGGCTGGCAGATCTTTGCTGGGGGCAGGGATGGGGGGGTGGTAGGATGCAGTTACCCCACTGGTCCACAGTCTAATATAACTACCGCACAGAATCCTGGAACAGAATCTCAAACCATCCTCACCTCTCTATCCCTGGAGTTGGGGTAGAATAATCCCAAGAGAACAGGGAGCACTGGAGATAGGAGAGGATTCTGCACTCAAACCGTTTTGCACCACAGTCTTAAGGTGCTTATTAACACTGCAATTCCAGTAAATTATCCATGTTTCAATCCGATAGATGCAATTGGAAGGAAATAACTGAAAATCATCAATTAGCCCCATAAATGGTATTGAAAATATAATTATTGCATAAAGAATCTGATCGATAATCCCATCAATTGACGTCGATACGCTCCAACAACACTCTCAAGTCTGATCATAACTCTATCGGTGTCGATTGTTTCTAAAATTGGACCATTTATGGCAACCTTAAAGGCAAACTGAACTGAGATGTATTTTGCTTTTAAACAGTGCAGATTGCCTGGCTGTCCTGCTGACCCTCTGCCTCTAATACTTTTAGCCATAGACCCTGAAAAGCATGCATATCAGATGTTTCTGACAAAAAACAGTCAAGATTAGCCACATGCTTGTTTCAGACCACTGATGACAGAATGATGGATTGCCAGGCAACTATGTCAGCCTCCATATTCCTCTCACTTCAAGTTCCCTTTTAAGGTTGCACACCAATGTACATGTGATATTGTGTGTTCCAAGTGCCAGCCATTGCAAGACTTTCTGTGCATTGTGGTGGGTTAATACAAAAGCACACAATCCCTGTACTATTTACTCTCTATCTGTCGGGCACAGAGTACATCAACTCCTAGAATTTCAATGCAGAATCACGGAATCCCCTGTGTATTACTGGTCAAGATTCCACACACTCTGTCAGCCGTGGTTACAGCAGATAGCTCAGTTACCATAGTGATTTATTAAGGGGTCTAAAGCACAGATGGACCAGTTTGTACTTAACTCACTTATTTAATGTACTTTAAATTGTACTAGTTCCAATTACCTTAAAAAAGAAATTGCCAATGCAAACATCGGTGATGCAGAAGTGATTTTGTAACTTAATGTTGTATAAATGCTTTATATCTGTTTCAGTTTGAGGCCAGCTATGTTTTACTAAAATTGCCAGGAAGTTCAACATTCACTTCTTTGTAACCATGGCACTAGGGCACTGTTAGGGCCGGTTCACATGGATGCTTGCATGTCATTGACCTCCGGCCGCAGTGCCTGACTTTTCAGCGCTGTAGAAGAATCAGTATCAGCTTTACTCGCCAAGTGTGAAAATTGTCGCATCTGGAATTATTTGTGGTAGATTCAAAAGTGCAACTAAGAGACGGGCATTTAGACATTTCAGACATGCGAAGCACTGAAAAGTCAGAATCGGCGATGCAAAGGATGGAGAGGCAGGTATGGGGTGCTAGGGGACATTGCAGGGGTGGGAGCTTGAGTTCAGAAAGACAGTCTGGGGGAAGAAGGTGTTCCTGTGCCTGGTGGTGGTAGATGAGGATTGTGTTGTAGGGGTGGCCTGAGGGGAGATAGTTGAAGTAACTACTTCTGGGGTAGGTGGGGTCATTCATTATCCTGTTTGCCCTGAACCTCAGTCTGAAGGTGTATAATAGGAGGTCCAATGGTAGCAGGGGTGACCTGATGACTTTCTTTGCAGCATTGCTAACTCTTTGAAGTTTGAGCCTGTCGCTTGTGGTTGCACCTGCGTACCAGACAACAATGGAAAAGCAGAGGGTAGACTTGATGGTGGCAGTATAGAAGAAAGACATCAGTAACCACAGTGCGTACATGGTATTTTGGCTTTTTGGGAGCCGAATGACAGCTCACCCTGCAGCCGCTTGGAGGGTGTTAAATACTATTCCCACTCCGAGTCATCGCAACTTGGACGAAGAAGTCATTTAGGGCCCGGCAATCGCTGATCCCTCAATAACCCGTGCCCAGGGTGCGGACTGAAGCATTAATGCTATAGCCGCACCAAGCCTTGCCACTATGCGGAGTGCAGCAGTCGCCAAAAAGCCCACAACATTCTTAACTTCCTCAGTTGTCTCAGGAAATACAAGCTTTGCTTTGAACCTTCTTCTGAGTTTTGGTGGTGTTCTCCACCACCTCAAATCATTGGTGATGGTGGTGCCTAAGAACTGAATGCTAGACACCCTGGCCTGGAGACATCAGTGCCCTCGATGGAGACCGGGTTAAGTATGGGGGTGGGCATGAATTCAACAGTTGTTGCTGCATTTTGTACAAGCTTGTTTTCCTTGCAACATTTGCAGATACGCAGACAACATGGATGGTGGTGTCGTCTGGGCACACTTCCCCAGTGGCAGAAAAAAATGTGGGCCTGCAGCGCACATAAAGTTTTCATATATGAGGCTGCTAAAAGGTTAATACATGCTTGTTTCAGGTGTGTGATTCAGACACTACTGATGAATGATAGACAAGGGTGTTGCTAGAATCCTAAGAGATCTGTGGTACTCTTGGGCACTCCAGCTGAAAAAAAGGGCGGTGCCCCATAACAGAATGTGGGTGTGGTCATGGGTGGAGCCAAATTTACATGAATTTAACACTGATCTAAGTAGGCCTGTCCAGCAGAAATGTTGGATGAAGCCCCCACCTCCAGTAATACAAAAATAAAGAAATAAATACAGCATGTTACATAAATAGGCAGTGCCACTTAAACATAACTAGGTAGAGTTACGTGGCTTCTGCTGGGCAGGTTAGCCTGCTGCCAGGCTGTCTGGCAGTCCTCCTATAGCATTCCCTTACCTTCTAGTGGACTCCCTCCCATTGAGGCACCACAATGCCCAGCATGCCCCCATAGAATAAACAGCATCCAACATGCCCCCATAGAGGCAACCACAGCATCCAGCATACCCCCCATTGAGGCACCACAGATCCCAGCATGCCCCCATAGAGGCTCCACAGCTCTGCCTGGGTGAAATCCAGAGCACCCCAGAATAGATCCGTGGCACGTGCCACTGATCTTTGGGGCTAGCAACGCCCCTGATCAGCAGGACAGCCAGGCAATTTGCATGTAAGAAGATGGAACGCAACATGGAGTGCATCAGAAATGAGATGGCGGCTCAGGTGAGTTAACGCCCCCCTTCCACAGCCAGGCCCCTCCCACCGCACATTCCGGGACTATTTCATTACTCGCAAAATCGTCCTTGGTCATCCCTAGTTTTGATAGAACCTGAGAAATTTGCAAGCTTTTTAATGATTTTTTGATAATGGAGAAGTTGCCCAGAACCTCCTTCTCCTGCAGACCACAGTGCCTTAGACATGGGCTGAATATTGACATTGATTAATTAGTGTTGGCCCACACCTCACATTTGGGGTATTAGGGACCCTTTGGAATGGTTGATGTTTGTAAATGCAAAAAAACCATGGTAAGAAAGTGTAA